>NC_057843.1:34232916-34549444 GCF_910594005.1 Cervus elaphus | reverse complement strand
GATCCAAAGGATGTTGGCAATTTGATCTCTGGTTCCTCTGCCTTTTTGAAATCTAGCTGGAACATCTGGAAGTTCACAGTTCACATACTGTTGAAGTCTGGCTTGGAGAATTTTGAGCATTACTTTGCTAGTGTGTGAGATGAGTGCAACTGTGCAGTAGTTTGAGCATCCTTTGGCATTGCCTTTCTTTGGGATTGGAATGAAAACTGATCTTTTCCAGTCCTGTGGCCACTGCTGAGTTTTCCTAATTTGCTGGCATATTGAGTGCAGCACTTTCACAGCATAAATTTTTAAGATTTGAAATAGCTCAACTGGAATTCTATCACCTCCACTAGCTTTGTTCGTAGTGATGCTTTTTAAGGCCCACTTGACTTCACATTCCAGGTTGTCTAGCTCTAGGTGACTGATCACACCATCTTGACTATCCCGGTCGTGAAGACTTTTTTTGTATATTTCTTTTGTGTATTCTTGCCACTTCTTAATATCTTCTGTTTCTGTTAGGTCCACACCATTTCTGTCCTTATTGTCTCCATCTTTGCATGAAATGTTACCTTGGTATCTCTAATTTTCTTGAAGAGATCTCTAGTCTTTCCCATTCTATTGTTTTCCTCTATTTCTTTGCATTGATTGCTGAAGAAGTCTTTCTTATCTCTCCTTGCTAACTGTGGAACTCTGCATTCAGATGCTTATATCTTTCCTTTTCTCCTTTGCCTTTCACTTCACTTCTTTTCTCAGCTATTTGTAAGGCCTCCTCAGACAACCGTTTGACCTTTTGGCATTTCTTTTTCTTGGGGATGATCTGGATCCCTGCCTCCTGTACAATGTCACAAACCTCCATCTATAGTTCTTCAGGCACTCTATCAGATCTAATCCCTTGAATCTATTTGTCACTTTCACCACATAATTGTTACTTCTTCACACACACACACAAAACTAATATCAGGGTCACCAAATGGGCTGTCTTTGTTGGCAGATCTGGTTTATTTCTCTAAAATAGTGCTAGTCAGAATTTTATAAACAACTCTTAAAATCACCTAAAGAAACCATAGTATTTCTGACTTTTTTAACTGATGAGATTCCAAAATTGACTAAAATTCCAGACAGTTACTCTTAGTTATATGAAAATATTTATAGGTATTGGCATTGGTCCTTATAGTAAAACATGATGTGGCACAGCAAATATTCAAATATTATCATTAACAAGAAACTAAATCATGTTTGCCAAAATAAGCAAAACATTTGGCTATAGAATTCACAATAATATCATGTTCACCCCACAGATTTGTGAATTTTCAAATTATGACATTTTCACAGTTTCTGGCTAGCATTATCTTGATCCAACTATGGAACGTTACACTGAACGTTAAGTACAAGAAGAAGAAAACTCATTTAACCAGATTGACTAAACTTGGTCAATGGCTTTAAGGCAAAGTGTTTTGAACCTTAAATTACAGGATAGTGTATTTATTATTGTGAGGAGAAGAAACATGAATAAAAAGACACAGACCTGCCTTTCAAAAAATTTACAATCCAAACAGTTAAGCAGGAACTGGCAAGATAATGGAAGCCACATGCTTTTGCCATCTAGTAGGATGGTTTTCGGAGAAGGCAATGGCACCCCACTCCAGTACTCTTGCCTGGAAAATCCCATGGACGGAGGAGCCTGGTAGGCTGCAGTCCATGGGGTTGCGAAGAGTCGGACATTACTGAGCGACTTCTTTCACTTTTCACTTTTATGCATTGGAGAAGGAAATGACAACCCACTCCAGTGTTCTTGCCTGGAGAATCCCATGGACGGGGGAGCCTGGTGGGCTGCCATCTATGGCGTCGCACAGAGTCAGACACGACTGAAGTGACTTAGCAGCAGCAGCAGCAGGATGGTTTTGGTTTTCTTAATGCAGAGCAACGAAGGACCATGTTAAAAGGCAGAGGCACTTGTCATCTCTGGAGTTCCATTGAGTTTGAATTCTGACACTTGTACCACTTGTATGACTTTGGGTAAGATAGTTTCTTCAGTTCTTAGGTCCCTCATCCTTATGCGGAAATAATTATAGTACTGACCTCAGAGGTTTAATGTGAAAAGCAAATAAGATAGGTGTGCAGATTCTTTGCACATAATATGTGTAGCAACAAATAAAGGTTAAATATATTTAAGGAATAAGGGATACATTAAATAAGAAAGTCGTCTTTTCCTTGGCTAGATTTAAGAAGTTAAGCACTTCGTAAAGTGTTAGATTTAGATGCCTACATTCAAGATGGATGATATAGCATTCATGGACTAGAAAGGGAAAGAATTTCTAACTCAATGCTCTGAAGCAATACTATGAGTGAGCTGGTGATTTTGGATAAATGAACAGGAAGACAATTTGGGAAATACTGATCAACAATAATACCCTAAATAAGTGTATTGGGCTTCACCCAATGGTTTGATAAAATGTCTTAGATTTTTGTAGAAAACACAGAGAATGCAGAACTACAAAGAACTAGATAAACTTGTTAAGTGGCAGAACAGTTTCTAAAAAGACTTTGGAATATGTAAATATTAATCTAAAAACAACAAAAATCAACAAACATTTGGACTTGGCTTAGATTGCTGTTTGGGGTAGAGTAGAAATGCTGTAAGATTGAAAAGTCAGAAAGGGGGTTTGTATTCTCACTCTAACTTTCATTAGCTATGAAAGATCTTTGCCTCCTTGACTACCAATTTCTTTATCTGTAATTGGAGGATGTGTGGATAACATGTAAAGCCGTCCACCTTTTTCTTGGCACATCCTAAGGGCTCAATAAACCATATCATTAATAACCATTGCTATGTTTACTTTCATTTCATATTTGTGATGAGATGAAGATGGCTACAGTATTTTGTTTACATTTTAACTCATCCTGGAAATACAGGTATACTAAAAAAACATTTGATTGGTATTTTATAGAAGAGATAGTTATGATCTTTCTGACATGAGACACTGTATTTTATAATTCTAGTATCTAGCCTATCTGTAGAAGATGAGCTTCTAAAATGTATTGCATATTTCTACTTTCAAACATGTCTATATGTGGGCAGAGAAGTTCCTCATACTCCAAGATTCAATGAAAACAATAATGATGACATCTATAGCTAACTTATACACACCCTAGTATAAGTCAGGTACTGATCTAAAGGACTCTTCAATTATGAACTCATTTAATCTTCACAACAGCCTAAAGAAGTTGGTACAATTATTTCTGCATTTTGCAAATAAGACATCTCAAACACATATATCTGAATGATTTGCCTAAGATTCAGCATCTAGTAAATAACAAAGAATCCAAGCAAGGATAGGTTTAGAATCTATGTAATTTTCCCCTGAGAATAGAATTGATTTGTTCTGAAGAAGCAATGTCAAAATGGAGGTATATTTGAAATATTTCAATTCGCACTAGATCAGACAGCAACAAAACTTAAAAAAACAAAAAGACAGAAGCATTATTTCTATTATTAGTCCTATGAGAATAAGTCATTTGGATTCCCAAACAACTGGTTTTTAAATTAACTCTGAAACATAACATACTCAGAAAATGCTGATTCTATATAATAGCTGAACCATAAAGCAGAATCATTAGTATCATAAGTTATTATGAACAAAGGCATATAGGAGTTCAGAAGAAAAATAAGGCTTTGTTTTGATGGGGAATATCCAAGAAAGCTTTAGGGTGAAAGTGAGCTGAATCTTAATGTATAAAATAGAAACACTGAGGAGCCAAAGGGGAAACAGGAGAGAATGAAATTAAATTTTCTACAATCTCCATCTCATTTGTTTGCTTAATCCTCATCTTATTTGACTTTAATGGCATTTTGGTTTCTGAATGATCTTTGTGTACCTTTTCTATATATACAGATACCTGCTTTTTTATTAGAATCATAAGAAGCATTAATCCCAAAATAAGGTTAACAGGGAATATGGGAGGTGGGAGCATGTCTTTTATGCCGAGAATGCAACATTTTTGGCAGATAAGAGTATTTGAATATACTAGGGAACTTCTAAACTTTGTAACCTTCGTTTACAAAATTTGTGTTTAGAAACATCAATTAAAAACAATTTGGCTTATTTTGTAATTCATCACATATTTTTACTAGTAATAGTTTTAAGTGGTGAGATGATAGATCAAATATCTTAGCAAGCATAGGAAGTAATTATTTTAAACAATTATCATTTTAAGATTAGAAGCTAACTGTGAAGCTGCAATAAAAAAGGTACTTGGTAGAGAATTTTATCAAAAAGTATTATTATGATAAATAACACATTAGAGCAAAGATATGTAAGATAACAAAGCTGTGTTAATAGCAAAGTTTTGTTGCAAAGTAGTAAAAATTGATAACCCTGTAATTGTTTAACAGAGATTAGACATTTAAATTTTTTTAATCTATTTGCTAATCTGTTTTCTCACTTTATTCTCCCATTAACAATAAATAGCTTGTAGCTTCTAGAAGAACCAAAATAAAGTATGTAGGCGAGAGCACTGCTGAGGGATAATAATTTCATAGCAGCAGCAGCTCAACTCAATCAACATTTAAATCTAGAGGCATCTGCTGCTCCAGATCAAAACATTAACCCGTTGTTAGATTTCTCACATACTCATGACGAACACCATCCATGATTCAGAAATGAAAATTAAATCTCTCATTGAGAAATCTTTTCCTAGTTGTTCCATTGTTTTGAGTGTGTTATAATTTTATTTAAAAAGAAGAAGTGACCATCCTGAGTAAAAAACAATTCAATCTTATTATAAGGGGAATATCAAGTGAATATAATACAATGTTCAAATATTTCATCCATCCATCCATCCATCCAAACCAATATTTGTTGAGTGCCAATTACATATCAGGCATTACAACTGGTTCTAAGACCTAATGAAAGGAAGGAGTTCAGACGTGTTATAGACTTACCTTATGTTAGCCACTGTATGTGTTTTCAGACACAGTCCCTGGCCTCAAGAGGTTCAAAACCTAATTAGAAAAATAGAAATAAAAACTTATTTTTAAAAATATTTCAAACCCTAAATTATCTTCAACATATCATATTTTCACCATTATTTTTTTAGGGAGGTGGACAGAGAGGAGAAAAAACAAGATGGTTAATAAGAAGTTGGTATCAATTTTATGTCATACAATTTTTAATTGAAAGAGTGAAATACCCACTCAATATGAATGTTTGTTTGTCCCCATGCTCGAAAGTAATGACTATTGAGCTTTCTTTGCAATGTTGAATGGGATTATCATGTCTAACATAAAATGGTTACCTTAGCTACTTACAACATCTATTTCATCAAGTCTAATGAGTGTCATAGCTGCTTCCTGAAATTACATAATACATTTCAAATTTCCCATCCTCTGGTCTTTATAGTGGTTCAAGCCTCCAAGTTTTTAAGGGAATCACTTAAACCATAGTAGCCAATATAAAGCACATCTTTGCCTTTCCTACTGATCTTGGGACTAACTCACATGGAAGAATCCTAAATCTACCAGCATTACATTTATGGAAAATAGTCTCACTGTTAATTTTTCAAAATTCATACACTGAAATGTGTAGAAAAGCACTTTGTTTTTAATTTCCTGATGGGATTAAGAATAGAATATCCTAATGATTCCTGTTTGTTTTTAGAATAGTTTCCTTCTGTCTAGACCACCTTCTTCTAAACTCTTTTTCACATGTTCAATTCTTATTTCTTCTTCAATTCACAGAAAAGTCATCATCTCATGGAGAAAGCCTTCCTTGACATCCTGCTTCCTCCAAGTTACACTTTAATGTATTTCTTAGATAATGCAACAGCTCTGTGTATTTCCTTATCACATTATCTTATATCATAGAAACTGGCTAGTTGTTTAGAAAACTGTTTCAATTTCCTCTTATTACAGAGTCAGGTTATATGTGTGTGTGTGTATATATATACATATATATACTTTTTTTTTTTTTTTTTTCCAGATAGATGTGAGATGTGACTGATTCCTCACAAGGGAATATAGCTAGATATATACAATGCCGCGTCAGTTCAGGACTTAAAAACATCTTATACATGATCCTTTATTCTTTGTTCCTATCTGTAGCTGGAATCCCTGAGGACCTACAGAAGGAAAGATTCCTAAGAAGGAAAGAGCTTAGTCCTTTGTGCATGCGTGCTAAGTTGCTTCAGTTGTGTCTGATTCTTTGAGACCCAATGGACTGTAGCTGCCAGGCTCCTCTGTTTATGGGATTCTCTAGACAAGAACACTGTAGAGGGTTGCCATGCCCTCATTCAGAGGATCTTACCAACCCAGGGATTGAACCCACATCGCCTGCAGCCCTTGCATTGCAGGCAGATTCTTTAACACTGAGCCACTGTGGAAGCCCACCTAGTCCTTTAGTCACATCTTTCAGAATCACTCCTTACTTCTACTAATAAAATCTATTCAAACTAGAGTGTTACAAAGATGACTATCACTTGACCATGACTAGAAACATCATTGGCTCTGGGATTTCATGTAAATGAGAACTAAATTTTAGTTATTTTTTTAAAGTTGAAGTTTAGTTGATTTACAATACTATATCAGTTACAGATGCACAATGCAGTGATTTATAATTTCAAAGGTTATATTCCATTTATAGTTATTTTGAATGTTAATATTTAATATTGGAATATTACCTATGTTGTACAATATTGCCTTGCAGTTTATTTTATACATAATAATTTGTATCTCTTAATACCCTACCTCTATAATGACCATCCACTATGCCCTCTCCCCACTGGTGACCACTAATTTGTTCTCTATATCTGTGAGTCTATTTTTTTTGTTGTTGTTATCTTCATTACTTTGCTGTAGCTTTTAGATTCCACAAATAAAGTGATATCATGCAGTATCTGACTTTCTTTGTCTGACTTATTTCACTCAGCATAATACCCATGAAGTTCATCCATGATGTTGCAAATGGGAAAATTTTCTTTGTTTTTATGATTATAAAAGTAGTCCTGTGTGTGTGTGTGTGTATGTATGTGTGTGTGTGTGTGTGTGTGTGTGTGTATGTATACCACATCTTAACAAATAATTTAAAAATTTTCATGGAAACACAAAAGACCCAAAGTGGCCAAAACAAAATTGAGAAAGAAGAATGAAGCAAAAGGAATCATGCTTAATGACTTCAGACTACATTGCAAAGCTATAGTCATCAAAACAGTATGGTACTTGCACAAAAACAGATCAATAGAACAGAATAGAGAGCTCATAAATAAACCAATGCACTATGGTCAATTAATCTATAACAAAGGAGGTAAAGATATACAGTGGAGATAAGACAGCCTCTTCAATAAATGGTGTTGGGAAAACTGACAACTGCATGAAAAGAATAAAATCAGAAAATTCTCTAACACCATATTCAAAAATATATTCCAAATAGATTAACAACATAAATGTAAGGCCAGGCACTATAAAACTTTTAGAGGAAAACATAGGCTGAACACTCTTTGACATAAATCACAATACTTTCTTTCTTTTTTTTTTTTGGATCTGTCTCCTAAAGCAAAATAAACGCAAAAATAAACAAATGGGACCTAATTAGACTTAAAAGCTTTCTGTATATCAAAGGAAGCCATTATAAAAAAAGAAAAGCCAACTTGCTGAATGGGAGAAAATATTTGCAAATGCTATGAACAATAAGTGGTTAATATCCATAATATAGAAACAGTGGATACAATTCAACAACAAAAACAAACAAACAAAAACACCCTGATTTTAAAAAAATGGGCGGAAGACTGGAATAGACATTTTTCTAGAGAGGACATGCAGATAGCCAACAGGTATATGAAAAGATGCTCAATATTGATAATCATCAGGGAAATGCAAATTAAAACCACAATGAGATATCATTTCACATCTGTCAGAATGACTATCATCAAAAAGAATGCAAGGGGACTTCCCTGGTGGTCCAGTGATTAAGACTCTGCCTTTCCACTGCAGGGGGTAAGGGCTTGATCCCTGATCAGGGAATCAAGATCCCACAAGCTGCAGAGCCAAAAAAATAAAAAACTAACAAATGTTGGCAAGGATGTAGAAGGGAGCTCTCATACACTGTTGGTAGGAATGTACATTGATGCAGCCACTGGGAAAAACAGTATGAAGACTTCTCAAAAAATTAAAAATAGAAGTAACTATGATAGCAATTGCAATAAGGGTATATATCCAAAAGAAACAAAAACGCTAATTAAAAAGATACATGCACCCCAATGTTCACCACAGCATTGTTTACCATTGCTAAGATATGGAAATGATGTAAGAGTTTACCAATAGATGAATGGATAAATTTTAGTTCTTTGAGCCATTAAAATAGTGAGTAAATTATTACAGCACTTAACCTACACAGACTGTGATTATTTAATCTGCTTGGTCTCCCCCACTATAAACTAGAGTACTCTCATAGAAAAAGGTTTTGTTCTGTTCTAGATGACAGCCTGAACACAGTATATGGCACATGATGACCATTTCTATTTTCAAATAAGTTGACTAGTATATGGTAAAATGTACCAGGAAGATTTCATAGGAAATATTGTCCTAAATACTGTTTTCACAGTTTTTACGTTGGGGAGGGGTGATGCAAGACTTCATTTGGCACAGTCTTCAAAATACCTTTTGGTAAAGACCTTAAAGGTAGAACTTGATTTTGCTTCAGAGTTCAAAGCAAGTGGTAACGTTAAAAAATAATAATAATAATTGCAAAACTGTTTTTCAGACTTCTATTTGCAGTTTTGGGTGGGATGGTGAGAGCATTTGTAAAATATTAGTCAGAAGTAACTGACTCAAAAGCTCCTTGCTGTAGTTGCAGTGATTTGAAATGTCCTTCAAACCGCCACTGGGGATTTAGCACCAATGGAGAGAAAATGAAAGGTAATTTTCTTTCCTTTTCAAAACAATAACCAATCACAGAATCCAAGACCTTCTGCTCTTCTCATAGTACAATGAAATAGCTTTTGAAGTTCAGACAAAAATAGAGACACCTGACAAGCAATTCGAAGCCTCAGTCAGCAAGCACCCATATACTTATTGCCAACACATCTCTTTCTCCCCTTCATTCTACAGCCAGAAACACTTTATACACTGACTCCTTTTGGGAAACCACCTGTTTCAGGCCACTTCCGAAAGGGCTCTTCATAAATCTCACCCATCTGTCTTTTTTTATCGTCCACATACTGGTTAAATTTAGTTCTGTTTGTCAGAACCTAGCTTTCAGACACATAGTTCCTTTACTTTCAGCCCTATTTAAAAAAGCAAAATATAGAGAAGATGGTCAGATCTCCCTGTTTCTTTTCTGACGAATTAAAAAGAGGAGCCTTTTCCTGCTTGACATGCAACTGCACTGCCTTTTAACCTGAGGTAAAAATCCTCAGGCCCTATTCCACAACTCATTTAGATTATTGCTGAATGACACCTTTAGGCTAGATTTTATGATAGCTTTTCTGTAGTTCACTTGCATCAGTGTTAATATATCATTTACATTGGCAAAGCACTTGTCTCTTTAGTGTCAGGTAAATGCACAACTGGATTTGCCAGTTGAAGCTGTTTCTGAGAGTTTTCATAGATATGAATGCAACTCTTCTGCCTCCCAGACTATTTAAAGCTACCTTTCGTCTCTGAATACAAATATCAAGGTAATCACCTGGTGATCTGGTAGAGGAGACGACAGAAAGTATGTAACACTAGCCAGAAAGGGAAAAGATGCAATTCTGTCTAAGTCATGCTTCATGTTTAGGTCAACCGAACTTCGTACATGTGGCCAACGTGCAAATTATTCTCAATCATCTTTTCTTTTTTGAAGACTGAGGATAAAATAGATCACAAATTTTCCTAAGTGGTAGAAAATGGATTTTTGGCAGTTGATTTCACCAAGAAAGCATGCCCTTCAGCTCATGGAACATGCCTGATGCAGGCGAGAGAATGAACACACACAAAAGGAACTGGTGTAACGGCGTGAGTCCTTCCATCTCTGTGTGTGTGCGCGCCAAGTCGCTTCCATCATGTCTCCCTCTGCGCGACTCTATGGACCGGAGCCTGTCAGGCCCCTCTGTCCATGGGATCCTCTACTCCATGGGATCTTCCCAACCCAGGGATGGAACCTGAAATTTCTTAAGCCTCCTACATTGGAAGGTTCTTTACCACTAGCGTCGCCACCTGGGAAGCCAGTTCTGGCTAATTGTTGCAGCTAAGGGAGCTGAAAGAGCTGAAGTCAGTAACTGTCAACAGCAGAACTGTCCCTGGTGAGGTGTAATCTTGGTTGATGCACTTTTAGTATTTACGGATGCGTACTGGAAATTGTTCTAAGAACTTCTGAAGGTTTCCCTTTACTTTGGGAAAACCCCAGGGTTTATTTTTTCCCTCCACAGAAAAAACAAACATCTCATAAATAGCTTTTCCTTCAGTGTGTTTTACATCTTTTATTTTATTTTTTAAACAAAGTGAGGTAGAATCAAATTATGTTATTTTACTTTCTGACTCATAAAAAATACTTTAGATTCCTCACTATAATTTTTATCTTTGCTATATGGCATCCCTTCTGTTATAATGTGAAAATTTCAAGTTTCATTAATGACTTGTAGCTTTATTTTATGTAATAGGCATATTTTAATTAAAATACTTCAAACTTTAAAAAGGCATTTTTAACAGAAAATCTGGAATTCAATTTATATGCTCAAGTGTGATGCATTTTACAACTCTATTTAAACTAGAAAAAAGGTTACTTCATATGAAAATTTTTCTGCTGTTAACCCTATTCTAAAACACCCCCAAATCTGGATTATCAAAATAGCATGCCATTTTAAAACTGTTTCTACATTAACCATTAACACAAGTAGATGTGACCCTTTAAAGTAGTTAAAAATGACTTTTAATATCAATATTAAAAAGATTTCATCAGTAGAGATTTCATTCATCAGGAGAGATTCACTTTTATTTGGAATTGTTTGCACATGTTTTTCTTTGGTGCCATTTTCATAGATTCAAGTTGGTACTAGATAAGCAATGGTAGGTAAGCAAACATTCAGGAAAAAATAAAATTTGAAATATCTAAAAGTACCTGTGTGGAAAAGTATCAAATTTGTTTTTCACATGCATATCATAGAGTAGAAAAGCACGTTAGATCAGGAAGAGAATATGTTTTACAGTTTTGTCTTGTCAAACATGTCAAACCCCCTAAGTAACATATTTTTGTCCCTTCCTTCTTGCCCTCTCTCTTTTTTATTTTGTTCCTTTTCTACTATATATATGTAGTAGATTGAATGATTTGGAGCTTTGTTAACAACAAATCCTATCTTAAACCACATTGCAATTAACATAGAAACTGAAGAAAAATATTCTATAATAATGAAGGTTACTGAGGTATAAGAGTTTTATAACACATATGGCAGGATATACAAACTGGGATAGCAATTGGGCCTCTCATCACTAAAGGATGAGAGGTTTTTTGACCATGTGTTCCCACATGGTTTTTTTTTTTTTAAAATAAGCAAATGTTTTTTGGAAGCCCGAGTACTTTTTAAAGCATTCAAAGTACAGTGCAGTTATAGAAAAGTGCATAAGGAATGAATCACACAAAAGCAGACACCAGTGTAACCACATCCCAGGTCAAAATATAGAATATTTCCACTGCGACAGAAACCTCATGCTACCCCACAAGTCCATTTTTCCTCTTCATCAAAGGTAAACAAAAGCATTATCTTGATTTTTAACCCTATAGTTCAGAGCTGCCTTGAACCTTATATAAATATAATCACATATTACTTATTACATTGTGTCTGACTATTTTTTTTTTTTTTTTTTTTTTTTGTGGCCATGCAGCCCAGCACTGCACATTCTGTAGTGCAAGTGGAGAGTCATAACCACTGGATTCCCAGGAAAGTCTCCCATACTTTCTATACCCTTTCTATTGTTGATGAACACTGGGTCATTTCTAGTTTAGAGCAATTACAATTAATGCTGCAATAAACATACTTGTAAGTATTTCTTGGTACACGTGTTGTATATAATGAGTGGAATGTATGTAATGAGTGGAATTGCTGGATCATCTGGTACGCATATGTTCAACTTTAGTAGATAATGCCAAACTGTTTTCCAAAGTGGCTGTAGCAATTAAACTTCCCTGAAATATATGTGTTCTTTGCCAGTACGTGCAAAGGGGTACTTGCTTTAAGTGTCTAGATTCGATCAGTGAAATAGGAGAGAAGGAATGAAGACTTGAGGTGGAAAAAGGAAGACTGCTGATCCAGAGTCCAGTTGACTGGTAAGAGAACAATGACTGTGCTGTGAGGGGTCAAGATTTGAATGTCACTGCCAAGGATTTTCCCTTAAAGTTGGAGAACCCAAGAAGGGTTGGTGAGTCAAGTGAAAAGCAAGGTAATAGGTAGATTTATGAGGGTGCAAATTAATCTGGCAATAGAATTTTTGTGCAAAATAAATTGTGTGTATAGAATAGACACAGCTGATGTTCTTTCACAAGTAAATAAAACCAATACATAAAATAGGAAGAGTCTATGTATGAGGATCATTAGAAATATCTAGAGTGATAGCTTAAAGAGGAAAAATATCACAAGAGTAAGTTTGCTACAAAGAACTACTTTAATATCATTCTATTCTGAATACATCTTATTCTTCTTTTGTGATCAATTTTGAACATACTGTGTCTCAGAAGGGATATATAATTATGCTATTTTTTGATATGGGAATTTCCCACTGGTGTTTACTGAACTGTTTTAGTAAGTGATTGCTTTATAAGGTAATTATTTTATGATTATCCAATAAAGTCTGCCTTTAAAAAATATCCTCTAGAGTGGGAGCAAGCACAGGATTTTACAGTTGAAGGAGATCTAGGACAATATCTAGTTAAACCTTCTCATTTCACAGAAGAGCAAGTCTAGGTGCACAATTGCCCAGTTACTTGATCAGGCTAAGGTACTAGTTAATGCTAAAGCAGAAGAATCCAGGCCTTTTGACCTATAAGATACTCATCATAAATTCACTTTATTAAAGAAACAGTGAAAAGTATCTTTCTTGACTTTCCTTACCTGGCCTATTTCTACACATCTATCAGAACTTATCAGAGTTCATCTACTTTAAGATATCCTGATCTCTTTACTTTCATCTACTTTAAGATCTCTGATCTCCTCTCTCCTCAAGTCTGAGTTACATGTCTTATTATGCCTTCACTGACATTTTATCATGGCTTCTATCCTGAAAATTATCTATATACTTATCTCTTTGCCCACCATATTGAGAAACCAGAAGATAAGGACTGCTTTTTTCTCTGCTCTTAGGCCTTATTGTTTTGCAAAAACTTAGTATACAATAGTATTTTTAAATATTTGTAGAATGAGCTAAATGTATCAGAAATTGACTCATAATCATTTTGATATGTACTTAGGTAGATATGGAAAACAAGACTTTACCCATTGTGTTAGTCTCTTGGGCTGCTTATTGATACTTCTCTTCTTTTCAGACACGTGGTAGAAATATAGTTACTTGTACCCTTGAAATTAGTGTGCTCTGTTATTTGAGCAGAAGTAACACATGTTACTTAAATGCAGAAGTCTTTAATTGCCATCAACTTGCTCTTCCCTCCCTCCAGTTCCAGTGAACTTGGAGAATCTCTGGGTGAGGAAAACGGTCCTTAGCCAACCCATAATAGACATGTAGGATGACTGAGAAGTAAAATTTTATTGTTTTAAGTCAACAGGATTTTAGAGGTGCTACTAAAGTATAACCATGACCAGCTTAATTGGAACAGGCAGAGACCAGGGACTCCAGGAGAAAGTGAGCCTTTGTACGTGGAAGAGGTATGAACCATTGGGTCCAAAGGGTGGATTGTGGTAGACAGCTTCTAAAATGTTGTCTCAAAGTCTTCATCTCCAGCATTTATGTGCTTGTGGAATTCCCTCTCCCTTGAATGTGAGTTAGACCTGGGATTTGTTTTTACACACACACACACACACGCACACAGGATGAAAAAGTGATAGGATGTTCATTATGAATTTAGATTTTTAAAAGACTGTAGCTTCCTTCTTGATCATTCTGATGTTTTCTTTCTTGGATCTAAGATCATGGCATCTGGTCCCATCACTTCATGGCAAATAGATGGGGAAACAGTGGAAACAGTGGCTAACTTTTTCTGGGCTCCAAAATCACTGCAGGTGGTGATTACAGCAATGAAATTAAAAGATACTTACTCCTTGGAAGGAAAGTTATGGCCAACCTAGACAGCATATTAAAAAGCAGAGGCATTACTTTGCCAGCAAAGGCCCGTCTAGTCAAGGCTATGGTTTTGCCAGTGGTCATGTATGGATGTGAGAGTTGGACTATAAAAAAAGCTGGACTATAAAGAAAGATGTTGAAGCTGAAACTTCAGTACTTTGGCCACCTGATGAGAAGAGCTGACTCATTGGAAAAGACCCTGATGCTGGGAAAGATTGAGGGCAGGAGGAGAAGGGGGTGACAGAGGATGAGATGGTTGGATGGCATCACCAACTCGATGGCCTTGGGTTTGGGTGGACTCTGGGAGTTGGTGACGGACAGGGAGGCCTGGCGTGCTGCGGTTCATGGGGTCGCAGAGTCGGATATGACTGAGCGACTGAACTGAACTGAACTTGATCTGGAGAAGGTGAGCTGCCATTTGGTGAGTTAACATGTTGAAAAACCTACATGGCAAGTGATTAATGACTGACTCTGGTTTACATCAAGGAGGGTGTAAGGTTTGTAAATGGTCAATGAATGAGCTTGAAAGTGGATCTCCTGGGCTTTGCCAAGAGTCATGATAGTATACTTGGATCACCTTCCATTTGAGCTTGAAGTGACCCCATTCCTGGCTGATACTTTGACTGCAATATTGTGAGAGATCCTGATTCAGATGCATCCAACTACACAACCTTAATTCAAAACTCACAGAAACTATGAGACAACAAAAAAATGTGTTATTTCAAGCTGCTCTGTTTTGAGATAATTTGTTACACAGCAATAAAAAACTAGCACATTTTGTAATTCCCTGTGTAAGTATATTGTTAACAATAGTGAGAACACATTTAGTTTATGTCAGAATTAAAATTTTCTCCTTTAATTCTTTATTTATAGAAGAACCATAATATAGTTACACCTTAATGGTGGATATATGAATCCAAAGCCATATCAGAATCAAATTCTTACTTTAGTTGTTTGAATCAGTTAATGATATTAAAAAATGTACAGATGTGAACAAGGATTTCTGAATCTAAGTAAGATAATTACAAACATAATAGTGATCAATATTTGGGATACTAAGAAGTCAGGTATTTAGGACCTCTTTGATTTTTCCAGATACAAGAAAACTTGATTTGTACATTAAGAAGAAATATGGGCTATATTAGACCATTTTCATGTTGCCCCTATATAAACTGATTTTACCTAAATAGCTAACCCAATTCTTGTACTGCTTCTGAAAAATTTATCAAAATATGGTCGAAAGAGTGCAGGGACAGTAAGCAATGAGGCCTCTCAGGCTATTTGAATCATATGAATCTAAAAATGAGGGCATGACACCTACACATTTTCCCATAGCTGTTCAATATCAAAAATCCAGGACAGTGCATATTCGGTAAATCAGAGAGTTAATGTTAAATCTATATAGCAAAGATAAAAAAAAGAAAAAGCTCTGAGGAAAAAATTACAAAGTATTTGGGAGAAAGAAAGACAGCAGGTCTCGTGTTAAAAAATAAACTCTCATGCTGAAAAATTTTCCACTAGCAGCCTTATGACAATACAAAAAGGCTTGAGCCCCACAGAGGGACGCTGCTTAGGTATTAAGCTAATAAGAGATTGGAAGACAGTTATCCTAGCTAATAAAAGGATTTTCATAGGTGAATACAATTGTTTTCACATGTTTGAAGCCTACCCTGTTTCAATCCCACCAGGCATTCCTGATGAATACTGCATTTTCTGTGGAAGCAACAATTCATAATTTCCCTTTATTCTTGTTTGTTACTACAAAAGACTCAATCTCAGGGGCTTTGATTAAGATGATGAGACAAAGAATAAAACAAATAGAATCTGTTAAATGTCTGCCTGAAACTAGAGCTGCACCACTTAAAATGAAAGGCTCTTCAAAACCAATAATGAAATAATCACCCTTTCTGCAAGACTGATAAGAAAACGAAGACGAGATGTAGATTTGGGGAAACTAATTTACACTGTTGGAGGAAAGAGGAGGAAGAAGAGCAACTACAGAAAATCAACTGTTAATAAATATCAGCGACTGCAGAGAAATCACAAGATAAGCTGTTAGCATATGTTCCTCCAGCTAGAATATGGCAATCATTTCTCTGAGAAGAGAAGCTGATAATCGCCCCCCCCTCCCATCCCCTCCAACAGGCAATCATTTTGCATTTTACATTATTTGAAAAGAGCTTGATTATTTTTCTTTGAAAGAAACCAGATTGATTCACATTTACCTGTCAACAGAATGTTCTATTCCTCTGTTTTGCCTGCCTATTTAAAGGCATATGACCTGACTATGAAATTCTATAGACAAATATTTCATCAGATGTAAGTAAATAATAATGAATGACTAGCTCTTTTTTTATGTGGTTTTTTTGTGCTAAATTAAAATCCACAGCCTGGTAAATATAACTGATATTCACAGTGAAGGATTGAGATAATGAATATTGTTTTATTCAAGGTCAGATATAATATTCAAAAATCATATCCAGAGGGAAAATTTCCACATGAAAATGATAATCATGTTATTTGAAGTCTAGTTTAAAAAGGGAACAACATAACATATGATCTCTTGTCATTTTGTAAACCTGTACACATATTTAAAAGTTGCTCTATCAAGTAGGGATAGACAAAATAAATGTGCAAAGACAAGAAGTAGGCAGCTTCTCAACCAGGTTATATGGGTTTGATTTTACTTATTGAAGTAGAGTCCTAGGATCCAGAGTCTTAGTGAGATGGTGGTTAGAGAAGAACTTATTTGTGTAGCATTTCTAAATATTATACATATATTACACATTATTATCCACTCATGGATCACATGGAGAAGGCAATGGCAACCCACTCCAGTATTCTTGCCTGGAAAATCCCATGGACGGAGGAGCCTGGAAGGCTGCAGTCCACGGGGTCGCTAAGAGTTGGACACGACCGAGCGACTTCACTCTCACTTTTCATTATTCTGCATTGGAGAAGGAAATGGCAACCCACTCCAGTGTTCTTGCCTGGAGAATCCCAGGGATGGGGGAGCCTCCTGGGCTGCCGTCTATGGGGTTGCACAGAGCCGGACACGACTGAAGAGACTTAGCAGCAGCAGCAGCCTGGATCACAGTCTTGTGGCGAAGGGGCTTCCATAACTTAATGAAGCTATGAGCCCTGCCATGCAGGGCCACCCAAGACTGACAGATCACAGTGAAGAACTCTGAGAAAATGTGGTCCACTGGAGGAAGAAATGGCAAATCACTCCAGTATTCTTGCCTGGAGAACCCCAGAAACAGTATGAAAATGCAAAAAGATATGACACTGGAAGATGAGCCCTTTAGGTCTGAAGGTATCCAGTATGTTAATGGGCAGGAGCTGAGGGCAATTACTAATAGCTCCAGAAAGAATGAAGTGGCTGGGCGAGAGCAGAAATGACACTGTTACGGATGTATCTGATAGGGAAAGTAAAGTCTGATGCTGTAAAGAACAATATTACATAGAAACCTGGAATGTTAGATCCATGAATCAAGGTAAATTGGACATGCTCAAGCAGGAGATGGCAAGAGTGAACATCAACATCTTAGGAATCAGTGAACTAAAATGGATGGGAATGGGCAAATTTAATTCAGATGACTATTATGTCTACTACTGTGGGCAAGAATCCCTTAGAAGAAATGGACTAGCCCTCAGAGTCAACAAAAGATTCCCAAACGACAGAATGATCTCGGTTACTTTCCAAGGCAAATCATTTAAGATCACAGTAATTGAGTCTATGCCCCAACCACCAATGCCAAAGAAGAAGTTGATCAGCTATATGAAGACCTAGAAGAGCTTCTAGAACTAACACCAAAAAAGATGTCCTTTTCATTAGAGGGAATGGAATGCAAAAATAGGAAGTCAAGAGATATCTGGAACAATAGCAAGTTAAGCCTTGGAGCACACAGTGAAGCAGGGCAAAGGCTAACATTGATTTGTCAAGAGAACGTGCTTGTCATAGCAAACACCCTCATCCACCAACCCAAGAGATGACTCTACACATGGATATCACCAGATGGTCAACAAGGAAATCAGATTTATTATGCACTTTGCACCTGAAGATGGAGAAGCTCTATAAGTCAGCAAAAACAAGACCTGGTGCTGACTGTGGCTCAGATCAAGAGCTCCATATTGCAAAATTCAGGCTTAAATTGAAGAAAGTAGGGAAAATCACTAGGTCATTCAGGTATGACCTAAATCAAATCTCTTATAATTAAACAGTGGAGGTGACAAATAGATACAAGGGATTAGATCTGGTAAATAGAGTACCTGAAGAACGATGTAACATTATACAGGAGTAAGGGAAGAAAACCATCCCAAAGAAAGAGAAATGCAAGAAGACAAAGAGGTTGTCTAAGGAGGCTTTACAAATAGCTGAGTAAAGAATAGAAGTGAAAGGCAAGAGAGAAAGGGAAAGATATTCAATTGAATGCAGAGTTCCACAGAATAGCAAGGAGAGATAAGAAAGCCTTCTTAAATTAACAATGAAATGAAATAGAGGAAAACAATAGAATGGGAAAGACTAGAGACCTCTTCAAAAAAAATTAGAGATATCAAGGGAATATTTCATGCAAGGATGGGCATGATAAAGTACAGAAATACTAATGACCTAATAAAAGCAGAAGATATTAAGAAGAGGTAGAAGAGTACACAGAACTATACAAAAAGGGTCTTAATGAACCAGATAACCACCATGGTGTGGTCCCTCACCTATAGTAGGACATCTTGGAATGTGAAGCCAAGTGGGCCTTAGGAAGCATTACTACAAACAAAGGTAGTAGAAGTAACGGAATTTCAGCTGAATATTTAAAATCTTAAATGATGATGCAATAAGTTGCTGTACTCAATATGCCATCGAATTTGGAAAACTCAGCAGTGGCCACAGGAGTAGAAAACATCGATTTTCATTCCAGTCCCAAAGAAGGGCAATGCTAAAGAATGTTCACACAACCTTACAATTGTGGTCATTTCACATGCTAGTAAGGTTTTGTTCCAAATTCTTTAAGTTAGGATTCAGTAGTTCGTGAACTGAGAACTTAAAGATGTACAAGCTCAGTTTAGAAAAGGCAGAGGAACCAGAGCTCAAATTGTCAACACTCACTGGATTATGGAGAAAGCAAGGTGATTCAGAGAATCACCTACTTTTGCTTTTTTGACTACACGTTAGCCTTTGACTCTGCAAATTGCAAAAAACTGTAGAAAATGCTTAAAGAGCTAGGAACACCAGACCACCATACCTGTCTCCTGAGAAATCTGTATACAGGTCAAGAAGCAACAGTTAGAACTGGATATGGAACAAGGGATTGTTTCAAAACTGGGGAAAGAGAATGGCAAAGCTTTATATTGTCACTCTGCTCATTTAATTTCTATGCAAAATGTCAGGCTGGATAAATTATAAGCTGGAATCAAGATTGCCAAGAGAAATATCAACAATCTCAGATATGCTGATAATACCATTCTAATAGCAGAAAATGAAGAGGAATTAGAGTCTATTCATGAGGGTGAAAGAGAAGAGTGAAAAAGCTGGCTTAAAACTCAACGTTCAAGAAACTAAGATCATGGCATCCAGCCCCATCACTTCATGGGAAATAGAAGGGGGAAAAGTGTAAATAGTGATAGACTTTATTTTTTTGGGCTCCAAAATCACTGGTGACAGTGACTGCAGCCATGAAATTAAAAGATGCTTCTTGGAAGGAAACGCATGACAAACCTGGATAGCATATTAAACAGCAGAGACTTCAATTTGCTGGCAAAGGTCCATAGAGTCAAAGCTTTGGTGTTCCCAGTAGTCATGTTTGGAGGTGATAGTAGGACCATAAAGAAAGCTGAGTGCTGAAGAATTGCTTTCGAACTATGGGGCTGGAGAAGATGACTGGACTCTTGCATTGGAGGGTTCTTTGGGCTGCAAGGAGATCAAACTAGTCAATCCTAAAGGAAAGCAGTCTTGAATATTCATTGCAAGGACTGATGGTGAAGCTGAAGCTCCAATACTTCGGTCATCTGATGCAAAGAGCCAACTAATTGGAAAAGAACCTGATGCTGAGAAAGACTGAAGGCAAAAGGAGAAAAGGTTGGCAGAGGATGAGATGGTCATATAGCATCACTAACTCAATGGACATGAATTTGACCAAACTCCAGGAGACAGTGGAGGAAAGAAGAACCTGGAGTCCTGCAGTCCATGGGGTCACAAAGAGTCAGACACATTTTAGTGACTTAAGAACAGCAATCAGGGAACAAAATGTTTCTCGAAGCATCTAAAAACTTGGGTTCTAATATGAGTTCTCCAGCTTATCAAATTGGTACAGTCAGTCAATCAGTGAAACATTTTTACCTTTAGTTTTCTCATTTCACCAGATGAAAGATATAAATAAAAGAATATTATCAAGGACAAATCTAACACCTGACAAACAAACCTGATATATCACAATGATATGACATAACCTGCATAAATTGTGTGCATATGTGTATGTGTGCATATACATGTATATATATGTATGCATGTGTATGTGTGTACATACATATATATACATGTACACACATATACATATATACACATACATATGTATACACATATATACACACACACACACACCTTAAAAAAAATTAAGCTGTCATTGTGACAGCATTCAAAGCTACAAACACTTTACCCAAAATCTGAGTTAAAGATAATTCACATTGAAGCTCAATTTCACAATGCTATTGAAGTAATTCCCAAATAAATTTAGTTTAAAGTTCAGGTTTACAAAATGAATCAGAATATTCTGTGTGTGGAATGCAAAAATGACCCTATGAAAATGGAAGAATTTTTTTGGTGATTGGAGCTCAGTGTCCATTATCAATAAATCCAATTCAACCTAATTACAGGCCTATAGGAAGGCCTATTTCTACCACGCCAACAGGAAGACCTATTTCTAGGGGTTCACATCAGAATTATGGTAGCCTCTATTTTAGATGTTTCTTAATGAAGTTGATATTAATATGAACTTTTGCCATATTCAGGTTTTTAATTAAAATATTGTTGTTTTTCTTTAAGAACCCAAAGATGGCAAAAAAGTGGAAACAGTGGCAGCTTTTATTTTCTTGTGCTCTAAAATCACTGTGGATGGTGACTGCAGCCATGAAATTAAAAGATGTTTGCTCCTTGGAAGAAAGCTATGACAAACCTGTATAGCATATTACAAAGCAGAGACATCACTTTGTCGACAAAGTCTGTATAGTCAAAGCTATGGTTTTTTTCAGTACTCATGTATGGATGTGAGAGTTGGACCATAAAGAAGGCAGAGCACTGAAGAACTGATGCTTTCAAATTCTGGTGCTGGAGAAGACTTAAGAGTCCTTTGGACAGCAAGAAGATCAATCAATCAATCAACCAGTCAATCTTAAAGGAACTCAACCCTGAATATTTATTGGAAGGACTGATGCTGAATCTGAAGCTTCAATACTTTGGCTACCTCATGTGAAGAGCTGACTCACTGGAAAATATCCTGATGCTGGGAAAGACTGGAGGCAGGAAGAGAAAGGGGCGACAGAGGATGAGATGGTTGGATGGCATCACTGAGTCGATGGACATGAGTTTGAGCAAGCTCTGGGAGTTGGTGATGGACAGGGAGGACTGGGGTTGTACAGTCCATGGGGTTACAAAGAGTCCAACATGACTTAGTGGCTGAACAACAATATTGTTTTTTTTTCCCTCAAGTCATCACACAACTTGAAATTTTTCATCTGAATTGAGCATTCTTCTCTTTCAAAGAGTATGCAACACTGTTGCTTTTAGTCAGGTATTAACAGTTTTCCTCAATCACAAACATTATTTAAATGCAAAAAAATCTGTGCATGAAAAGATACTGTTTCAAAAAATATAAATGGATTATAGATTTTTCACAGTGCTGAAGAAGTGAAATAACTATAGACTGTCAAGGGCAAGAGGGAACAATTACCTAAAAAGTAATGCTGGAAACACAGTTGTGGGCAGGTCATAGATAAATCATGACTAATTAAGTAGAAAGGTTTCATAAATGCTGATGTTTAGAAACATGACAAAAACATTTTATGCAACCTGAAATTCATTCCTTTACCTAAATTACTTTGGAAAATTATAAGGAAAACATGCTCTATAGTTTGGAGGATAGTCCATAGGACTGAAAACTGGGGAGGCCAGGAGTCTAGCCCATGTTTGGCCATTTGCCAGTTCTGAGATTTTGAGTGAATATTTAACATAGCTGAGCTTTCACATTCTCATGTGGAAAATAAGATAATGTTTCTACCTTTAAGAATATCTGCATGGCATTGTGTGCTAAAAATCACAAGCAATCAAAAGGCTAAATAATTGCTATCATCAACATTTTAAAGTTTCTTCCTACTGTCTGGGGTACAAAATGAACTGTATCAAATACGGGACTTCCCTGGCAGTTCAGAGGTTAAGACTGTACTGGTTGGGGAACTAAGATCCCCCATGCCACGCCATGTGCTAAGAAAAAAGAAGAAGAAATAACAAAAATAGATATTATATCAAATAGTCATGATTCTGGTCAAATGTGAACTTTGAGTCCATCCATCAGTTCATCCATCACCCATTTAACTAATCATTCAATATTTATTAGGCAAGTCACTGTTTGAAAATTCAATAATGAAAAATGTAGTATCTCTGCTTTCATCTAGACCATCATGGTCAAAGAGTGGTCTTGTCTGATGTTGATGTGCTATGAAAATATTTAGTTTCAACCAGAGAATTCTGAAACTCACAGCTGAAGACTAGACCAACCCCAAGGCCTATATAACAGTATCAGGCTGGCTCCTAGAAATGAGGTGCCAGTTTTCGCTTTCCTAAAAGGAAGCATATAAAAATCAGAGTCAGAAGAAGTGCAAAGAAATATAGCTATTTTTTAATATTCATAACACTTCAATGAAATAAGTACTATTTTAGTATGTGTATTAAAATCATGCACACAAAGTATTCAGCATAGTGCCTGGCATGTGATATATGTTCAATAAAACAAATAGCTGTATTTCTTTGCACCTCTTCTTACTCTGATCTATTTTCATAGCATATCAACATCAGACAAGACCACTCTTTGACGATGATGGACTAGTCAAAAATAAGACCACTCCATAATCATGTCTGAAAATCAATGAAAATGTGAACTCTGTGAAAAGTAAAAAATGACCAAACACTCCCCATCCTGGCTCATGAGTGATTGGACTGTTGCTTCCTGTCTAGTTACAGTTTAAGCCTTGCTTGGTCTTTCCTCCTTCTAGGTAAGATTAAGATACCCAATCCAAGAGTTACCTCTACTTTCTGGCAGCATCTAATGAAGAGTGAGGACCCGTTTCTTAAACCCTGCCCAGAAGCATTTAACTCAAGCCAAATTCCTATCATACCCTTACTAAAATATCCCATAACACTCCATGATATATGGTTTCCCAGGCTGCAAAAAAAAGCAATAAGCCCAACTCTTCAAGTACAGGTGTGTTCCTGGAGGACTGGCTGGACGGCTTGACACACCTATTTGCCATCTCTCTTGCTATTGTTATTGCCATCTCTCTAGCTTCCACATGCTATTGTTTGTCTACCCTGCTGCACTAAGTCTTTCGTATTACTTTAACTTCCTTTTCCTGTCATTACTCCTTTCATGTGAAATGGTTACTGAAAGAAAGAATGAATGTTCCCTTTCTGTGTATCTAATTGTTATGGTTCTTCTTTTTTATAGCCCTAGCCTAGGTTGTGAAAAAATTGCCTCAGGAAAAAATTGGCTCATCCTTCTGTCAGACAAGGAGGAGATTACACAGCATCAAGATCTCTGATACTGAAATCTCTTAGAATTCAGGCAAGGACTAATCTAGAAAAAGAATAATTTTGACTGGGTGTTGACACTGAAAGTACATTGCAAGACTGCTAGGAAATTCTGAATTTCTATAAGAGAATAAAAGCAAGCATATAGGTTTACTCATATTTTTAGCTATAAATCTCTTATATTTACTTGAGTTCAGTTACTTTAATTTCACTTAGATCTGTGACTTTGTATTTCTTCAATCTTCCAGTGGGTGATTTTTGGGCTTACAAATACATTTGCAACTAACTTGGTTGAAAACATGCATTATAAAATCAAAGCAAACTTAAAACATAAATTTTGTTAATTCTTCCACTCTATCCTAAGTATTTAACTACAATTTCACTGGAAATTAGCTCTCAGGTGGGGAGTTTGCAGCCTTTTGTTAAATCACTTTTTTGTTCTGAATTTTATCCATTTAGTAAACATGAAACCACTTAGAAGTTAAGGATGTTTTTGGATAGACAAAGCTGCTGGCAGACACATGAGATGTGGAAATACACCACTTTAGTTTCCTCTCACTCTGAAGAAAGTCAGTCTTGTGAATTTTAGATCATATATTCTCCATAAATATTTTTAGTAATCAACTTGTAATGTCTAAGATTTTACATTTCAATGGGATAGTGTTACTGAGGGAAATTGGCCCAAATGGAAACATATGGAGTTAGTTTTAACCTAAACTTAATTCCGACATGTTCTAAAATAAAAATGAACTGGACTGAAACCTTGTGGTTCCATTGGCTGAGGGTGTCCAAAAGCAGTGTCTCATCTTAACAGAAAGCATTTGATTTTCCCTTCTGTTCTGGATAGATGACTATACAGTATTACTTCAAATGACTGGGGGTAGATGCATCAAACTCTTTAATTGATCCCTACTTGTATTCTATTATATAAGGTCTGCCTTTGATTCTAAGGTCAGGCTTCTGGTCTCTAGATTCATCACAGCTTGGGTGCTCTTTAGAGAATTTCTCAGCCACAGAAGGAGGATCTAACTTATGATTAATTATGTATATAACATCAAAGGTATCCACTGGCCAGCAGGTTAAGTGTTATCTAGAAGGCACAATTTGAAAGTAGATTAAGACTAGAAGGGCTTCCCTGAAGATGAGTGCAGAAAGAGACGTTACATCATCCTTCCAGGTAAGAAGACACAGAAGAGAGGATGATTATTGGCTGTTGTATCCAGAATACTTTGCAATATATGTAAAACTAAGCTGATTTCCCAAAGAAGGGTTCTGGGTACTCTGCATGTGCTACTGCTAGGATAGGAACTGACTTTAGAAAACAGGAAGAACTTTAAGCACAATCCCTCATTCAGGGACATAGAACAAAACTCTTTTGTGGAAAATATCTTTTAATTACCTTAAGTAAAACTACTAATCCAAATGCCAAATTATATACCTTGGTCTCTAAGAGGAATAAAGTCAAGTAGATCAGAACCAAAGTAAAAGTGGTAGGAAATGACAAGAGTACCATAAACAAGACCATAAACCTAAGGGAATTTTTAGCCACAGGTCACTCTGTTGGAAAGGTGAATGAAGCATTTGAACAAAAAAATATTTCAGAGATACACCAAGATTCAAAAATTCTTGAACATTTAAGCTAGATAGGTCAATTACTTAAGAAATAGGTAAAATAATTTAAAAGTTAACTTATGATCTCAAAATTGATTTTATAAAAATGGACACTAACATTGTTTTACAGATACAATACATATATAGGTATGTATGTATGTAGTTCTAATCCTAGTGACGAAACTGAATGCCCCTGCTATGGTCACTAGACATGACATTGAAACTTGCATTGTGATTCCAAGTTTCCTCCTTTTTGCAGTGCAGTCTAGCAAATCTTTGAACTTCTGACTGTATATTGATAATACTATTTACCTATATAGGCTTCCCTGGTGGCTGAATGGTAAAGAATCTGCCTGCAATGCAGGAGAGGAGATGCAGGAGGAGCTATGGGTTTGACCCCGGGGTCAGGAAGATTCCCTGGAGAGGGAAATGGCAACCCACTCAAGTATTCTGGCCTAGGAAACCCCATGGACAAAGGAGCCTGGTGAGCTACCAGGAGTCTAAGGAGTTGCTAAAGAGTCAGACAGGAATAAGTGACTAAACAATAACAACAACAAAACACTTTACTTATACAAGATTGTTATTGGTCCAGTGGTGGGCATAAATCCTGATGGATGACCCAGTTAAATCAAAGGGGCAGACTAACAGGCCATGGTTGAGGCAGAGTTTTGACCATCACTGTTTGTGATCAAGGAAATGAGTTGTCCCTGTTCTTTCTGGTGGCCATCTTGGGACTATGAGGAAGGAAGCTTGGCAATAAAACCAACATGAGGAGGAGAGAAGGGAGGAATCACTGTGAATCTGAGCAGAAACCATGATATCCTACATGAGGAGTCTTTCTGACCTCTAACCTTTTTGTTACGGAAGAACAAATGCAATCCATTTTATTGGTAGTTTCTTCGTACATTTCCAAAATGAGCACTTTCTTTCCTTTTTGTTTGGATCAAGCAGGTATTAAATCTCTGAAAATGAAGACAGTCTATATATGTTAGACCCTTTTTTGGGCTAAGTACTAGTTGATATCTCACGTATGCAATCTTATTTAACTTAACAGTTCCTAAACTGTACGATAAGACAATCAAAGGCAAGGAGAGTGAAATGATTTGCCTAAGGTACATGGGATTTTAACCAAGACTGTCTGGTTACAGATCTCATATTTTTAAAAAATTTTATTTCATTATGCCACTGATCAAAGAGAGTATAAGTCTTTATGGAAGATATCCCTATTTGGTAGATGTCTGCTAAAAACATTCTTTAAAAGGTATCAAGGAGTACCCTGGATAATCATTAGTGCTTTTGCAGTGAAGAAAATAATGACTAGATAGTGGTGGCAGTTGCTTTATCCTTCTAACCAAAAACTGCAAAAAGCCTCAGAACAAAGAAATTATTAAAAGCCTGCATAAAACCATCACTGATTACATTTCCCCATGTGGTTTCCCTCTCTATTGTAGAAATTCTCTCCTAATTCAAAAGAAGCTATTATTAAAAAGCTAATCTCCTCTTACATGAAGAACAGTATAAGCTGCAAATATCTCAAAATGTGTACTAAACATGATTCCACTGAAGGGTTAGAATAGCAGGACTATTATCAAGACATAAGGGAAAAGAATAGAAACCTCTGAATAATATAAGGAAATTCTTATCATGAAAAGTGGCTTATTTAACTACAAACAGTGACATCTTCAAAAAAGCATTCTTCTCTTTTTTGTAAGCAACACATAAAACTGTCAGATTCTACCACACACATGTCAAAAGAAGAAGAAAACTAAAATAAATGTTGAAAATAGGGAGCATTAAAAAGCAATGCTGAGCTGAGTGGAAGGAAAAGGAAAATAGGAAATGGAAATAAACTTTTGTGTTAGCATCTGGTGTCAAGGTCCTTCCTATGTTTATCTTATTGAAGAAAAGCATGGAATATGTTTGTCTAGACAAGTTATATTTGGTAAAGGTGAATGCCTCAAGCTTCCAAATCAATAAACCTGTTGATCCTAAGTTTATTTTGATCAGTCATTTTAAGAACAGTGCAAATATTAACTGGAATGTCTTTAAGTAATAAAGCAACAGTATAGAAAAGCCAGTGGTGAATAGAATACAATATTGGAGGTTTTGTGATTTAAAAGAAAGAAAAAAAAACATTGATTTGTTACTATAGGATTATGAGTATACTCAGACATCAAACTTCTCTAACAGACTAAAAAAAAAAAAACTTTCCAATAAAAACAATTAACAAATGTCTTATGAGAAGAGCAATGCATTTAAAAAGTGAACATAATGTTCTATTGATTCCAAAATATTATGCAAAAAATTCTGATTAATTTAATTCAAATAAACTGTTTAATTTGACTAATTCTGTCGTGATAATCATATCATAGTTCTTAAATTATTTAATGATAGTCATCAAATGTTTACTCATCATCGACATATAGAAAACACAGGTCTAATAGTCACAGTACAAAAAAGACCATAGGGAGGAGTCATAGTCTTTACCTTCAAGAACTTTGTTGAGTATGAAACATTTGTAATTATTAAAAGCAGCAGAATGTGTTGAGTTCACTAGGAGAAAGGTATACAAACTTTAGGTGGGTTCTGCTGCAAAAAGTGCTTATTTTCAATTGTAACGTGAGTAAAGGCCTTATGATAGAAACAGCATCTGGATGGACTTCGGATTGTTTGATGGGGAGGACATGTAGATGCAGGGATCATGTTGGCAGAGAAACTAGGGCTCGGAAATCCCAGTTTTCCAGCAAGAATGACTAATATTGGTGGAATCTCTTCACTCTGCTGAATCTGTACTCTATTGTAACATGGATCTTACTGATTGATCTACTGCTCTCTATCATTTCTACAGATTGATGACAAGATCTGAGGTAAGCTGTTTAGAAATTAACTATGTACTTCCCTTAGCATTCTTATGTATTTAAAAGCTTTCCATTTTATTCTGGAAATCTTTTGTACTGGGTATGGGCTTCCTAGGTGCATTAGTGGTAAAGAACCCACCTGCAAAAGTAGGAGACATGAGAGACAGGTTTTGATCCCTGGATTGGGAAGATCCCCTAGAGGAGGGCATGGCAACCCACTCCAGTATTCTTACCTGGAGAATCCTATGGATAGAGGACCCTGGAGGGCTACAGTCCATAGCTTTGCAAAGAGTCAAGCACTACTAAAGTAACTGAGGAAGCATGCATGCACAAGAGATAAAAGTTGTCCCTCATAGTGGTTTTTCAGTCTTCTACTACTGTTGAGGATGGAATGAAGCAGGGCAAAGGGTAATAGAGTTTTGCCAAGAGAACGCACTGGTCATAGCAAACACCCTCTTCCAACAACACAAGAGAAGACTCTACACATGGATATCACCAGATGGTCAACACTGAAATCGGATTGATTATATTCTTTGCAGCCAAAGATGGAGAAGCTCTATACAGTCAGCCAAAACAAGACCGGGAGCTGACTGTGGCTCAGATCATGAACTCCTTATGGCCCAATTCAGACTTAAATTGAAGAAAGTAGGAAAAACGACTAGACCATTCAGGTATGACCTAAATCAAATCCCTTATGACCATACAGTGGAAGTGAGAAATAGATTTAAGGGACTAGATCTGATAGACAGAGTGCCTGATGAACTGTGGACGGAGGTTCGTGATGTTGTACAGGAGACAGGGATCAAGACCAACCCCATAGAAAAGAAATGCAAAAAGGCAAAATGGTTGTCTGAGGAGTCCTTACAAATAGCTGTGAAAAGAAGAGAAGCAAAATGGAAAGATATACCCATTTGAATGCAGAATTCCAAAGAATAGCAAGGAGAGGTAAGAAAGCCTTCCTCAGCAATCAATGCAAAGAAATAGAGGAAAACAACAGAATAGGAAAGACTAGAGATTTCTTCAAGAAAATTAGAGAAACCAAGGGAACATTTCATGCAAAGATGGGCTCGATAAAGGACCGAAATGGTATGGACCTAACAGAAGCAGAAGATATTAAGAAGAGGTGGCAAGAATACACAGAAGAACTGTACAAAAATGATCTTCATGACCCAGATAATCACGATGGTGTGACCACTCACCTAGAGCCAGACATCCTGGAATGTGAAGTCGAGTGGGCCTTAAAAAGCATCACTATGAACAAAGCTAGTGGAGGTGATGGAATTCCAGTGGAGCTATTTCAAATCCTGAAAGATGATGCTGTGAAAGTGCTGCACTCAATATGCCAACAAATTTGGAAAGCTCAGCAGTGGCCACAGGACTGGAAAAGGTCAGTTTTCATTCCAATCCCAAAGAAAGGCAATCCCAAAGAATGATCAAACTACCGCACAATTGCACTCATCTCACACACTAGCAAAGTAATGCTCAAAATTCTCCAAGCCAGGCTTCAGCAATACGTGAACCATGAACTTCCAGATGTTCAAGTTGGATTTAGAAAAGGCAGAGGAACCAGAGATCAAATTACCAACATCTGCTGGATCATTGAAAAAGCAAGAGAGTTCTAGAAAAACATCTATTTCTTCTTTATTGACTATGCCAAAGCTTTTGTCTGTGTGGATCACAATAAACTGTGGAAAATTCTGAAAGAGATGGGAATACCAGATCACCTGACCTGCCTCTTGAGATACCTATATGCAGGTCAGGAAGCAACAGTTAGAACTGGACATGGAACAACAGACTGGTTCCAAATAGGAAAAGGAATACATCAAGGCTGTATACTGTCACCCTGCTTATTTAACTTGTATGCAGAGTGAATCATGAGAAATGCTGGGCTGGATGAAGCACAAGCTGGAATCAAGATTGCTGGGAGAAATATGAGTAACCTCAGATATGCAGATGACACCATCCTTATGGCAGAAAGTGAAGAGGAGCTAAAAAGCCTCTTAATGAAAGTGAAAGAGGAGACTGAAAAAAAACTGGCTTAAAGCTCAACATTCAGAAAACTAAGATCATGGCATCTGGTCCTATCACCTCATGGGAAATAGATGGGGAGAAAGACCAACCTAGATACCATATTAAAAAGCAGAGACATTACTTTTCAACAAAGGTCCGTCTAGTCAAAGATGTGGTTTTTCCAGTCGTCATGTATGGATGTGAGAGTTGGACTGTGAAGAAAGCTGAGTGTCGAAAAATTGATGCTTTTGAACTGTGGTATTGGAGAAGACTCTTGAGAGTCCCTTGGACTGCAAGGAGATCCAACCAGTCCATTCTAAAGGAGATCAGTCCTGGGTGTTCATTGGAAGGACTGATGCTGAAGCTGAAACTCCAGTACTTTGGCCACCTCATGCGAAGTGTTGACTCATTGGAAAAGACCCTAATGCTGGGAGGGATTGGGGGCAGGAGGGAAGGGGATGACAGAGGATGAGATGGCTGGATGGCATCACCAACTCGATGGACATGAGCTTGAGTAAACTCTGGGAGTTGGTGAAGGTCAGGGAGGCCTGGTGTGCTGACATTCATGGGGTCGCAAAGAGTCCGACACGACTGAGCAACTGAACTGAACTGAACTACTGTTGAACCTAGTTGAAATTTTTTTCTTACACCAAATTCCACAAAGAAAACTGTCACACATTTTTAAATTCAGACTTTGAGGAAGTTATATTATGTCAGATGCAATTTTGATCAACAGTCTCCTCTCTTATCAGAATCTTGTCTAGTTGGAGGAAAGAGTGGTGTATTATTAGTGGCTACCCTGAAACTTCAGTCTTACAGTTGTTAGGTTGCAGCATGACTCACATTTGTATTGAGGAGATACAACAAGTGATCATCTGAACTGCAGCCCATATCATGACCTTCTCAGAAAGATATGCTCACTTAGCACAGAGCACAACTACAGCCCAGGGACTTTATGGCCCCTCTGGTCTTGATCTCTGAACACTAGCTTCTTACCTCCATTTAATTAAGAGTCCTTTTCTAACTCTTATTTAATTTTCTCTTAAATATTAATGTTTCTTCACGTCTCCCTTCTTTTTCCTTCCCTTGAGACCTAGACACCTGTTTCCAGCTGCCTATCTGCCATCTCAATCTGGAAACAACAATCATGCTAATAACTATGAATTATAGAGCACATACTACGTGCTTGGGCACTGCCTGGGCACTTTACATTTTTCATTCAGTTTAAAAGTCAAAGACTTCTAAAAATCAGATATTTTTCCTCTTTTATTAGAAACTTAGAAAGTCTAGGTCATGCACTCAAGGTCATACGGCTGGTGAAACTAGGATATGAGTCCATCCTAAAACCTCACTCATGAAATCCATGCAATTTCCATTGTTTTACCATACATTGCACAGAAATATCATTGTCTCTGTTTTTCACATCATTACCATCGATCAAATTGCCAACATCCACTGGATCATCGTAAAAATAAGAGTTCCAGAAAAATATCTATTTCTGATTTATTGACTATACCAAAGCCTTTGATGGTGTGGATCACAACAAACTGTAAAATTCAAGAGACGGGAATACTACACCACCTGACCTGCCTCCTGAGAAATCTGAATGCAGGTCAAGAAGCAACAGTTAGAACTGGACATGGAACAATGGACTGGTTCCAAATTGGGAAAGGAGTACATAGAGGCTGTATATTGTCACCCTGCTTGTTTAACTTATATGCAGAGTACATCATGCGAAATGCCAGGCTGGATGAAGCACAAGCTGGAACCAAGATTGCTGGGAGAAATATCAATAACCTCAGATATGCAGATGACACCATCCTTATGGCAGAAAATGGAGAGGAACAGAAGAGCCCCTTGATGAAAGTCAAAGAGAAGAGTGAAAAAAGTGGTTTAAAACTCAACATTCAAAAAACTAAGGTTATGGCATCTGGTCCCATCACTTCATGGCAAATAGATGGGAAACAATGGAACCAGTGACAGACTTTAACTTTTTGGGCTCCTGCAGCCGTGAAATTAAAAGATGCTTGCTCCTTGGAAGAAAAGCTATGACAAACCTAGAGAGCATATTAAAAAGCAGAGGCATTCTTTTCCAACAAAGGTCTGTCTAGTCAAAGCTATGGTTTTTCCAGTAGTCATGTATGGATGTGAGAGTTGGACCATGAGGAAAGCTGAGCGCTGAAGAATTGATGCTTTTGAACTGTGGTGTTGGAGAAGACTCTTGAGAGTCCCTTAGATTGCAAGGAGATCCAACCAGTCAATCCTAAAGGAAATGAGTCTTGAATATTCATTGATAAGACTGATGCTAAAGTTGAAGTTCCAATACTTTGGCTGCTTGATGTGAAGAACTGACTCAATGGAAAAGACCATGATGCTGGAAATGATTGAAGGCAGGAGGAAAAAGAAGGGGACAACAGAGGATGATATGGTTGGATGGCATTACCGAGTCGACGGACATGAGTTTGAGCAAACTCAGGGAGGTGATGATGCACAGGGAAGCCTGGCGTGCTGCAATCCATGGGGTCGCAAAGAGTCAGACACGACTGAGCAACTGAACCGAACTGAACCACCTATCAGTTCTCTCAAACTAGAAAACTTGAAATTATTTCCCCTATCCCTCTATAAGACATTAACTTAGTCTCTTAAATATCATTTTAATCCTCCTTAAATCTCACTGTTACAGCTAGGTTCTTATTCCATCTTTTCTGAGCCTTCAGCCATTTTTCCTGCCCCTAAACTTTCCTCTCTGTAATCCTTTCTTTCCATTTCTGCCACAATTGTATTCCCTAAAGTATCCAAATTGTTTACAGGTAATTACATTTTCTTCTTTACGTACCCCCCCCCACCTTTTTTGGAGTTTCTGATATATCAAGGAGGTATTTTTTACAAACCCAAACAAATCATACTTTAAAACACAGAAGAAAGTCTTTCAATTTTTACATAGGAAAAAAAATGCTTCTTTCAGAGAAATGCTCTGGAAAGATTAATTTGACAGTAGAGTTAAAGACGGATTGGAAGAAGAGGAAAATGAAGCTATAGAAGCTGGCTTTTTCTGTTCAGTAAACTCTTAGTCTTTACAGTGTGGATAAATACAGGCACGATATGTCTCTGATTTGGGGATCAGATTAAGTTGGGAACACTGAGGATTTTGCCCCAAGTGATCCAACGCCTTTCTGGGTCAACTCAGACTAATACTGGTTAAAATACTGCTAAAAATTAATGCTGTACATTAGGGAACAGATGTGAGTTCATCATGTGAGTTCAAGAATAGGGACTTCTGATTTCTAATCCAGCCTGATATCCTCTTTAGCTCTGGGGAATTGAGTTGGTAAATCTGCTTTGCAGAAACATGGCTCGTAAATATGCACAGGCCGTTTCATTAATTAATATGCCTGATGCTTCCAGTGACCACATTTTTCACTGCACACATATCTCTCTATAAACAGTTACTGGATTTTTCCCTCATTCTCTGGAGTTATCTTTATTATCATCACAAAATCAAAATCATAAATTCATTGATAGTGTTAGTATGCTATTAAGACTATATCAACTAGTTTAATCCATTTATGTTTATACAAAGCCTACTTTAGACACTTTAAAAAGTTTCTTCACTTCTAAGCATTGTGGGAAACTCAAGTTCTGTATGCAACACTCAAAAACCCCATAATTACAGCTATAGAGTAGGTAAGCTTGAAACAGTTCTAGGTGAATTTTGATAAAATATACAGATGAATTGTTTAGAATGTATATATTTACACAAGCTATTGCAACCAAATATTAAATAAGCCAATTAGAAGGTGGTACTAAATTGATGGCTTTGAATGCATTTGGGAAGAATATAGTCAATATATTTTTGGCCCTGTTGCAACTTAGTGAATATGGGTTTGGATATGCATTACCTGGAAACTGTGCATTTATATACACATATACATATGTACCTGTACACATATGAAAAACTAAAAGAAATCTTCAAGAACCACTTCTAAATTTTAAAAATTAGTATTATTGTAAACAATACACTGAACTAGGAATTTCAGAGTTCATAAGACAACTTATTGTTCTTTGAGAAGCATGTTAGCATAAGACATCCTAAATTATCTGTGGCATTTAAGAAAAGGTGAAGTGTGTGGCTACTGCAGAATGCAAATTAATTCAGAGTAGCTTTGCAGATCTCTAGGGGTGGTAATTTAGTCTAATGGGAACTTAATAACTCATATTAAATACATTACTAATCTGATGCTTTGCTTACAGTAAATTAGAACCAGTGAAATTATAAATCACTTATTGAAAGAAAAAAAAAATTATCTTCTTGAATTGAATTTGAATCTTCTCTTAACTAACAAACAGCAGGTAGGAAGAATTCTTATTGTTTCCAAATAAATTCTCACCAAGTTTCATATTCATGCTAAAACATTAAGAAACCATATTTAATTCAGACAACTCAAACCAGTGCCTTTCCTGTAACCACATAATTCTGTAAATATCAACTAGGAACTTTTCCAGTTCATATTTAACTATATACTACCTCCTTCCACCTAATGAGCAGGGAATGTGTTTAATTCTAAATACTTAATAATGCATTGCTCAGGATCCTCCATGCTCAATGACTTCTAATAATGATAATAATAGTAATAATAATTATGATGCCCACCCAGATCAAGGTCCAAAAAATATCTACAATGGTATTCCAAAATTTGGATTCTGTGTAAATGATCATTCCATATAATTATATAAAACAAAGTAGTCATTAAGAGATTTTTATTCTCTTTGCATTATCCAACACTGACCACATTTTTCCTAAAACCAAGTATTCATTTATTGACCTTTCTTACAAGCTTTAGTTTTTGTCATTAGGCTGTTTCACAGTTATTTCTGCCTAATATAATTGCAAAAAGGATATACAGGATAAAACTTTATATCCATCTGTTCCTTTATTCATTCATTCACTCTTGTATAAAAATTTAAAGAGTTCCTACTTTGTGCCAGACACTATTCTAGAAGCTTCAGAACATCAGTGAGGTAGACAAAGTTCATATCTTCATGGTTACTCTCTGGTTGGGGGGACAAACAACAGACTAAACAAATCATTAGGTCAGCTGGGGTCTTGAAGGGAACAGGATGATGACAGGAGTAGTGAGAATACCAGTGTAGGCTTATTATTTCGGGGTGGGAGGATTTCATGAAAGTACTTAGGGATGTGATACATTATAGGCACAAATTAAAAGAAAATGAGAGAATGAGCCACGGCGATACCCTGGAGGAAACGCATTCCAGATACATGGGTGCTTTGGCAAAGGTTAAAAGGTTCGTGGCTAACATAAGATGCATTTGCTCAAAAGACAATAGGAGACCCTTGTTGCTAGACCTGACTGAGCGCTAGGAAAGGAAGCAGGAACTAAGGTCAGAGAAGGGGTGATGGAACATGGTTGGCCAGATGACAAATAGCTTTACAGAGCACTCAAAGGACTTTCAGTTTTATAGTGGGGGAGATACTGGAAACTTGTGATCAGAGGAAGGGCATGATTTCATGTGTTTTTAAAGTGACACTCTGGTTAATATGTGACGATCATGCTGGGGAGAGGGCAGGGAAAGGCAAGATAGATCAGCAGGAAGGTGTTTGGAATAAAACAGCTCTGAGATAAGAGCTCAGATTGGGGCTGAAGTAAGATTTGAAGAGAAATGGTAAGATTTTGGATATGAGAGTAAAATCATCTGACAATGTTGATGGAATCATCATGCAAAATGAAAAGGAGGACAGTCAAGGATCTTGGCCTGAAAAAACTAGTGTGATGGAGCTGATATTACTGAGTGAAGGAAGACTAGAGAGAAGTCTTAAGCATGCAGTGAGAAATCAGGATTTCCATCTTGTTAAATTTTAGATGCATGATAGATAACCATGTGGAGATGCGGAATAGAGTGTTAGATACATGAATCTGGAGTTTCATGTGGAAGTCAAAGCTGGGCATATTAATTTGAGAGGTGTTAGTATATGGATTGGGCTTATATTTTCCTAAAATATAAAATGCTCCTAAAATTAAAAAATATTTATGTCAATCATCCTGTAGAAAAATGCATTAGTAAAATAGTTCACAGGAAAATAAATACAAATGGTTGTTGTTCACAGGAACATAAATACAAATGTTTGTTTACCTTATATAAAGATGCTCAAATCTTGCTCATAATAAGGAATACACACGAAAGCTTTTGGACTGACAAAAATTTGACAACATACAGTATTGGTGGAACTTTGTGAAGATAATCTTTGTGGAGAATTGTTCTCTGTTACATTACTGCTGGAAATGCAGAATCTTACAACTACTATTCAGGAAAATTTGGCAACATCTAGCCAAATTGACCCAGAAATCTCAATTCTAAAAATCTATCCCAAAAATATACTGGCAAAAATAACTAACAATATATATGTACAAAGTTATTCATTGTAAGACTACTTGGCTTCATTAAGGGCTCATCCATAAAGAATCAGCCTGCCAGTGCAGGAAATGCAGATTCAATCCCTGGGTCAGGATGATCCCCAGGAGATGGAAATGGCAACCAATGCTAGTATTCTTGCCTGGGAAATGCCATGGACAGAGGAGTCTGGAGGGGTTGCAAAGAGCTGGACCTGACTTTTGACATGTATCAAAGTGTCTTAATAACTATATCTTAATAAATAATCACCTGTAGCCTATTTTGTAGAGTAACAGACCATGGGGTCGCAAAGAGTCAGATATGACTTAGCGACTAAAACGACAACAATAGTAAAGTACTTGAAACAACTCAGATGTTCATCAGTAGAGGACTGGTAGAATAAATTATGGTATATCCTTTTGATAGAGAGCCACGTAACTGTGAAAGGACTACTATATACTGTTACGGAGTAATATTCATGATATATTGTGGACTGAAAATGTCAAGGAAGAGACAAGCACATGGTGTTCTATTAACCATCTGAGAAAGAAAGTGTATGGCTATAGGTATGTATCTCTTTATACATTTTTTTAACCTGGGAGTGCAAACCAGAAATCAGGTTTTTAAGTTTACTGTTGGAGAAATGCAGGGTAGAAGAGAAAGGGGAGAAAGTACAGAAATAGAAATTAAGATTTACATTTACATTTTAACTCATATGGAAGAAATCAGATAAATGTTCTATCTGTCCCCTTTGCTGGTTTTTGTTGTTTTTCACTTTGAAACTATATAAATATTTTATACAATTATAAAACTAAATTAAATATAATAATCCCTATAATTACCATGAAATTGGCACTAACAAATTATTTAAATGCTCCAGGGCTAAGTTTCCTAATCAGCAACATTAAGAAGTTAAACTATAAGATTTTTAAGTGATGGATTTTTGACATGTATCAAAGAGTCTTAATAATTATATTCAAATAAATAATTATGTGTAGCCTATTTTATGAAGTAGCAATACTATTTTTGTGGTATTTATGCCGTCAAAGACTCTGTGCTGTGTTTTGATTTATTATCTCTCTTAACCCTCACAGCTACTCTAGGAAGTAGGTATTCATTATTTGATTTTAAAAATAAAGAACTTTATTCCCTAGACAGGCTAAATAACTTACCCTAGGTTACAAAACTATTTAAGTGTTGCAGCCAGCCAGGATTTAGAAACAGTTTTATAAAATTTTAATATCTGAATTTTTCCCTTTCCAGTGTTCTATGCTGCCTTCTCAAGCTTAATGAACCATATAATTTTAGAAACACACATTTTTTTTGCTACTCGAATATACTAGTCAATTCTGAATCTTCATAAAATCAACAGCACCAAAATTACAGTATGCCAGAAAACAGAAGAATTATTTTGCTGTTTTAGAAAATAAGGGCAATACCCACTATTCAGATGGATGTAGGTGTTTGTACTACAATAATATCTATCACTGTTTGGTGAATATTGTGTTCTTAGCAATGTTCTTTACTACTTAAAATATTATATTAGCACATATTTAGTAGAAAAAAAATAAAATTAACAACTGCCATAACATCACTGCCAAAGACTTAGGAAAATCATACCAAATTCACTAATACACATGCAATGTCCTCTGCCACCCATAGACCTCTGTGCAATTTTCCCCTAGGCTAAAGTAGTTATTTTTTGCTAGATCTTACTATGTTTCCAGCCACTCTTTGCACTTTCCTATCATGCCTCCTCATGATTTAGTCTGTTTGTTTACAATTCGTGATTTAAAATCTATTGATGGTGTATTCCTGCAAGAGTTCTTGGGTCAAATCAATTGAGCAGCAAAGCAAATACTTATTTTAACTGCTTGCTAGTTCATTCCATCTTAAAAATGCCCTGCATGGCCAATCAATACAAAGTTGGGAGAAAAATGTACGAAGGAGCAAGAAATCTGGCATGTTGAGATAGAAGTATTTTGTAGGCGTAGCCAAGGCCATTCAGACTCAATGAGCATGATCTGACTACCAGATAAGGAAGTGATACACAGATGAGTTCTGCATACTGTGTATTGATGTGAGATCTGTGTACTGTGTATTGATGTGAGTACTGGCCTCAATATCAATCCTACCAAGATAGCAGTTAGGGTGTCCCTCTCCTATGATGAGATCTTTCAGCTGTTACAGTCTAACACAGTTTCTCCTTTGCTTTTAGGGAGTGGATGTGTAAAAAGAATAATGGAGCAGAAGCTAGATTGGCTTTCCTCTGGGACCATGTGCCTTGCTGTAAGTCACTTAGTCTTTTAATTCTCACCTTAGAAGGAGTGATGAACCTGGAACTCTATAACCATACAGAGGCTCTAACTTCTGAGATGGTAACCTATCTTTTTAGGTCAGGTTAAGAGTAAGATGCTGATTGAAATTTTAATGATTGTTATACAACTATTTATTAAATGACAATAAAGCTAAGAGGAACTGAAGGGCCTCTTGATGAAAGTGAAAGAAGGGAGTGAAAAAGCTGGCTTGAAACTCAAATTCAAAAAAATAAGATCTTGGCATCCGGTCCCATCATTTCATGGCAAATAGATGGGGAAACAATGGGAACAATGAGAGACTTTATTTTCTTAGACTCCAAAGTCACTGCAGATGGTGACTGCAGTCATGAAATGAAAAGACACTTGCTCTTTGGAAGAAAAGTTATGACCAACCTAGACAGCATATTAAAAAGCAGAGACATTATTTTGCCAAGGAAGGTCCATCTAGTCAAAGTTATGGTTTTTCCAGTACTCATGTATGGACATGAGAGCTGGACTATAAAGAAAGCTGAGTGCCGAAAAATTGATGCTTCTTTGTGGTGTTGGAGAAGACTCTTGAGAGTCCCTTGGACTGCAAGGAGATCCAACTATTACATCCTAAAGGAAATCAGTCCTGAATATTCATTGGAAGGACTGATGCTGAAGCTGAAATTCCAATACTTTGGCCACCTTATGTGAAGAACTGACTCTTTGAAAAGACCCTGATGATGGCAAAGATTGAAGGCAGGAGGAGAAGGGGATGACAGAGGATGAGATGGCTGGATGGCATCACCGACTCGATGGGCATGAGTTTGAGTAAGCTCAGGGAGTTGCTGATGGACAGGGAGGCCTGGTGTGCTGCAGTCCATGGGGTCGTAAAGGGTCAGACAGGGCTGAGTGACTGAACTGAACTGAATTGAACACAAGATACAGTGTTGCCCTATTATTTATACATGATTATGGGTATTTTAAAGCACTCTGTGCTAAATTAAATGTATTATAGTTAAACTAATTTAAAGCTGCACTTAACCAAATGCCACCACCTTTTTTCTTCTTTTTGTTATCCTTTCTTGATTTGTAAGAGACCATCATTGATTAGGTCCAAATGACTTTGATAATTAAGTTGTATTTATTAAAAAATATTGTAAAAGTGTATATTTTAGTTCTTTGGTATTCATATATACTGGCACATCAAGCTAAGCAATATATGTAGCATCCAACAGTGGGCCCCTAATGTCCCTGAATATGGGTCCAGTTTCAAATAAGATGGGTAGATAAAAGTGAAGTGTTAAAAGAGACTAAAGAACAACTGGTCATCCTTCCCTTCACAGCATATTTTATGATTAAAATAATGTACACAGAGAAGAAAATACACGAGCCAGAAAAATGCAACAAATCCTAAGGGCTTCCTTTCCATGTTCCATAGCAGAGTTTGCCCCTTGTTTAGTTTTATTTTCTTGAATGGGTGTAGTTAGTGTAAGGCCTTGTTATGTTCCTGGTACATTTTCATCTTCCTTTATTCCTCACCTATTTTTATAATAAAAATGTTAGCAAATATCTGGCAAACAGATAAATGTAAATTGATTCTAGTGCTTTTCACCACCCCCAAACCAAATGGGAACCATAAAAGAAATCTCATTCCCAAACCAACACAGTGCTGCCTGCCTCCTAGTAGCTAAGGAGAAGTGCAAGTATCCAGGATATTTGTTGATGGACACCAGGCCTGCTCCAGCTGTCAAAAACACAGCTGTTGGGTTTCCTTTTGAGTGATCAGTGCTACCGATGCCCACCAGCTAGTGTGTTCTCTGATAAGGTCCAGTGGAGAGCTGCAAAAAAGCTGAACACTTGGCTTCTAATAGCAAATGCAAAAACAAATTTCCCAACAAATTGCATTTTCAGCACTGCCTGATGCCATACGATTAAACGGGCTGAATTTGTTCTAGTCCACTAACTCGGAAGACATCATGATGGAACAGTTTCTCTTGGTGACTGTTAAATGTTAAAGCAGTTAAAGGAAGGATTTTTTTTTAACTTCTACAAAGCAGGGAGGTGGGGAGAGGGAAAGCTGATCAAGCTTATTAGAGCTGCTCAATTAGAAGAAAGCAAATAAGGCCATTTAACATCTTCATGAGGGTGAAACCTGTCAATGAAACCTCCTCATGAGGATTTTTTTTTTTTCTGGTGCACATTTATAAAGTTTTAAACTGGGAAATAGGAGATGGAAAATTCAATATTTAGTATTTCATTTTTTCCCCAAAGCCCTGTGTAAAATACACCATGGGCAGAAATATGGATAGATCCATTCTCAAAATGCTTCCTGTGTGGTCGGCACTATAGATATATGTTAACTCATTTAATTCTCTCAGTATGCCTCTGTGACAAGTACTAACACTACTACTTTTTGACAAATGAAGGGACTAAGGGCCAGAGAGGTTAAGTAACTTAGCCAAGACCACAGACTTGTAAATGACAGTACCACAGCTTGAACCAGCTCTTCTGGGTTCAAAGTCTGTGCTGCTAATCACTATACACTGCCACCTCTTGAAGTCACAGTACTTTGGTATTTGTTTAAATACAGCACTACTGTTGGACCCACTTTTGGGGAATAATTACTCAGTACAGAAGCATTTTGATGATTCAGCTGTGTACCAATGATCTGAGCGAACAATAACCTGGTGAAACCAGCCCATTCATTTTTGAGAATGAAATTCCTTTAAAAATCATCTGCTGGTAGGAAACATTTAATGCCTGCTTCCTTGTGTCTCTTCATTGACTCATTAGTTGTGTAAGTCATGGCTTGTAGTAGTTCTACAGTATTTGCAGTGGAGCGGCTGCATATGTGCACAAATTCAGTGGGAAAGTTATGAAGCTACCAGAGAACTAAAGTTAACAACCTGCCACTTACCACCAATCCCTTCCCTCACTTCTAGAGAGAAATAAAAATACCCTGTCTATTGTACAGTGTTGCTATATGAATTCAATGTGATAGCATATGTGAAAATATTTGACAAAATGGGAGGTTTTACAATGGGTAGAAAACTAAATTGCTTCATGGATTGGGCAGGATGGGGCAGACATGGGAGGAATTTCCCCCACTGCTGTGGGAGTTAGACACAAACATGAAGCAAAGAGACTGTAAGGCAGAGTGGGGATGAAGAAAGCAGCTCCTCAGGTCTTGGAGAAGCCACCAGGTTAATTTCAAACAATTAGATTAAAACCCTTCTTTGCAATTAACAACTAACACATGTAGTTGCCCATGGTTGTCCTCATTCAATCACTCATTGATTCATTCAAGAACCATTCATGAAGACTTCTAGATAACAAGAATCGTGCTAAGAGGTCAGACCATCACAGCAGTGTAATAGCATGGTATTTGGCCAACAGTATAGTGAGAAGGCAGATTAGTAAACAGACAAGTACCATATACCCTGCTAGCTTAGGAGCAACTGAAGTCGCTCAGTCATGTCCGACTCTTTGCGACCCCATGGACTAATGTAGCCCACCAGGCTCCTCTGTCCATGGGATTCTCCAGGCAAGAATACTGGAGTGGGTTGCCATTTCCTTCTCCAGGGGATCTTCCCGACCCAGGGATGGAACCCAGGTCTCCCACACTGCAGGCAGATGCTTTAACCTCTGAGCCACCAGGGAAGCTTAGGAACAAACATGTCCTAAAAGTTCATGTGATGATCTTGCCTCTGCCTTGACTGTTCCATGTATCACCTGTTACTGGTGGAGTGATTTTGAGCATGCACTCAGCTGTCATTCTCCTGGATTAGAATCCAGATTCCATGATTTCCTAGCTATGTGACCTTGGGATAATTACTAACCTTCTAAGGCTTTTTTATTTACATTTCCAACGGGAATTAAAATAGAGTCTACCTCACAGAGTTGTAAAATTTACATAAGCTTATGTATGTAAGGAGCTCATTGCAGTACTTGGAAAATATTTCCAACAAATGTTAACTGTTTTGATAATGATGCCAAAACTGACAGCTACCTGCTGCCAAGCCCTAGCCATTTCTCTCTTTCAACCTCAGCTTCATCTTCTGTAATATGGGTTAATGATAATACCTACCTCACAGGGTTACTAGGAAGAAGAAGGATCAAAGTGTAATCCTTGGTTTAGAAACTTAAAATTTCAAATTCTATATAGAACTGACTTCCTATTTGCCTCTTCTTCCTTCATTTCTTTTTGCCTTAACTTCCCTAAATGACTAAGCCTAATTATCCACACTGCCATCAACTTCCACATTCATAGTGATGTTTGAATAAGTAAGAGTGAGAAGCAAAGGAAGCTGAGAAGAATGAAACAGGATTGAGAGCAAGCCTAAGAGTAAACTTGGAAATTATGGGAATTCCTATAAAACTTTAGCTTCCCTAATGACTTAAATCTAGAAAAGAAGTTGTGTTTTCTTTCTATTTTGTGCTTTATATTGCTTTTTCTTCTAACTTTCTTATTTTAGAATGAAGCAATCCTCTCTTTTTTATTGAATTGAGTATAGATGTTGATATAATCAAATGACTTTATAACTGTGTTGACATAATAATAATATAATAAAACAATTTAAAATAGAATAGTTAAGTCAATTATGATGACCAACATGTACTGCTTTCTACATCTGAATTATTTCTCTTCTATTATTTCCTAAACTGAATCCCATGGGGCATGAGTTCCATGGGACTTAAAAATACAGGGGAAAAATTTTTTTTATGAAAAAAATGTGTTTAGGAAATGATATAATTAGTAAATTAAAAAAAATCTTTAAATCCATTTAGATGCATTAATATGCAGATGCGAACTGAAAGTCCCCTTGGCCTAAAGAGGTTCTATCAGAAGGCTGCAGGTCTAGTTTAGAGCCAACAAGTTCCCACCTCAGCTCTACCTCTTTCTAAGGTGGAATTCTAGGTAGATAAGATGTTTTTCAACTGCAAAATGGAGCATGGGACCTCATAAGGTTTTAGTATGAGAATTAAATAAATGAGTCAACACGAGTAGTTACTTAGGAAGAGTAACTGGCATCGAGTTAAATGCGTGCACTATAAATGAAATAAACTAAAATGCGATTCAGTATTTTCCAAACTTATTCATCTTCCAAATCTCCTTTCAATGTGTATCAGTGTGGACCAGAAATATTGAAGTAAAACAAATAAACCCTCAAATTCATTATTATCTCTTCAATATCACAGTTTTTGCCTCAGCTCAGCCATCATCCTCTCATCTGGTAATGTGCTGGCTACTTCTGATCTTCCTCTAATTCATTCAGGGCTCCATCTACACAGCTATTTTTTTTCCAAAACACAAATTTGTATGTATTATTCCCCTCCTAAAAAAAACTATCTTTCAAGATCTTATAAAGGTCCTATTTTCCAAGAGCTGTATGAAATCCAAACTTCCTCTTATAATAGTCATTGCTCTTCAAAATCTAGCACCAGCCAATATTGACATCACCTTCCTTGCAGCCATTTTCCTCAATTAAACCTCATTCCCAACAAAATGCCACCCTAGCACCTTACATTTCAGCCAATTTCCTTTTTGCCTTTGTTTGGCCTGTACTGTTTTCTCCACATGTTTTCTGACAAAATACTTCAGAAATGACTTCCTTTTGGAAGTCTTTTCTGATCCTATTCTCTCTTACAGAAGACATACATTTGTTATGGTCTCTTGAGTGGAATAGCTCTTTCTTCCTGTTGCTAACAAAGCATGCATTCCATTGTATGACAGTTATTCCTTCCGTGTACACTCTGCTCCTGTCTAAACCCTCCAGGGTCAGTCCATGAAACATTCTTGTTTATAGAACACCTGACTTTAGGCCTGGAACACAGCAAGAGCTTAATAAATTCTTGTTGTGTTGTACTGAAGAAAGAAAATAAAATATCTCTGGGAGATAGCTTGTTTCATTTTCCAGCTCTATTGGCCCTTCTCCATATTCACAAAATGTCAAGCTTTTGTTGCCTTTTGCTTTCAATTTTTTAAATATATATTTTACTTTATTTTATTTATTTATTTTTTAAATATATATTTTAAAATCATTCTTATGCGACTTATAGACCCAGGTGTAGATGGGCCTTGAACATTGCTTGATGCTCAGTTTAACTTATTTCTCTTTGTCATACTTCATTTTTAAAACATATTTCAAAGCTAAGGCAAGAGAAGTGGCAGTTGGCTTAAAATCTCATCATTGCATTTAATCCTGCCCCTCTCTTTCTCGGTAACAAAATATATTTCAGTCTCATTCTGACAAGAAAGATCAAATGAAGTATATTTCCAATATGAACACACCTGATAATCGTAGGTAAAAAAAGGGCATTTCTGATTTTCTTCCTTTATAGAATGCTGCTAAATCAGACAAACTAAGTTCAAGTCTCTGGTCACATGCATCATGGGACATGCAAGGCATTGCAGATAAACCCAGGACTTTTGTCTGTGGTGGTATCATCAGCATTATTCTTCTGGCCTGGGAATACAAGCAAAGAGTAGCTTTCTCTGCTGTCATGAAAGCCGGCCAATTGCAGCTGTGGTGGTAACAAATACCACAACCACATCCCAACCCACCTTCTCCAGAGGCAACACTGTGACCTCCCTGGGGCATCATCTTGGCATTCCCTCAATAGGAGAAGCCAAATAGGCCTTTTAGCTCTGTCTCATCTGAGTAGCCCAGCTGTTAAATAGCAAAATAAAAAGCACAGATGTTGTCCAATGAAAATACAAAAAAGAAAGGGTACCCTGGTACAAAGTCTTTCCACTAAACTGACTTTTCTTTTTATATGTTGTATGCCACGTAAAATATTTCACAGTATCACATATGCATAAGTATGAGTAGATATCCTCTTCAGATTTAAATTTAGAGATATTTATAAGTGAAAATATTAGAAACATACAATTGCTAAAATAAAGTTCCTAGGTGAAATAAGAGACTTAAACATTGCTATAGATTTTAAAATACTGTTCAAAAATATTTTTAGAAAAATAATTCTCAAGATGTACAAAGTGATACTATATAGCTAGTTTTCTTTTCAGAGATTACTCTGGCTTAAAGAGAAATAAAATAGACTATATTTCAGGAACTGTTTCATTCAGAATACCAAATTTCACAGAAGATTTATTCCATAATGATAATGCATCTCCTGATGTTTATTAAATTAAAGAACTTTATATCCAGGAAACTAATATCAAAAACATGTCCTGAAACATTACAGCAATTGCTTATAATTCCTTAAAAGTTTAAAGCAGCTGTCTGGTTTGTATTCAGAAGAAATCACAGAGATAAATTAAAAATTCTTCCCAATGATTCTTTCACTATATACCATCAAGCAAACTAAAACTGTCTGAATGCATTAAGCATAAAACCTATATCAACACTGAACTCGACTCTGAAGGGAGGATAGAACACTGGCACAGCTGAACCTTTGGAGGAATTTTCTGTGGAGTAAAGGTGGAAGGTGGATCAAAATCCCAACCTCCACACCATGGGATGTACCAGTTCTGCACATGGCAGAGAGTCAAAACCGACAGCTGCATGTTCCAAGTCTGCAATTCCCTCTGTAGGAAATGGACATCAGCCTCATTTTCAGCTAAAGACTGGGACTATGAGAAAGGCAAGATTTTTGTTCTTTATTAGTTCAACAGGATATGTGTTTGGCAATTTTTTCATCCTATTAATGCAGATTTTTTAAAGTGATGGACAAACTCATATTTAGGTGTGAAAAATCATATTTGAAATATGCTTGGAAAAACTTAGGGTTTGAAGGATTTAGCTAAAGAAATTTCATCAGATGAAAATGGGGAAAAAATGCTCTGCACCTTTTCTTTAGGTCACTTAAAATCAATATTTGGATAAAGATAGATCAGATAGATGAAATCTATAACTTTTTTGTAATTAAAAGAAATACTTATATGCAAATAATTTCTGTACTTGTTATTGAACACACTATTAATGAGGCTTCATATTTCAAATAACGCTTTTGATGAAGGGAGTTTAGTGCTGGGGGACATAAAACAAAATGCTGTGGGTAAATCTTGCCAAGTGGAGGCCAATACAGCAACTAAATCAGCCCTTGTGGCTAGAATATTTGGTTTCAATGCCCTGCTTTAATTTTCCTGTTTGTGTCCTTTGCATATGTTTCTTACGAAGCTGTTTCTGAAACTTTCTGGAAATAGATCTTTTTTTTTTAACAGCAAAGTAATCTGTGATAGCATATAACAGTAGCCCTTTCTGAAGTGTAAAAAACATATTTTGCATTAGGCACTAACTTACATGTTTGGTTAAATTCAAATATCGATGTTTAATGTTCCCGGTGCGGAGTCAACTACATTTGACATACACTGCAAGATAATAAGAGTTTGACTGTATCCATCATGGCAAATTTCTACTTCACAAAATAAGTTTGTTCCATGGACATTTTGTTCCTTCATAACTCATAAGATATTCTTTATAGCCATGTTCTTTAACAGATCCCTCCAGCTTTCTCTGAGAAGGTACTGTAATTTATTTCCCTGTCACTTGCAGATTGATGGCCTGGTCTATGAGTGGGAAAGTAGGGGGAGGCTAACTGATTGGCAGCAGCCAGGATGGCTGCCTCCATATTTCAAGAGGTGAAAGAGACATGGTAACAGCCTCTAACTCTAGTCCTCTCTCTGGTCCATATATGAAGTGGGAGGATTTTGCAGAGGCTGATGCTCTCAAATCAACCAGGTGGAACTCTTCAACTAATCAGTTGGTAATCCCCACTCAAGGGCTTTAGAAAGGAGTCTCAAATATTTACTTTGACAACATGAATAATGTAGTAACTAAAAGAAAATTAAATTATGTTTTTTTTTGGTAAGGCCAGTTTAAAAGAAAAAATCATGCTTCATTTTCAGTCTAATGATATTGCTGCATGGTAAAGTCAAGACAGAATTTGGAGCAACGGTTGAAACCATGCTTCTAAGTTGCTTACACTAGCTTCCTCTTCTAGTTAATCACATTTCTTCACCGGGTATGTGGGAGTGAGAAAACAAAGCAAAAAAACCCCCCCCATCAGTCTGGTTAGGCTCTAACAACAGAGTATCATAGACTGGGTGGCTTAACAATAAATATATATTTCCCACAGTTCTGGAGGCTGGAAATTCTCAGCCTCCAGGTGACAGTAGATTCCATTCTGAGAGCTCTCTTCCTAGCTTGAAGATCACCACTTTCTTGCTATGTCCTCCATGGCAGAGAAAAGCAGTAAGAGCTAATTCTTCGGGCTATCCTCTTATAAGAACACTAATCCTATTATGGTTGCACCCTTATGACCTAGTTTAACCTTAATTAGTCCATAGTGACCCTATCTCTGAATATAATAATATTAGGAGTTGGGACTTCAATACGCACATTTTACAAGGACACTGCTGCTGCTGCCAAGTCGCGTCAGTCGTGTCTGACTCTGTGCAACCCCACAGACAGCAGCCCACCAGGCTCCCATCCCTGGGATTCTCCAGGCAAGAACACTGGAGTGGGTTGCCATTTCCTTCTCCAATGCGTGAAAGTGAAAAGTGAAAGTGAAGTCGCTCAGTCGTGTCCGACTCTTCGCGACCTCATGGACTGCAGCCCACCAGGCTCCTCCATCCTGGGATTTTCCAGGCAAGAGTACTGGAGTGGGGTGCCATTGCCTTCTCCATTAGAAGGACACACTTCAGTCCAAAGTAACCACCCAAACCATAAAAAATCTGTTATGTGCATCATTAGGAGGCAAATCAAAGAAATGAGAGTCTGACATAAAGCTTTTCAAAGGTCCATGAACTAGAAATATTGTCATTATCTAGAAGCTTGTTAAAGACACAGAATCTCAAGCCCCACCTATACCCACTAATTCAAAAATCTGCATATTAACAAGATCCCCAGATGATTCCTGTACACTTAAAGTTTGAAAAGTCACAGAATTTATAATAAAAACAAGAGTCAAATATGTCCATTGTGTTGGAACCTCTTCCATAACTGGAATTGGCAAAATTATATATTAGAACAATGTTGATATTCTCAGGAAAAACTTGGTCAGAAAATCCATTAGTATTATTTTTGCTATTGTAGATAAAAGTAATCTATAGACTGAATTTCAAACATTGACTTTGTGTGAATATAGTCTGCAATAGATCGCTAGAGTCCTTGCCCAGAAAATTTAGGGAAAAATCCTCTATGCCTGACCATAAACTAAAACCTTGGTTAATTGTACTGTTAGCTTAAAAACATCCTATTCATCTTTTATAAGTGCTTTGTGGTTAAAAATGACATTATTTTTGAAATAAATAACACTTTAAACTAGGCATATATTTTCTATAACACAGGGAGTGTGACATTACTTATAATAGAAATTTCAATTATGTAGCATTTCAAAGCAACTTTTAAAAATTTATTCCATAGTGTCAAAGATGTAGAAATATGCCCACAAAGCTTAATATTTTGGCATGCTCCTAGAAAAGAGTTTAGTAAATCAAAAGCCCTTCTTATAGCTGACATTTATAGGTCCCTACATATATTTCCTTAATATTCTGCCTACACACTAAAATGGATGAAATACGTGAGAGAAAACAATTTTTTTCTGCCAGTGAGAAATAAAAGATATGCCCAACTATCACTTTTCAAAATATTAAAATAAAGAGATCACTGAAAACATCAATAGATGTCTTTTAGATTCTAGTTTGAGGTGAATGGCAAATAAAAGTGGCATATTTCTCATATAATAATTAATAAGAATTTGAAGAAATATATTTTAGTGTTAGTATACATTCTGGGTTATAGCACAGTATTCAAATTTATGCTTGCATTCTTAATGAATGGTTCATGGAAAAAAGCAATGTAGATTAGTAAGGTTATGACTTGCATAATTATTCATTATTAAAACTTCAACAAGTATACAGTCCATGTTGCTAAACTGTGACTTTTTGTATATTTTTGTTTGGTTTGTTTTGCATTGGAGCTACAGTGTAAAGCCATGGTAATTTGTATTCATAATAACTGTAAAGAATATTACAGTTTGATACAGTATTAATACCATGTTAGATCTCCTAGGTTATTTATAATATAGCTTGAAGTAGGCAGGTATTTTTGGAAGGCCCATTGAGTAATTGAGCAATAGAGCTATGTGGGGAGGAGGCATCAACATGTCATCATATACTTCGGGGGATTGTATAGCACAGGGCAGAAGTGTGATTATTTCATGGAAACCACACCCCACTGAGCTGCCTTATTGCTGTTATAAAAAATCTTTATTATAGGAAGCTCTTTTGTGCCGTAAGAAGATGAATTCCACACTTTAGAATGTTAAACAGCAGTTTCAGCAGAGTTCTGTAGTTCACACAGATTAATCTACCCCTTTGGAATATTCATGATTCAGTCAGAATGCTCTCTAAGTCTAGGCAATTTTACCATTGTAAAATAAACTAGGTACAATCTGATGAGACAGTCTGTGCCTAGAAAATGCCTTCATTAATTTTTTTAAAGTATTTTATGCATTCTGTTACTATCAAAGAACATCTCTTTCTGAAAGTAGACTCAATCCCACTAAAGCTAAATTAGTATTATTGAAAAGCCTGGTACTTGAGGAAAACAGGATAAAACCAAAAGACTATGAGGCAATGTACATTGACAATGCAAATCAAATGCACATGGTTTAATTATAATTGTGTATTAACTGAAGAACTAGGGATTATAAATGATGTGTCTCTGGTGAAAGGTTTGGCTGAGTACATTACATATTCATTAGCTTTCCATTTTTATTCACTAAATGTCCAGTCTTCTCTTCTACACACCTAGTATTGTGCCTCCACGACAGAAATGAATAACTTGAATTCAGAATACCATGTTTATATATATTCAAAGAAAACAAAACTATTAAAAATATTTCTACTAATTTCAGTTTCATCTGATTTGCAGACTGTTGGTTTTGTATGTCAGAACATTCTAAAATGACTAGTCAAAGATTATATTTGGAAAAGGTTGAAAGAAAAGCTATGAATGGGGGCAAGAAATATCTCTGTTCTGGCTCAGAGGTTCTAACAGTCTACTTCAGAGTGAAATTTGGGAATTTAGACCAAGTCATCACTAATGATTGAGGATACATGCATTAATTATTTTATTTATATTTAATTATGACAAAAAGCAACTCATTTAAACTGGCTTACCCAATGTATTAAATTCATTAACAGCTATTTTAACGGATACGGCAGTTAAATTTTCTGAGTGTTTTTACTAACTTATGTTTTCTAAAGAAAATGACATTATTTTATAGCATAATAATTTGGGGGAATTCATGAGATCTTTTTTAACCTAAAAGGTGGTTATCCTTCATGATAAAATAACAATAGCAGGATTTAAATTAGTACATTTGCTAGTTGCTAATCCCTGCGTAGTAGCTATGATAGTAGCTATGAACTGAAATTTCCCAGATATTGTTTTTCCTAGGGAAGGTCATGATTAAGATAATGAATCTTCTTGATATGAAACACATAGTTTCATAATCTTATTGTCAGACAACAAAAGAAGAAAAAAGTTGGACCAAGGTAGAGATCTAGAAAACTCTCCTAAATGCTTATATTTCTTTTTATGTTTGTAATTAGCTTATCTGACTTATTTATATGTCAGGTTTAGAGAACAGTAAATATGTCGCAAGAAACAGCCACAGAGAAATCACCTGACCAGGTAAAGTAAAGCACATACTGAACTAGCATTTGTGCCCTTATCAAAGACATTAAGAAATACGAAGTATGCCTGGTTTCCTGTACTATTTATCCCTAGGGCATCCACTTCCCTGAACATCATCCAATGCCATCAGTTTTCTGTGCCCAGGGTGGTGCTCACGACAAACCAGAGCCCGTATTGGCATATCACTTAGCTCAGAAACTTACTGTGAGAAGTCATCTTCCTGTTTAGGTGATAGAACAATTAAGAAAGATAGATTCTGGTATTTGAATTGTTTTCATGAAAGGAAGACAGAACAAAGGACAGCCTTTATGAAAATCAACAGACAATTCTGTCCTGTGAATGCCAACTATGAGAGGAGAAGAAAGCACTGGAAGATTGTAATTGTGACAATTCCAGACAAAGAAGATTGCCTTGGGTGTTTAGGAAAGTCACCCTATAGCAATCACACTGGTGTGCCTCACCCAGACTTGCCATCCTAAAATGAGCATGAACACCTCCTCTCCGTCCCAGGGCCAGACAGCAGCAGGCATTCCTGACATTTCCCTCTACCTCAGGGGCTTGTTGCTGAGAAAAAGTTGATGGTTCCCTCTTCTGGAATTCTAGGATCCTACCCTACATAGGAAAATGATAAGCCAGTTGGGTGAAATTTATCTAGGTCTGAAAATGAATTGACATTAGCTCTCCAGGACATGATATGCATTTTAATGGCTTCTTTATATGAGATAATTAATGTGGAGGAAGAACGCTGGTCATTTCAGGTGCCTAAACTGCTGTGTTTGGGGATTAGGAGATACCTTGAGAGAAATGTAGCAGACAGCAGTCTGTTTCTCTGTCTCATAAGGAAATGCTTATTGGCCTTGGTTCAAAGCTATGATTTGGATGAAAAATCTAACAACAGGCTTTCGGGCAATTTTTACTCTTACTTAGACCTTCCTGCTGCTGCTGCTACTGCCAAGTCACTTCAGTCGTGTCCGACTCTGTGCGACCCCATCCCTGGGATTCTCCAGACCAGTCTACTTGCTCCCAATATATCACTTTTGGGATCCCTAGCTATCTCAAAAGACTCACCTTTGCTTTACTATTTTTACTTTTATTATTTGGCTCACAAATATTTACTCTTACATTACTGATGATACCAAACCAATCAGGGTGATAAAACTCAGCAGAAAGAGTTAAGTGGGAAGTGAGGGTATGGGGGTGAAGAAATTGAATAAGGGAGGTAAAAATGAAAAAAAAAAAAAATCTTGGCAAAGATGAGAGAACACACTATAATCCCAAGGTTTAAGGGAGTAGTTAGATCTTGGATTTTGGTTGAGGGACTTGGAATGAGCCACAGTTTTCCCATCTATGGAGATAATAAGAACAGAACAGCTAAACTGTAAACACTATAATGGACATAATCTCTTTATCTATGCTGTTTATCAGTATGTCCTCACAGTATAGATATCATATTTTAGACATATTAGACATATCATATTTTAGACACTTGATAAATGTTTACTGAGTTAAAGACACTTTTCCCATCCAGATGATGATTGCACTATCTAGTTTGAATTGAAAGCTACACCAGGTGATAAATATATCTAAATTTTCCCTCCAAGATACTGAAAGGGGACTTCATTTGACAGTAAGAGAAACTTGAGCCTCTTCAATATTTGCTTTACTTCAGATTTATACAGATTTTTTTGGTTTGTTTTTCCAAAGTAGCAGCATCATAATTTCCTTCTACTTTTATAATACCTCTGTGAAGTAGATTAGGAACCTGTCATCTCCATTTTATAATAAATGAAGTGAAAAGCTTAATCAAAGACCCTTTATGAACAACCATGGACATATGGCATGCTTCCTTGCATACTTAACAGGCTCTTTAGTAAATTTTTTATTCCTATTTTTATATATGTCACAATCCCTCTAAGACTGGGTTTATGTAGTGGGGTCAGTGGTAGCATTTGCTTGGCATGGGAGAAGAGTGAAGTTGGGGGTTATTTAATTTTTCCTCCAATGTGAAAATTAAATCCTCAGTCCCTAGCCTGAAACTATACATCTCATCAGAAATCTCATTGACTTTCTGTCCCTAGTTTTCCTCTAGTGATGTGGCTTTCAACTTCTTTTGGTAATTTAAAATTATCTGCATTTCTTTGATACTTCTTCCTTCAAGAGATGGAGGCTTTAGTGTGGGCTGAACTTGTGGACTTCCTCCTAATGAATAAAGCACAAAGGATGGTGTGTGACCTTGGGGAAAATAGGTCATAAAAACATACTATGATTTTTTTCTTGGTCAATCTCTTTCTCCTGAGTAATTGCTCTGGGAGAGGTTAGCTTACTAATGGAGAAATCCACATGATGAGAAAAAGGTCTCCTGCCAATAGCTGTGTGAATAAGACATCTTGGTAGTGGATCCTGCAGTCCTAGCCAATACCTGATTGCAACCTAGTGAGAGTCTATGAGTCAGAACTATCCACCTTAGTTATTCTCAAATTCTAGGGCCATGAAATACTGAGATAATATTTGGGGATAATTCAGTGTTGGATAATTAATACCATATTTTTTTGAGCATTTCTGTTTCTGTAGTGGGAGAATGTAGGCTGTCTAAATCACATCATTTGGTCATGCTGATTGAACTTTCTGGGCACAAGAGATTACACAGTAAAATGTGCAAATCATAAATACATAGCTGAATTATTTTTACATATATTTGCATAAACATGTACCTATATTTCTATGCTTATATGTTTGCTCAGTTGTTTAAATAATTTCCATTCATACAACACTGAATGATTAAAAGAAGAAGTTGATATTCATAGTAATGAATTCAATTAAATATGATATAATCATGTTTCTTTCAAAGTGGCACTGGAAAGTTCCCAGATGAAATAAACATCAAGAAAAAATTTAAACTCATTCTTATTTTTAAACATATACAACTGAATTGTTTAATTACACCTACATATACATATATATGTGTGTGTGTGTATGTCTGTAGATATTTAGAGTATGTGTGTATACCAGCTGTATAACCTTTCAAAAGTTACTTGATCACCAGTTCCATGACTGACTACTATATTACCACATAACTGAGTTACTATGAAAATTAAATGTTATAATGTGTCTCAAATGCCTAACAGAGCAACCTGTTCATAGATATCACTCATAAAGTATACGTTTCCCTTTTCCTACCTTTCCTTTTTGTTTCTTGCATGTGTGCTAAGTTGCTTCAGCCATGTCTGATTCTTTGTGACTCCATGGACTGTAGCCCGCCAGGCTCCTCTATCCATGGGATGCTCCAGGCAAGGACACTGGAGTGGGTTGCCATGTCTTCCTCCAGGGCATCTTCCCAACCCAGGGATTGAATCCACGTCTCTTACATCTCCTGCATTGGCAGGCAAGTTCTTTACAGCTAGTGCCACCTGAGAAGCTCCTTTTATAATTAACCTGCTAATTATAGCTAATTAACCTGACTTGCTCCTTAGAAAAAAGGCTATGACAAACCTAGACAGCATATTAAAAAGCAGAAACATTACTTTGCCTCCAAAGGTCTGTCTATCAAAGCTATGGTTTTTCCAGTAGTCATGTATGGATGTGAGAGTTGGACCCTAAAGAAAGCTGAGTGCTGAAGAATTGATGCTTTTGAACTGTGGTGTTGGAGAAGACTTGAGAGTCCCTTGGACTGCAGGGAGATCAAACCAGTCAATCCTAAAGGGCATCAGTCCTGAATATTCATTGGAAGGACTGATGCTGAAGTTCCAATAATTTGGCCACCTGATGTGAAGAACTGACTCATTAGAAAACACCCTGATGCTGGGAAAGATTGAAGGCAGGAGAAAGGGGCAACAGAGGATGAGATGGTTGGATGGCATCACCGAGTCGGTGGACATGAGTTTGAGCAAGCTCCGAGATTTGGTGATGGACAGGGAAGTCCACGTGGTTGCAAAGAGCCCGACATGACTGAGCGACTGAACTGAGCTGAACCTGACGTTACTAATCAAAAAGAAAGAGTTCTAATATGCTGTCTCCACAAACAGTATATGAAAAGCATACAAAGAGAAGATAGCTTTATATGTGTACATTATCACCCATGCTTTTTCAGGAGAGAGCATGAAGAGTTTTATCTTTAAATGCAATACTGTGTTTTAATCACATACATATCATTCCTTCTTGATAGAAATGATTCTGTAATGTAAATGGTCAACACTAGGAGTGAAATGTTAACATGGATTGGCTTTTTTTTCCCCTTATAACACTCATATCCCACACAATTCCAGTAGAATTGTTCCAGTAGAATTATTCCACATTTCATTTCTATACTCTTGGTTTAACTGCAACAATTAAAAAAAAAAAAACTGACTTATCCAAATTGAAGGGGTTATCTTTTTTTTAAAATTATGCTTACTTAAAATGGATAAAACAAAGAAATAGCCTATAACTGAAAGGTTATAGTCCTGACTCTTTTTTGCATTTCAAGCAAGTGTCTCTCTGATTTAAGCCAGAGACAAATTATTGGAAGGCTACTGAAGGATCAGATATTTACTGGAGATAGGAGACCATGTAAGATGAGAATAGGAAGAATAGCAATGGCTCAGAGAAGAAAGTCTGGTCAGCTTATTCCTGCTGTGACAAGTAATCTGTAATTTTTTCTTCTGTTACTGCATCTCCCACCCAAATGCAAAGCCCAGTGAACACAATATTTGATCAGCTAGGCTTAGGTCGTGTATCCCCTCTTGGCTGTACCAGAATAGTGAGATAAAGAATATGACTCCTTTGGCTACTATCATGGTTCGCAAATACCTGGGTTTACTCATGTACCAAAATTAAACCTGACAGAGAGAAGCAATTCCTCCAAAGTAAATGACAATACATTAAGAGAGACAGAGATAGGTAGGCAGGCCAAAAAAAATGACTTAAGTCTTTAACGTGTCATATCTTGACTGATTCACTTGAAAGGAACAGAAGTTACACATGTCAATAAGGTTACAGAAATGAGAGGGAGCATGAGATGTGGGGGTAAATTTTTATAATTATATTGTACCTCCTGTTTGGCTAAAACACTGATAATAACATTAAATATGAAAATAAGAGACATTTGAATTAACTAGAATGGAGAACAATTAGAAAATGTTAGAATCTTTGAGATTTACTTTAGTTTATTAAAAAATGTGATTCTAAATAAAAATATCATTCAAGCAACAGTAATATATTTATCTATGTTGCATGTTAAATCATAACTAACTAAGAGATCCTATGATCAGCTGGCTAAAAATACTAAAGGGATACATCTGTATCTTTTCTTTTAAAAATTACTCTGACTAGGGAAATTTAGCTTGAGATTACCATCTTTTGTTGGATAATCTAATTAAAAACAACCCACTTCCAAACAGCTTAATTTTGTGAGCTAAGGCAAACAGATGTTTATCACTTTATAGTGTTCAGCCCCAAATGTGAATACTTCAAAAAGCCAATCTCACACTTGCTTAATCTACTAGGAGAGGTGAAACTTGAAAATCCTATCTCCTAGATTCTTATCAGTGAGGTAGGTGGTGGTGATCTAACAAGTTAGGGACATAGTTAAAATGCCTGGTTTTCTAGTTGTTCTGGTGACAGACTTATTTCTCTACTCTCTGTTACATACAGGAGAGAGAATGAGTAAAAAAGATGGTTTCAGTACAAACGTTAATGAGAGGTACTTAAACACACAAAAAGAACTCTACCCCTTACCCTCTCTGAACTTAACCCCAAATATATTGTACTCTCTTGCTGGAAGAGCCAAATTAGCAATGCAATACATTTTCATGAATGACTATTTAGAGTATATTATTGATGACAAAGTAGATTTTGTATGTATCTAGGAATTTGACAAATAGAACTCCTGAGAAGTGATACAGTAAATGGTGGAATGAGGCGCTTAAAATATTTGTATTTTAGTATTTGTATATTCAAAGTATGTATTTTACTTAATAAATTTATATATACAAATTATACAATAATATATAATTAAAATAGCAAGGCTTCCCATTTAAGTACTACTTAACATTTTGAAAATTATCTAGTTTCCCAAACAACAATATTCTATACAGTACATACAATTAGTTATGTACCCAAGTTGGCTATTTTATTTATTCTCTATATCATTTTTGTTACTTGCTATCTCTGTTAATAAAGTCTAGAGAAGAGTCATAGTATGAAACTTAGATGAAATCTGAAAGTACTTCCCTTTTCTGATAACAGGCCATTACCACTCTCTTTTCTCATGGTGTCTGTCAAGAAAAATGGTGATATGCAGAATAACATGTGACTGTCCAATGATGCATCTGTTTTTTGTTATTTCACACTCTTTACAATTTTATTTCACACTTTTTCAAAAAAATATATTTTCCTGGCAATGTCATTATTTACCTATATTTTATTGTACAGTAGGACAAAAGTTGCTCTGTAGAATACATAGATTGAAGACCCTTTCATATGCTGAGCTTGCAAAACTACGTTTTCTAGCACGTAGAGTGCATTATGGCCACTTATCCTTTAAGCTACTGAAAAGAGTTTCCAGTAGAGATGCACAAAATCAACTATTAAAGATAACTTGTGGAACATCAACTGTTGTCTTTGAATCACATGAAATGAGAACTATCAAGTATTAGAACACTCAAATACTAAAGAACTATGAATCTTCTGCTATGTGCCATCATCACAAACATTTCTATTCAAGCCAGTTAGGTTAGTTCAGTTCAGTCGCTCAGTCGTGTCTGACTTTTTGCAACCCCATGAACTGCAGCATGCCAGGCCTCCCTGTCCATCACCAATTGCTGGAGTTTACTCAAACTCATGTCCATCGAGTTGGTGATGCCATCCAACCACCTCATTCTCTGTCATCCCCTTCTCCTTACACCTTCAATCTTTTCCAGCATCAGGGTCTTTTCAAATGAGTCAGTTCTTCATATCAGATGGCCAAAGTGTTGGAGTTTCAGCTTCAGCATCAGTCTTGCCAATGAATATTCAGGACTGATTTCCTTTAGGATGGATGGGTTGGATCTCCTTGCAGTCCAAGGGACTCTCAAGAGTCTTCTCCAACACCACAGTTCAAAAGTATCAATACTTCGGCACTCAGCTTTCTTTATAGTCCAACTCTCACTTCCATACATGACTACTGGAAAAACCATAGCCTTGACTAGATGGAACTTTGTTGGCAAAATAATGTCTCTGCTTTTTAATATGCTATCTAGACTCGTCATAAATTTTCCTCCAAGGATTAAGCATCTTTTAATTGCATGGCTGCAATCACCAACTGCTGTGATTTTGGAGCACCCCCAAATAAAGTCTGCCACTGTTTCCACTGTTCCCCCAGCTATTTGCCATGAAGTGATGGGACTGGATGCCATGATCTTAGTTTTCCGAATGTTGAGTTTTAAGCCAACTTTTTTCACTCTCCTCTTTCACTTTCATCAAAAGGCTCTTTAGTTCTTCTTCACTTTCTGTCATAAGGGTGGTATCATCTGCATATCTGAGGTTATTGATATTTCTACTGGCAATCTTGATTCCAGTTTGTTCTTCATCCAGCCCAGCGTTTCTCATGATGTACTCTGCATATAAGTTAAATAAGCAGGGTGACAATATACAGTCTTGACGTACTCCTTTCCTGATTTGGAACCAGTCTGTTGTTCCATGTCCAGTTCTAACTGTTGCTTCCTGACCTGCATACAGATTTCTCAAGAGGCAGATCAGATAGTCTGGTATTCCCATCTCTTTAAGAATTTTCCATGGTTTGTTGTTCCACTCAAGCCAACAATATTCTAATATCTAACTTGTAAAATCTAGTTCAATGTTATTAAAGTCTAACGGATTCACTATTAGAAAGGTTACAATTAGAGGTTTCTATCAATTGTCAAAAGATCACTGTGGTAAAATATGAGACAGTTTGCTACTTTTTGACATTTATTCTGGAAGTTTCATAATGCAAGTTCTTTCTAAACAAACATAGATACACTAACCAATGAATTGCATTATTAATATGTGTAACTTTGTATTTTCATAAAGTCCTTTGTATAGTTTTAAATATTTATCATCAATATGCAGTTGCCTTTTGGTATCTGGAGAGGATTGGATCCAGAAGTACCCTCAAATACCAAAATCTGTAGATGCTCAAGTCCCGTGTATAAAATGATGTAGTATAAGCAATACAGTTGGCACTCAGAATCTGTGAATATGCATCAACCAAAATGAATCTTTAATTTCTTTCTATATATAGCTCCTAATTTCTCTGCCTGGAATGCCCCTGCTTTAACTTTTCATGGCCACGTCCTCTCCAGTGTAAGGCCCAACTCAAAACATGTCTCTTCTAGGAAGTCTATTCTCCAGCTTGAAGTCAACCCTACTGATTCTTAAATCCCACACAATCATAGTTCTCTGTCACTGGTTAAAAATACAGATATCAGAGATGCATTGTGGATCTTCCTAATCATAGTCAAGGAGGACAGCTAAATTTTTACAAGTATTCAAAGTGGTGCTTATGTACACTGAAATTTGAGAACCACTGCCATCCATTTTATTTGCATCTCTATCTCACTTATTCCTCTTTATTTTGCAATTATTTATATTATCTCATGGCAGCCGGTCCCATCACTTCATGGCAAAAAGATGGGGAAACAATGGGAATAGAGACTTTATTTTCTTGGGCTCCAAAATCACTGCAGATGGTAACTGCAGCCATGAAATTAAAAGACACTTGCTCCTTGGAAGAAAAGTTATGACAAACCTAGACAGCATATTAAAAAGCAGAGACTACTTTGCCTCCAAAGGTCCATATTGTCAAAGTTATGGTTTTTCCAGTAGTCATGTATGGATGTGAAAGAAAACTGAGAGCTGAAGAATTAAGGCTTTTGAACTGTGGTGTTGGAGAAGACTCTTGAGAGTCCCTTGGACTGCAAGGAGATCAAACCAGTCCATCCTAAAGGAGATCAGTCCTGAATATTCATTGGAAGGACTGATGTTGAAGCTGAAACTCCAATACACTGGCCACCTGATGTGAAGAACCGACTCATTGGAAAATACTCTGATGCTGGGAAAGATTGAAGGCAGGAGGAGAAGGGGACGACAGAGAATGAGATGGTTGGATGGATCACCAAGTCGATGGGCATGAGTTTGAGCAAGCTCAGGTAGTTGGTGATGGACAGGGAAGCCTGGTGTGCTGCAGTCCATGGGTTCACAAAGAGTTGGACACAACTGAGCAACTGAACTGAACTGATATTAACTCTGTTTGACCTCCTAGTAAAGACAGTTCTTGAGGGTGGGCAGTGTCTTCATTATTATATTTCTACCCTTTGTGGGACACTGTAGGTGTTGAGTAAGTGTTGAATATATGGTGGAATGAATGAGCTCCAGAATGATTTTTTTTTAACACATTGAAGTTACATTTCATAACATTTTAAATTATCTTTTTAAAAATGATCTTACAAGTTGCCTCAAATGTTCTAACAATAAGGCAACAGCTAGTAAGAACTGGAAGAGACGGATATTAGTTCATATCCAGCTGATGGTCAATGCCACTAATATTTTAATTTGGTTCTATACACAGAATAACAGATAGAGCTAATTTTATGTTAATCTCAGATTATTAGTGGTTATATGGTGATCTGTGTTGAGGAAGATTCGTAGGCTATACAGATTCAGTATCAAATAGTCCTATTCACCATTCAAGTCATGGCCTGTAGACTGGGAATGTTCCATCTCTTATCATCTTTAAAATATAATAGTGATCTTTGGAGGTTGTAAATAAAAAGACACAATTCCTTCAGATATCACAATTTAAATGCCTTCAGGGACCATGGCAAATTAACACAAGCAAGTAAAACAGCTCAGGTGGGAGCTAAGCTAATGGAAGAGAAATTCTAAAGTGAAAAAACTGGCTTAAAACTGAACATAAAAAAAACAAAGATCATGGCATTTGGTCCCATCACTTCATGGCAAAGAGATGGGGAAACAATGGAAACAGTGACAGACTTTATTTTCTTAAGTTTCAAAATGACTATAGACAGTGACTGCAGCCATGAAATTGAAAGACACTTGCTCCTTGGAAGAAAAATAATGGAAAACTTAGCTTATTAAATAGCAGAGACATTACTTTGCTTCCAAAGGTCCATGTAGTCAAAGCTATGGTTTTTCTAGTAGTCATGTATGAATGTGAGGGCTGCACTATTAAAAAGGCTGAGTACCAAAGAATTGATGCTTTTGAACTGTGGTGCTGGAGAAGAGTCTTGAGAGTTGGACAGCAAGATCAACCTAAAGGAAATCAACCCTGAAAATTCACTGGAAGGACTGATGATGAAGCTGAAGCTTCAATACTTTGGCCACCTGATGTGAAGAGCAGACTCATTGGAAAAGACCCTGATGCTGGGAAAGATTGAGGGCAGGAGGAGAAGGGGCGGCAGAGGACGAGATGGTTGGATGGCATCACCGACTCTATGGACATGAGTTTGAATAAACTCTGGAGATGGTGAAGGACAGGGAAGCCTGCCATAGTGCAGTCCACGGGGTCACAGAGAGTCGGACATTACTGAGTGACTGGACAACAATAGCATGAAGCACTCAGCCCTGGAAGGCCTGAGAGAAAGTGAAAATGAAGGTCACTCAGTTGTGTCTGACTCTGCAAGCCCTTGGAATTCTCCAGGCCAGAAGAGTGGAGTGGGTAGCCTTTCCCTTCTCCAGGGGATCATCCCAACCCAGGGATCAAACCCAGGTCTCCTACATTGCAGGCGGATTCCTTACCAGCTGAGCCACAAGGGAAGCCCAAGAATATTGGAATGGGTAGCCTTTTCCTTCTCTAGCAGATCTTCCCAACCCAGGAATCAAACCAGGGTCTCCTGCATTACAGGCGGATTTTTTTACCAATTGGGCTATCAGGATGGCCTATTGTAGCACAAATCCACAGAATCAGTATTATCAGATCATGGGAATCCCAAAGCAAGATTTCTGTGAGTAAATTTCCTGATTTCCAAACTTTGACTACCAATTTGGTTTTCAAAAAATATTGCCCAGGTCAAAGAAAAAAATAGTCTGCCTATCACACTACATAAAATTACTTGGAGTGCCTTTCTGTCTCTGCCCACCTCTAGTTCTCTCTTCTCTTCCCTGTATTGTCCAAATTTAATGATTAGAATAAATTATTAAAATTTCTGTTCTGCATGCTTCATAGAGATGTCCTCCATTGTGGTCTTCTGTCACTGCCTTTGTTGCAGAAAAGGCAAATTTAGAGAGCCCTCTGTTGCATTTTTTGTTTGAAGGTCATGAATTTACAAAGATCTTCTTAAAGTAAAGGAGTGAACTAGGAGCATCACCAGAAAGGATCAAATATTCTTTTAAACTCCATAGTCTCAGGTAATTGAATTATAGTTCTTATGCATTTAAAGCACTTTTTGTCTCAATAAAAATGGATAAATAAATAGGCAGAAATTGAGCAAAACATGAAAAAAAAGTCTAAATGTTCTATATTCACTTTAAGTATTATTTGAACAACTATAGTTCAGTTAAGGGAAGTCATTTTTATCATGACCAATAAAGGCAAAAAGCTGCATGCCTTGCAACTTGCCTCCTCTCAGAATTTCCAAACACACTGTTAACAGTTATATAAACAGATTCTTCAATACATGGTCACAGTGCTAAGCTGACATCCTTACAATTACAGAAAGCTCTAGGGCATTGGTCAAAAGTGTGTGCGTGTGTGGCTTCATATTTTTCTCTTCCCTGGAGGGGTGTTTTCACCCATCACATATTAGTGCTAAGAGCTTTCTGACCCCAAAGTAAGAACACCTCACCTGTGAAGGAGTGTATGTGTTGCTTGAATGGTTTGCATATAAATACTAATACCTGTCCAATCTTATTTAGCCCAGTAAATCTCTCAGAGGGTATAACTCAGCCACTTTGACCACAAGCTGCTATAATTAGGTCAGATGAGGAATGCGAACCCTCTGCCATGAATCATGTTTCTCAAGTCTCCAGATTTTAACAAATACTCCCAACTGACCGAAGGTTAACATACATGACCCAGTGTCTCTTCAAACTGCAGGTGGAGACATGATATTCATTTTTCTAGACTTTATTTAAAGTCTAATATGCACTGAGCTGGCAACATGATTTGCATTTCAAAAACAGAAAATAAGGCCTGTCTCTTGGGTTGGCTCACGAACCTCTGGGTTTTGGGAATTTCTCATTTAGGGAAATGTGATGTCTGGAAAATCCCATGGAGAGAGTTTCGTGACAGGCTACTACAGTTCGTGGGATCTCAGTGAGTCAGACATGACTGAGAGTATGCACACACACACCCAAAACTTAAAAAAAAAAAGACAATAAGAGTAAAAGCAAAAGCAAAGTTAAAAATAACAACAACAACAAACACATAATTGGCAATAAAGCAAGTCCCCAAATGATCATCACCCAGTGCATTCTGATGCAGCAGCCTTGTAAAAAGTCTGTCTGTCTCTCTATCTATCTAAGTCACTGATTTTTATTTTTGGATCACATGTCAATGCAAACTCGGGAAAACAAGAGAGAACTCAGCCTTCCTGTTCAGGAAGTGTGGATCAGTTTAAGACTGAACAGCACTGAAATTGATCCCCTCTATTGCCCCACCATGTCTAAAGACCTCTGATATCCTATTTCATCCCTCAGAGTATTTGTGATAGGAAAAGAAAGACATTCAGGACCAGGAAGTCGAAGTGCCAGATTTGGGGTTGAGGGCCAAGATGTGGAGCCCTGGAACAGGGATGTTGCCAACCATGGATTCCAGGGTTATGATTCCATTTCAGATCCATATCAGGAAGCCCACTGAGCATTTCCCTGAGAGGGATAAGCACCTGAATCTAGTAGCACGTAAAAGGACCCCCCAGTGACTCCCTATGACTCACAAGGTAAAGTTAACATTTTTTCCATGGTGTAAAGTTCTCTCAAGGCTTGACTTTTGCCTACTTTCCTAGCAATATCTCCCCCACTATCCTAGTACATGTTTACACATCCCCAGGTGTGAACAACTACTTGCTAGCAAATTTCACAGCTCTATGGTCTGACGTATGCTATTCCTATGTGTGTGTGCTAGGTCACTTCAGTTGTGTCCGACTCTGCAAAACTAAATACTGTAACCCACCAGGCTCCTCTGTTCGTGGGATTCTCCTTGCAAGTATATTGGAGTGGGTTGCCATGCTCTCCTCCAGAGCATCTTCCTGACCCAGAGATCGAACCTGCATCTCCTATGATTCCTGCATTGCAGGCAGATTCTTTAGGCTGAGCCACTGGGGAAGCCCCACACTATTCCTGCTTTCTGGTAACTCTTTTTCTTCCTTCTTCATTTTGAGAATGGCTACTATTAATTTTTAAGAGCTAGCTTGAGGACCTGTTTCTCTGTGAACTAAACAGTGGGTGAATGCATTTTCTTTTGGAAAAATATTATGTCTTAAGTATTCTGTCATTATAGATTTTCTCACGCCATATTACTATATTTATGTATTTATTTATTTTGTCTTTCTCCACACAGGGCCGAGCTCCATGAGGTAAGAAGGGTGCCTTATTCATCTACATATCAATAAATAGCATAATGGGGTACTGCATACATTTTAAATGCTCAAAAAGTAATTGTTGGATAAAATGTTTAAAAAAATAGATAGTTTGAGAGACTTCTTCAGAAATATTGCTTACCATGTCTTTGGAATACCTTAGATCTAGATGTTGCTACTGTCTCAACCATGACTAGAGCCACTTTGATGCTATTTCATTGTCTTCTTTTCCCCAATGAAATACAATGTTCTATAGAGAATGTCTTCACCAGAAACCATCAATCTAACTTGTCTGTTGCTTTCACAAGCTGTACAATGCCATTCATCCTCTACTTTAGTGGAATGTTTTATCTTAGCAGCTAATTTTGCTATGGGAGTCCTTGCTTGACTCAAAATCTAGATTTGGAGGTATTTCATATGGTGCCACATTTTTCTTAGGGGGCACTATTGTTTAAAAAAAGAAAGACATTAAAAACAAATCTGAAAATCATTTGGAAATTAAATCTAAAAACAGTCCACAAAAATAGGAATATTTGGAATAATATGACTATCAAATAAGATCAGATTTAGGGAATGGAAGAAAAGTAAAAGAACTTTGAAATTTCTAAAAAGAACTATCACACAATAAGTAAGGCCAAGAGAGTTTCAGGAATGTCCAGCTGCAACATCTGAGAACTCATACTTATTTTAATTTTTGAAGTACATATTCACTTATTGGTATTTAGGTGTGCTTTCTCCCAGGATAAATGTTCTCAGAGAGTCAAAGGCATGACGTCTGATTTTTTCCCCTAAGGATCTAAGGTATCTATGAATTCTGTGAGCTTTCAGTATAAGCTTATTAATTGAAAATTTAAGTCTTCTTCATTGGCTACTTTTTAAAGTTCTAAGTTGCCAACATTGAGTCTTGGAGTTATTGATAAAATGTTATTTTATTCATTAATACACAATAATTACTCTTACTAAAATTAGTTACATACAAAGTTCACATTCATTATCTATTTTAATGGATCATATATTTTAGCTTGATTGTATGTGTTTTGGGGGAAAAAAAAAGGCATGTATATATCCTTATTTATTTCCTTACCTAAATCTCTCTCAAACTGCTTCAGTTTGATTGACTTTTAATAGGTTTGAAATTTCATTTGGGTTTACAGCCTACTGGAGTAAACTCCAATTTATGCCGAAGCAATAAGAAATCATTTGAATAATTCTGGATAAGGAACTGCAATCTTAACAGTTCTCTTTCCTTTCAGTGAAATGGTCTTAGTTGTACTGAGGTTCAGTGATTGATAGAATTCATGCTATACTTGTTTTTCAGGACCACCATAACAAATTAGCAGAAATTTGGTGACTTCGAACAAAAGAAATGAGATTGGTTGTAGAAATAAATTCATTTAGTGAGGAACTCTGTACTGCTGCTTTTTGTTTGCTACCTAACAAAGTATTACAGTTTTATTTATAATAAATTGAATTATTTGTGGATAGATATATTTTTAACATGTAAGGATGGCCAAGTGGAAGATTCTTTTTCATTTCTGACATAAATTATCTGTCAGTTTATATAACTTTTGATAGTGAAAGGATAGAATCCCAAAGATCAAGAGGATTTGGAGTTGGTTTCAATAACATTCATGATGAACATCTGGAAGTCTTAGAAGTGATTTAGGAGAAATATCAGCACATGTTTCTTGTTGGATAAATCTCAATGGAAGAGGCATGCAAACATTTGAAAATGATTCTCTTCTTTTTATAAGTCTTATAAAACCCTGCACACTCTTACTCCATTCACTCTGCGTTCATGTATACAGGTCCTAAATTTGAATTCCTCTATCTGTAGACTCCCTAGCTACCAAATGTTCTCAACAATATAATATCTCCAGTTTCCATGGCTGTTAGAATATTTTGGATTTATTGCTGTTTTATATCTACTCTACAATATTCATTACTTAGAAATTGGTTGTAAAACTCTGACAAAGATCTCTTTCTGATGCTTCCATGATATAAATGAGCTTTCCTGGCTCCATAAAGAAGAAAATTCAAGTAGGTAACTAACAACTGCACTGAGCACAATAAATAAACAGAACTCAAGGCAAATACAGACGAGATTTTGCTGTATGCAAACAGCCATGGGAGAAAAACAATGAACATCTATAGTTCAGTGCCACTGGAGCATTAATTTGCTTTTAGGTTTTCAAGGAGAATAAAACTATATTTGCTTTGATTACAGTGATGATTTTGTTTAAATTTTGATCTCAGTATTGCTGACTTCATCTATATCAATCAATTTTTCTTAAAAGCCATTTGCCTTTTAAGCTGACTGGAAGATACTCAGTTTTTAATGCCACTTATAAACTCAACTGAAGAGAGGTAAGGATAATGAAAATATCTTTGTATATCCAAAGGATCACTATCTATTTTCAATAAAATGACAATGATTCAACCTGCAAGTGATCTCACGGGCTCTGAAAACTCACAATGTGATTCTAACAAAGAGAAGGTATGTAACATGAGTTAACTATATCTCCTGTCCTGCAAGCGGTCATATAAATGGAGTGGTTGGACCACACTGTCTCCTAGCACTGATAGGTTTATAAAGAGAAGGCAGAATAATTAGTCTGAAGGGAATTAGTCTGGCACAAATAATAATTAGTCTGGCACAAATACTAAAAAACATTGTAAACCACCACCAAGTTAAAGGTTTGTAATAGGGGAAACATGATTGTAAAATGTAACCCAGTTGTCTCCTATTAGAAGAAAAATAGCCATGAGGGCATAGATTTCATTCATTTTGCTCCTGACTATGAAACCTGTACCTAGAACAATCCTTGGCTTATGAAAGATGCTCTCAAAATATTTTGCTAAATTAACATTTAAAAGTGTTACACATGTGAGTAATGAGACATACACATTTACTCTACAGTGAAAGCTATTGTTTTGGGCAGAAGGTAGACTATATCCAGAAAATAGTTCAGTTTGCTATTAAAGGTCTTTAGTTAGAAAAACTAACACCCTGCTTGTCTGGCCCAAACTTTCTCTGTTGGTCTGCAGTCTCCTGTTTGACTCCATGCTTCAGAGAGCTAGCCCAAACCTCTGTTTCAATGACCTCTGTACCTAAGCTTCCAGGAAGGTGGGTCAACAACTTTAGTCTTTAAACTGCTGAGCCCCTCTCTCGCCAGGCGTCCTCTTGTGAGTGACATCGTCTTTAAACCCTGCGTGGCAATCCCTGACGCACCACTGTGATGCCCAGGGAAGACAGGGCGACCTGGAAGTCCAACTACTTCCTTAAGATCATCCAACTTCTGGATGATTATCCAAAATGCTTCATTGTGGGAGCAGACAACGTGGGCTCCAAGCAAATGCAGCAGATCCACATGTCCCTCCGCTGGAAGGCTGTGGTGTTGATGGGCAAGAACACGATGATGCGCAAGGCCATACGAGGGCATCTGGAAAACAACCCAGCTTTGGAGAAACTGTTGCCTCACATCCGGGGTAACGTGGGCTTCGTGTTCAGCAAGGAGGACCTCACTGAGATCAGGGACATGCTGCTGGCCAAGAAGGTGCCAGCTGCCGCCCGTGCTGGTGCCATAGCGCCGGGCGAAGTCACAGTGCCAGCCCAGAACACTGGTCTGGGGCCTGAGAAGACCTCCTTCTTCCAGGCTTTGGGCATCACCACTATGATCTCCAGGGGCACCACTGAAATGATGAGCGATGTGCAGCTGAGTGAGACCGGAGACAAGGTGGGCGCCAGCGAAGCCACGCTGCTGAACATGCTGAATATCTCCCCCTTCTCCTTTGGACTGCTCATCCAGCAGCTGTTTGACAATGGCAGCATCTACAACCCTGAAGTGCTTGACATCACAGAGGAAACTGCATTCCCGCCTCCTGCAGGGTGTCCGCAATGTGGCCAGCGTATGCCTGCAGATTGGTTACCCGACTGTTGCATCTGTACCCCATTCTACCATCAGTGGGTACAAGTGGGTCGTGGCTTTGTCTGTGGAGACCGATTACACCTTCCCACTTGCTGAAAAGGTCAAGGCCTTCTTGGCTGATCCCTCTGCATTTGTGGCTGCTGCCCCCGTGGCCGCCCCTGCTGCCGCCGCTGCAGCCCCAGCCAAGGTTGAAGCAGAGGAGGAGTCGGGCGAGGATATGGGATTTGTTCTCTTTGACTAACCACCAAAAAGCAGCCAACCCGGCCAGCATTATTTTTGAAATGAGAAAATAAAGGCTTACTTATCTTAAATAAATAAATAAAATAAGCCGCTGAGCCTTAAAAAGGTTCTTGCCAGGAGCAGAGTCCCTCAAGGCAAGAACGCAACTGCCTTGAACTTTAAAACATGGAAACTTACATTACCATATGTAAAATAGATAGCCAGTGGGAATTTGCTGAATGACTCAGGAAACTCAAACTGGGGCTCTGTAACAACCTAGAGGGATGGGATGGGGAGGGAGGTGGGATGGAGGTTCGAGTGAGGGGACATATGTATACCTATGACTGATTCATGTTGATGTTTGGCAGAAACCAACACAATTCTGTAAAGTAATTGTCCTTCAATTAAAAACAAATAAATTAAAAACAAAACAGTAGGAAGGAATCTCAGACTTCACCCAATTAATATCTTCATTGTTGACAGTGAGAAAAAATTAGAAGAAAGGCAACTTGTGCCCAGTGACTCTGGAAATAAATCATAAAGCCAAAGACTAAAATCCAACTCCCTTGCTGCTTGGTTCTAAGACCACCAAAAAGAGTGACAATAACATTGCTAACCTTTGAAATTATAAAGATCTCAAGACTTTCAGACCATCCCTGAAAAAATACAACTGAAAGACCCCCTGAAAATATATCCCAAATCATATTATTCCCCCTCTCACTTCCCTTACATTCACCTCTCACTTTCTCTTCTAAGAATATCTGCATTCAGGCTCTTACCTTTGTTCTTTTCCTTTTTTCTTTTTTTCTATTTTATTTTTTTCTGCAGATGATTCTAATATTCTTGCCTAAGTGATTCATGTTTTTCTAATCTAATTCCAAACACTGACCTTATAAAAATTCATCATTTTTCTCAAGAGAACGAGAATGAAAATGACTTGCAAAAATATTTCAACCAGTGACTGACAGTCCTGAGACTAGAACCCAGATTTCTTGTGTTCCAGCCTAGGTTCTTTCTATTACAAGGCAATGTAAGGGAAATAACAATGTCCTGATTAATTCCAAGAATCCCAAAGATGGATAAAATGACACTATCAAATTCCATCCCCTTATATGAAATAGACAATTTCCCTGTCCTCTTACAAAGGAAGAGCCTGAATACAGAAGACCAAACTGCCTCTCCATTTATAAGATAAATCCTCAAATTTCTGTCTGTCTAACTTTTGTAGACTTCTACATTCAGTGGGTCTACTATATTTATTTCCCTTTCAGGATCAAGTTGTTTTATTTACCATCCCAAGAACAAACAAGGCTCCTTACTTTTGCCCCAACTCTCCAAGGTAACTCAGTTCAACTCTGTCAGTCTCTCTCTCTCCCTTATAATGCATTGAATGTATATAAAATATCCAAAAGAAATTTATTGATGTCTCAATTGTGGGCCATATGTTGTCATATTAAAAGGATACCTGGATAAAAGAAAAGGACACCTGGAGATGCCCTAGTAAAATCTCTTTGAGTGGGTCAAAAATAAAATTCTAGGGGAGTTATGTGATTTTGTAAAGGATTCCAGGTACTATGGAGAAATCTGAGGAGAAGAAAGAAAATAAATGAAATTTCTTTATATGGCCAGGAAATTATAGATAATATATCGTTGCATTTCCATTTTACATATTGAGAATATGGTAGTTGTATAAACTGTATGAGATATGATTTGGGGAATGAAGATCTGGTTTTCATTTTTTTTCAAGCCCAAGCTTTTATTCATTAAATCAATTGCACCTTAATTTTAAGAGTGATAGAAAGACACAAAAATAAGATTTTTATACATAATATTTAATAATCTCTGTGCCAGGGAAAAGAAGGTGTAAAGTTTATCTGTATTAGTAGGGATATTCAGGACAGGCAGTCTAAAGAAGAGTTTTCTGAACTGATCCTCTTTGAAATAGGGACGTTATAATGAAAAAAAGCACATGCAATGCTAGTATAGGAGCATTTATTCTCACTGTTAAAATAACGACTTTTAGCAATAGTGGTTATGAAAGAATCTAAAGAGTAATGCAGAGTATGAGAAAATTAATATATATTTTTAACTTATATATACAGCATGCATATATATGTATATATATTTAAAATAATAGCTACAACAGGCTACTAGATAAACAAAACAGCCATAAACATTACAATGCCTGACAAATGCAAAAATAAGAACTGAAAGTGACAGTAGCCAATACTACTACTCAAGGCTGAAGCTTGTAATTTACATCTTAGTGAAATTAAACATACTATAAAAGCTTAGCTTCCAGGCAACAATACTATTAAATTCGCAGTAGTAGTTTATGACATCATCTGAAACCCCAGGATACACATTTGAAGCTGGCTATTATGGTTAGTAATCAGTATTGCTGTTCTGGTTAGTTTTTCATTTAATTCATTGCAGGCTTCTATTAAAAAAGAAGACAAATATCAGCAGTTGAGGATGCTGTTTTTTGCAAAAGCTGTTAAGCCTCAGGTTGCAGTGATGTCATATTTTAAAATCAGTAATAATAGCTTATATTTGAATAGCATTAAGAGGTCAGAATTATATTGAAAATATGATAATTTAAGCATTTTAATAGTCAATAAGTATAATTTGGGGATTTCTAACTCACCTTGTCCAAAATGTTTCTTAAACTGTCAATGACTATACAACAGCAGAGTAACAATAAAACCTATGGCTGTAAGTAATGGTTTTATATTATATAGCAGCAATCTCAACCAGATATACTGTAATCAGACCATTACAAGTGCCAACACCTCAGGGGAGGAGTATCTATGCATTTTAAAAATGTTTCCAATTTTTGGTGTATAAATTAATTTCTTTGGAGATGGAAAACATAAGTCACTACATAATTTTTCAAAATGTCCAATTTTCCAAAAAGTTTATGGACTTTGTTAATCATAAGAGTGATTCTCAACAGTAAGGGAAAGCTTTTTAGAATCTCCTGTGGTGAGTATGAGAAAGGACCATTTAGTTAAGTCCCATCTATTTCCACTAGATGATTCTAAAATCCTTGATTTTCATGGATTTTGTGGCTTTCTTACACAATCTCAAGCACTGAACTGTTAAAAATTCTACACTGATTACAAGAGGACACTTGAGGACTAGGGAGATGAAAACGACTTGGTGAAAATTCTTTGACAGTACTCTTGAAACGATCACAACATTGTTAATCAACTAGACTTCCTGGCGCTAGGTGTAAAGAACTTGCCTGCCAATACAGGAGACATTAGAGATGCAGGTTCAATCCCTGGGTCAGGAAGATCCCCTGGAGGAGGGCCTGGCAACCCACTCTAGTATTCTCACCTGGAGAATCCCATGGACACAGGAGCCTGACAGGCTGCAGTCCACAGGGTCGCACAAGAGTTGGATACGACTGAAGTGACAGCGTACCCATGCATGCCAAAATAGAATTAAAAAAAAAAACTTTGACTAATGATGTCAACATCTGAAACTTGACAACAATTTTCTAGAGATTCTATGCCTTTATCATGCAGTTGACTTTTCCCCCTCACTCAATGAATGTAACTACATATATAAGTGAGAAGCCTCAGAAAAATGGAAGTTTAAATGGAAATATTGGATCACATATTGAGTTAATCTAGTCTGAAGTAGATGACTACCTTAAGTAACCAAATTGAAAGAAATCCACCTCAAGTATCTCACTGAACAATGCATAAGTTCTAACATCCTCAGGAAAGTAATAAAAAAAACATTCATTGTAAGGTTTTTGGGAAACTTAATGGTTCTGCCATTGGTGCCTCCCTCTGAGTCAAGTTATATAAACTCTATATAATTATCACCAATAAGCACCAAGTGCTTAGAAATAGTAAGTTTGGAACAGGTGGCAAGGAGAAAAAAAGGTTCAGAGAACTGTATAGTAATGCACTTTTAGGATCTAGAGATCTGTGAATATAATGTCTATGGAGTAAAACTTCCTACTCCAAAATATTTCCTTGGGAATATTTTGAGCTGAAAACAATCAATGCCCAAAAGACTTTGGAAGAAACATTGGCCTTTCCCCTAACTGACTTAAGAATATAGATAGAGGACCTGTTTCAGTGAAGGAGCTCTCGCTACAAAAGTACAGAATGAGCTAGGTGTTCAGTTCAGTTCAGTCACTCAGTCGTGTCTGACCCTTTGTGACCACATGGACTGCAGCACACCAGGCCTCCCTGTCCATCACCAACTCCCAGAGCTTACTCAAACTCATGTCCATCGAGTCAGTGATGCCTTCCAACCACCACATCTTTTGTCATACCCTTCTCCTCCTGCCTTCAATCTTTCCAAGCATCAGGATATTTTCAGATGAGTCAGTTCTTCGCATCAGGTGGCCAAAGTATTGGAGCTTCAACTTCAGCATCAGTCCTTCCAATGAATATTCAGGACTGATTTCCTTTTGAATGGACTGGTTGGATCTCCTTGCAGTCCAAGGGACTCTCAAGAGTCTTCTCCAACACCACAGTTCAAAAGCATTAATTCTTCAGTGTTCAGCTTTATTTTATAGTCCAACTCTCACATCCATGTATGACTACTGGAAAAACCATAGCTTTGACTAGATTGACCTTTTTTGGTAAAGTAATGTCTCTGCTTTTTAATATGCTGTCTAGGTTGGTCATAACTTTTCTTCCAAGAAGCAAGCATCTTTTAATTTCATGGCTGCAGTGATTTTGGAGCCCCCAAAATATAAACTAGGTGTGGCAGGCAGCAACTAGCAGACTCTGTTAAAATTTCTTTCTGAGTCCTCTGCAAGGTTCAGCAAACATTCGTTTAGGAAACTTATGCTTTTCCATTTCCATGTCAATTTCCTTCCTCCCCTTTTAGGTTCCAAACCCCCAACATTTTGTACTGTCTTGAGCTAAAGGCTATACTTAAGGTGAGGTTAAAAAGGCAGTACTTAAGCTGAGGGAAATCAGTCCTGAATATTCATTAGAAGGACTGATGCTGAGCTGAAACTGCAATACTTTGGCCACCCGATGTGAAGAACTGACTCACTGGTAGAGATCCTGATGCTGGGAAAGGTTGAAGGCAGGACGAGAAGGGGACAACAGAGGATAAGATGGTTGATGGTATTACTGACTGGATAGACAAAAGAGTCAGATTTGACTTTGCGCCTGAACTGACTGAAGGTGAGGGTTCCCGCCATTTTGATGAGTTATTTAATTTTTCTGCATCTCTCCCATGTTTACATGTTATTTAACTTTTGCTTGATTTTCTCCTCTTAATCTGTCTCTCATCAATTTATTTCTTAGACCAGTCAGAAGAATCTAGAAGGGTAGAAGAAAATTTCTTCCTCCCTTCCTCACATGTCCCAGAGGATGGCAGTCAGAGGTCACTAAATGTCTAGGAAAGATGAAACTATGAAAAGTGACGTGAAGAGAGTTTAAGATAAAACACCACCAACCTCCTAGCCTTGGCTAGACCATGCCTTAGCAACTTTCAAACAGAAGACCTCAAGTGACAAATGGTCCCCTGATATTCACCCTAAATACTCAGAATTTAACAGACAGAGAATGGAAGGGATACCAGAAGAGAACTCAACAAGAAAAATTATTTTCTTGAGCTAGCTTCAAATGACATCATAAACTATATTTTTTAAATAAATGTTATACATGGAAATAGGGCAAGTAGATAAAAATCATCTGCCTCTTGACTCAAAAGTGAAAAAGGCTAAAAGAAACCAGTAGTTTAACCCAGAACACTAGTCTGAATAAAAGCCGATTTGATTAGCTAAATTCCTGAACTTGAAATATGAGAATATTAAGAACATGAGGCTGAGGCACATGGTCTTGACTCCAGAGACTGCTATAAAGGGAATATATTGAAAGCCATGATTCAAACAGAAAAAGAAAATCATGTTTACTAAAACCACCTATTTCTTCCTTTAGAAATGCAACTTCTTTCATCTCTCGCATGAGGGAAAAAATAGCTTTGGACAGTTTTAGCTAAAAATGCCAATATATACAATCACATTTTGGGGCAAAATTTTTGGCATTTTAATATTTCTTTTTCTAAGCCAGCTTCCCTGTGCTCTTTCCCATGACCTTTTCTTTTTTTTTTTTTTCCTTTCTCCAAATTCTCTTGTTTCTTTATTTGTATTAGAAAAGATGACGTAAATTATAGTGCAAAGATTTTGCTGTCAGAATTTGACAAGACTTGGTTTAATAGCACTGTGACATGCTAACCCTAAATATTACAATTTCAACTGATGATAGAAAAGGAAAACGTATCAGAAATGTCAACGAATAGAGTAGACTCATGGATAAAACTAGATGACAGACTACAGTGTTTCCGTACTTACTGACAATCACGTTTCCCTGTTTTCCTTTAGAACAAAAAGTGGAGAAATACTGGGCATGATGTTTGTAAGTCTGTCCTCGAGGGGGTCTTTAATTATACTGCCCCATACTGCAGTCAGGAGCAACTCAGAAGCAGCACTTAGCTGATGAATCACTTAGCTAATTCTTTGGTATTTTCTCACAATTCTCTTTTCCATGTAGAATTTATTCTTTAATAGCCATCAGTACTGAAACTTATGTTTGCAAAAGTGAGTGAGTTGATTAATAGGTATTTTATACATCTGGTATTTTCTCATAAAAGACTGGAAAACTTATTTCAATTATCATACCACCAACAAGGATGCAATCTGTTCACAAGGCCTGTTTACGAATGGCTGCTTTGGGTAATGGCTGTTTTCTTAGCACGGGAAATGAAATATAATATTATTAAACAGAGATATGCAGAATGAGGTGTCAAGTTATCCATCTTCCTGATGTTTATAGGCTTCATTTTTTAGAATGTTTATTTTATTTTATGGGACCACACGTTAAAATATCTCCTATTTGAAAGGATCTAATTTCTTTTACTCTGGTTTTAATGTCCTTGAATATTAACATTTTCAAACTTGTAAGCAATCAGCTAAGAAAACCTGTGGTAGGTACTTTATTAATTCCATTTAGATACATGTGCCATAATGAGAGAGACAATAAAAGTGAACATTTTATCTTTGCATGAGAATAAGAACTGGTCTTTGCCAGGAGGATAAATGATTTTCATTTTTAGAGACCACCTGTGACAACATGGAGGGAGTGGATAAGGACTGGTGGGGAAAAAACATCAAACAACAAAGAGTTTGTGTGTGTGTGCACGTGTGTATTTCTGGAGGGAGGGGTATGCATCGTGACACTGAACTGGAAATAATCGAACTCAGTTTTGAACAGAGTTAGCAAAATCATTGGAAGAGTCTGGATCCATCTACTTTGGACTCAGTATGGCCCTTTAATCCTTTCACTGTGTATTAATTGCCAGTTTGAGGGGTGGAAGCAAGAAAGAATGAACCATTAAATTGTCATTATTAGTATTATTTTCCCAAGAAGGCATGCTACTAAGAAGTGGACCTACTTGTAGATAAAGGAAAGCAAATCCTATACTAAAGGAAAGAAACCACTTCAGACAATGCAGATTGAAGAACTTTACAAAAGCTTCTTACAGAAAATATGAACTTTGATCAATAGTGTAACATAACCGTTCTGAATATATAATTGCATATTCCATTTCCAAGTAACCTTTATAAAGACTCTGCACATTTTTTTTTAATACATTGCAAATTCTGCATGAAAGCATATTCTTGGTACTTAGCATACTGTCGGGCTCACAATAAATATGCAATTGTTTTGAATTAATTAATATGTATCACCTTTCAAACATAGTCATTCCTGTTTAAAGCTGCTATGTTGAACATCTCATCTACCAATTATAGTTCTGTAATTTTGTGGTTTATTTGTCATAAGAATCCTCTCTGATATACTTTGTCAAAAATTAAATCAACAAATATCAACTCAGTACTTACCATTTTTCAATCTTTGTTTAGGTAATGGAAATGCAATGATGAAAGTATCAGAGAAGACTCTGCCTAATGGATATTTATGTTCTAGTGGGAGAAATATGTCATAAACAAGTACATAAACAAGGTAACTACAAATTGTGATAATTCGCTCAGTTGTGTTTGATTCTTTGCGATCCCATGGACTATACTGTCCATGGAATTCTCTAGGCCAGAATACTGGAGTGGGTAGCATTTCCCTTCTCCAGGGGATCTTCCCAACCCAAGGACTGAACCCAGGCCTCCCACATTGTGGGCAGATTCTTTACCAGCTGAGCCACAAGGGAAGCCCTTTCACTATAAACTAATCATTGATGAGTTAGGGAGTAATCAGGGATAGGACAGTGAAAATATTTATATGAGATGTGAGGGACAATATCTCTGAAAAGGTGGCATTTGAGCAGTAGATATGGGGGATAATAACGACCCAGTGCTGCAAAGAAGGGCAGGGAGTGTGTTCCTGGTAGTGGGAAGAGCAAATATAAAAGTCCTCAGGTGGCAAAGAACTTGAAACATTCAAGGAAACGATAGAAGGTCAAGGTAGCTGAACTATGGCAGATTACAGAGTATAATGTGTTCATGTTGCAGGGTTAGGAGAGGCAGGTCAGGGCAAAGACTGAAGGAACATTTTGGATCTAAGAGTAAGGGGACACCCTAGAAGGGGTTTAGGCAGAGGGACAGAATGATCTTATTTATATTGTATAAAAATTTCATGGCCACTGGGTATAGAATGAAATACAGCAAGATATATGGATTCAAAGAGACCACTTTGAGATACCTGGTTGAGGTAGGTGGCAGAAAAGATGAAGAAAAGTTAACAAATTTGAGATGTATTTGGAGGTAATATCAAAAGAACTCATTGGTGCAATAAATATAGGGGGTGGAATCTAAGTTAACTTGTTCAACTCAGACTTTTCTCAAACCAATTGGACTATCGAAGCTCCTTTGTATCCCTAGATATCCCTATTAATAGTACATGCTCTGCAAAATTGAATTGGGAAAGTATCTACTTTGACTCCTCTTAATCATTGATTTGATGGATTTCAAATAGCGAGGATCAATTGGAAGACACTACGGGTTAAAACTTCTGTGATAAGACACAGTATGAAAAAAACAGATGTAGCATGTGTGTTTATCTGTGTGTATATGTGTGTGTGTTTGTGCATATGAACACACATTTCCCTCAAGGATGGCACAGAGTTACCTTCCTTCACTGACAGAGGCACTGTGATATTGAAAACATCTCTGGACCCACACGGAGGATGAAACTATTCTTTTGCTCTTAGACATCTCAACCTTGAAATACATGTCTGCCTGTTCTGCACCAGGTTTAACTTGTCAACACAGACTGTTAAGAGCCTAGATTACTGTCCCTGGGCTGGGTTAGTCTAAGTTATCAGCCTTAAGAGTTAGAATGGCTTTGGTCCCCAAGATAAGAGCCACTAGCCCTGGGAATATTGCCTTCCTTCCTCTGGGTATGTTGCCATTCGAAGGTCAATCCTAATATGTAATCAAATGACCCATCTGTGTCTTCTCTAAAGTGTGAATTAGTGTACACACTCATTACTCACCTCCTTCCTTTTAGAACAAATTGCTTCTGACAACAGTGAATGAAACAGCTGTGTCTGTGTGTGTCTGCATGTGTTTCTATAAAAGGAGGATTCTCGGACTACATCAGAATGTCCCCAGGCCGTGAAGGAGATTGAGCTGTGTAAACCAACCGTGCCTTATGTTCTATGGGGAAAAAAAAGAAATGAGGAACAGAACACCTCAACTGAATTTATTATAACAAATTTCTTGGGATAATAAAAGACATCAGCTCAGCCCTAGAGGGAAAGTAGGTTACAGCTCAGCTAAATGTCCTTGTCTAATGTTGCTTGACCCTAGCTAACATTTCAAGCCTAAGTAAAGTCCTATCACTGCTACATTCTGGCCTGTTTAGTAATTTCATCAGGGACATTGATTTAAATGTCTTTGAAATTGTCTGACAAACACTCACAGCAGTCATTTTCAGATCACATGCCCATAATGTGATGGTCTCTCCTTTAACGCATGTTCTCTTCCATGATGTAAGGGAATCAGATGTGTTCTTTTTAAATCCCTAATTCTATATTTCACTAACTGGATATGAAAAAGTAAGTCACACCAATATTTTACGGCCATTGTAAAGAAAAAGAGATTCCTTGCAAGTTTCTGGATGTGTTGTGTTCTGTGTCTGCACATGTAGTTCCTTTTTCCTCCATTCCCATATGCCAGGAAAGCATTTTCAGCATCTCTGCATTTGTGGACCTCTTAATAATATCTAAGGAGAGCTGAGAACTATGCTTTAGTCACCACTGTACTTAAGACAAGCTTCTTTTACCTCATTCATTAAACTAGGATTCAACATATTGTCTGCATTTTTCTCTCTCCTTCTAAACTAGTGTTTTATTTTACATATTTCACATTTACTTTTACTACCTGTGGCATTGCCTAACTTAAAATAAGCATTCCAAATTCAATTAAATTGAACAAATTTCAAAATAATTGATTTTATGTTTATGAATGTTTTTTTTTTCTCTACCAATTATTTGTCATGGTTATTTTATAAACATCAGTTTGTAAGACTTTAATTTTTAGAAAGCTGTATATATCATATTTGGGCTTCCCAGGTGACTCTAGTGCTTAAAGAACCTGCCTGTCAATGCAGGAGACATGAGAAGAGTGGGCTCGATTCCTGGGTTGGGAAGATACCCTGGAAGAGGGCATGGCAACTCACCCCAGTATTCTAACCTGGAGAACCCCATGCACAGAGGAGCTTGGCAGGCCACAGTCCATAGGGTCGCTCACAAAGAGTTGGACATGACTAAAACAACTTTGCATGCACACATATATCATATTCAGGATGTTATATCTCATGATCAGATACTGACAAAATTGTCAAAGTCAGAGGAAAAATTGTACAGTTTTTAAGATGCAATCATATTTGCTGAATTTTTACAATGTACATATTTCTGAACCATAATTGAATATGTTTGTGCATAAAATACAATATCAGGAGTGTTATTCTATCTACACATAGATAAATTTACACTGTTAGTTTGTAAATTTAGATTTTAGAGTTGCGTTGCTATCTTTAAATGTTATAAACTATAATTAGATTGAAGCAGATTAGCATTAAATAATACTAAAAATTAGGTTTTGCAAATAAAAAAATTGTGTTGATTCAGACTCATCAGAAATATGACATTTGTTATTTTTACATGTGGTTGTATATACGGTTATACAAAAGGATCTCATGAATGAATATTAAACAACAGTGTTACTTTATTTATTGTACACAGCTATCTGCAACTGTCCCTAAATAAAACTATACCTATAATAAACCATGAAAAATGATGGGTGGTAATGAAAGTTTCCCATCTGGAAAAGACCCTGGTCCAGATGGATTTGCTAATGAATTTTATAAGATGTTTAACCAACCTTTGAAGAATATCTCAGACATGTTTGATTACTTTAAATTACGAACATTTTTGGAACTACTGCCGTGGGTTCTCAAACTAATCTTTATAAACTGCCAAGAAATGCTAAAATCCAGAATCCATTTCTTGAGAACATACCTCTTTCACAAAAATGCTGGAAAAAAATTCAGCCCAGTGATACAATGTTTTCTCTTTGAAAGGATACTTTTTTAGGTCAAAAGATAGGCAGAATATCTTAGTATTGGCTAAATAATTTATTAATAGAACATGATATCTTATTTGAAATTAACCAGTATACTATTTATAAAGCCTTCCCAGGTGGTCCAGTGGTAAAGATTCCACCTGGCATTGCAGGAGACATGGATTTGATCTCTGGGTCGGAAAATTCCCTAGAAAAGGAAATGGGAACCCACTCTAGTATTCTTGCCTGGGACATCCCATGGGCAGGAGACTGGCAGGCTACAGGACGTGGGGTCACTGATCAGACATGACTTAGTGACTAAACGACAACAATGTACTATACAACATCATATTCTAAATTAGTTATCAAATCAGTTTACTCTTATGCCTAAAATCTTGCAGGTCTTTATCTCTTCAAATAAGGCTTTGGCTTCTTTCAGTTCAGTTCAGTCACTCAGTCATGTCCAACTCTCTGCGACACCATGGACTGCAGCACGCTAGGCCTCCCAGTCCATCACCAATCAATTCCCAGAGTTTGCTCAAACTCATGTCCATTGAGTCAGTGATGCCATCCAACCATCTCATCCTCTATCATCCCCTTCTCCTCCTGCCCTCAATCTTTTCCAACATCAGGGTCATTTCAGATGAGTCAGTTCTTTGCATCAGGTGGCCAAAGTATTGGAGTTTCAGCTTCAGCAATGAATATTCAGGACTGATTTCCTTTAGGATGGACTGGTTGGACCTCCTTGCTGTCTAAGGGACTCCCCAGAATCTTCTCCAACACCACTGTTCAAAAGCATCAATTCTTTGGCACTCAGCCTTTTTTAAAGTCCAACTCTCACATCCATACATGACTACTGGAAAAACCATAGCTTTGACTATATGGACCTTGGTTGGCAAAGTAATGTCTCTGCTTTTTAATATGCTGTCTAGGTTGATCATAACTTCTCTTCCAAGGAGTAAGCATCTTTTAATTTCATGGCTGCAGTCACCGTCTGCAGTGATTTTAGAGCCCCCCAAAAATAAAGTCAGTCACTGTTTCCCCATCTATTTGCCATGAAGTGATGGGACCAGATGTCATGATCTTAGTTTTCTGAATGTTGAGCTTAAAGCCAACTTTTTCACTCTCCTCTTTCACTTTCATCAAGAGGCTCTTTAGTTCTTCTTCACTTTCTGCAATAAGGGTGGTGTCATCTGCATATCTGAGGTTATTGATATTTCTTCAAGGATATGGATATTGGCTTCTTTAGAACTTTGTTTTTGTTATTATCATATCTATTAAATGGAATAATATGCCAGTTAGAGATACGTAGCTGATTGTGCTCTTAAATACGGATAGGAATTTACTATATTGCCTGTTCAAATTTCATGGTATTGTGAAACATAAAATAACCCTAGAATGACAGCAGCATAATAATGTATTATTTGCAAAATCCCCTCAGAAATTCAGTTGCTAGAAAATTAGCACTCAATAGGATATCGCAGCAAACCAAGAAAATGTCTGTTTTAATGTAGGATGATAGGTTTGGGAAGTTGAGAGCATGGATAAGCAGGATTTTGCCAGGGGCAGAAAGGGAGTATTTGAGCAGATAAATAGCAGCATGAGTTAAGTTGGCTGGATGGAGGAAGCCTATGTTGATATAAGAACTTTTAAGTGTACTGAAATGTCCAGACATTTTAAGGTTAATCATACCTGGCTTCTCTGACTTTCCATTTTCTCATTTATAACATGGACATTTTAATTTTTACCTTAAAGTACTATAAAATGAATTAAATAATTTCCTGGAATGTGGAAGGTATATTTAATGTTTTTTTCCTCTGTCACTATTAGATATCTTAGATACACACACACACACAAACACACACAGTGTATTTTGACTAAAGCAGAGAAAGGTTTTGCAAAACAGGTTGTTATAGCTCTTTGCCCTCTTCGTTATTTCTAAGCCCCCAAACACTCCAATTTATGCTCGAACAACAACAAGGCAGGAAAAATATTTACTTATTTATAAAGGCAACGGGATAGATCATATCATATCAGTTCAGTTCAGTTCAGTTCAGTCGTTCAGTCGTGTCTGACTCTTTGCGACCCCATGAATCGCAGCACGCCAGACCTCCCTGTCCATCACCAACTCCTGGAGTTTACTCAAACTCATGTCCATCGAGTCGGTGATGCCATCCAGCTATCTCATCCTCTGTCGTCCCCTTCTCCTCCTGCCCCCAATCCTTCCCAGCATCAAGGTCTTTTCCAATGAGTCAACTCTTCCCATGAGGTGCCCAAAGTATTGGAGTTTCAGCTTCAGTATCAGTCCTTCCAATGAACACCCAGGACTGATCTCCTTTAGGATGGACTGGTTGGATCTCCTTGCAATCCAAGGGACTCTCAAGAGTGTTCTCCAACACCACAGTTCAAAAGCATCAATTCTTTGGTCATCAGCTTTCTTCACCGTCCACTCTCACATCCATACATGACCACTGGAAAAACTGTAGCCTAGACTAGACGGACCTTTGTCGGCAAATAATGTCTCTGCTTTTTAATATGCTATCTAGGCTGGTTATAACTTTCCTTCCAAGGAGTAAGCATCTTTTAATTTCAGGGCTGCAATCACCATCTGCAGTGATTTTGGAGCCCCCCAAAATAAAGTCTACACTGTTTCCACTGTCTCCCCATCTATTCCCCATGAAGTGATGGGACCAGATGCCATGATCTTAGTTTTCTGAATGTTGAGCTTTAAGCCAACTTTTTCACTCTCCTCCTTCAATTTCATCAAGAGGCTTTTTAGTTCCTTTTCACTTTCTGCCATAAGGGTGGTGTTGTCTGCATATTTGAGGTTATTGATATTTCTCCTGGAAATCTTGATTCCAGCTTGTGCTTCTTCCAGCACAGTGTTTCTCATGATGTACTCTGCATATAAGTTAAATAAGCAGGGTGACAATATACAGCGTTTTCCCATTTAGAACCATGTTGTACCATGTTGTACCATGTCTAGTTCTAACTGCATATATTTGCCTAAAAAGTTAATGTTTAATGCAAAAGTTTACCTTTTGACCATATCTGGCAGGCATGATCATAAAGACAGCTATAAGTTCCATTTTCAGATAATAGGCCAGTATTAAGTTCACTTAATATATGCATATGATTAATCATATGTGTTTATGATTAAACACACACACATGTATAACTAGCAGTAGCTATTTATACTGAATAAAGGATTTTATCTGCTAATATAACCATAGAAGATAAAGCCAGTTACATATCCTTCTTTTTTCCTTATCAATAAATTAGGAAACACACAAAAACAATTTAAAAGCCATAACATGCTCATAAACTTAATCTGAGCATTATTTTTGTTGTTTTTCTTTTGTAAGAATCAGTGCTTCTGTTGAAGATAACATTACAAATAATAAAATTTCGCTAAAGGATAAATGGAAGGACTACTGATTTTTTTTTCTTCTTAAAAAAAGATAGATATTTTAAAAATGCAGTAACTACCATTTTATAGAAAAGTGAAAATAATCTTCAACTTTCCATTTGTCCTCTTCCTACTACTCTCTAACTCTGAAGGAGTTAGCTTTAACAGCATATTCTATTACTCTCCAGATAGTTTTTTTTTTTTAAATTATGTAGTTTAATATATGTTAATATATTACTTTTTTCTTTCCAAAATCGGGTCAAAGTATACATTCAGAGTAAGAGACAATTCATGTGTTTTTTTGTTGTTACTGTTGCTCCACTTTTAAATAATACACAGAATATGTAGATTTGCCCTTTTTTTGAAATAGTTGCATATTTTTACATTATGGGAATGCTCAAGGATTTAATTGGATCATTCTATATTGGTTCTGCTGGGGTGTATCCAGTATGCCACCATTACAAATAATGTTTTACATGGCAGGAAATTTTTAGGAAGGGTGTTACTATTAGGAGCTGAGTGAATAGAGAAACTATATTCTCACTTGGAGTCTGAGGAGACTTGCACAGAGAAACATTCTCATGAGACATATGAGGGTTAATTAATTCAGTAGGAATGAGACTGGGCCTAAAGTTCAGAAATCAGGTTGTGGGGTCATGTACCAAGAGAGGGTGACTGCAGAATGAGTGATCCCAGGACCTCAAAAATTACTTTATGACACTGATTGAATTATATATATGAGAGGGAAAGCAATAAATATAAACTGGAAGGGACAAAAATGATAATTCAAAAAACAACAAAAAAACTTCCTGGAATCTATAAGTGACTATACACAGTTGTAGGACACACTGTTCATGTAAAAGAGGTTACTTCTTGCACTTTTGTATATATCATCAGGGCATATATACAATGAATAAGTAGAATTTGAAATTGAAAACACATTATTTACTTTATCACTACAATGAAATATGCAGGTATAAATACGGCAAAATGTTTATATGATCTATATGTATGAGAAAAACTAGAAAACTGATGACTGTTATCAAAGGATGGAATAAACAAAACAATATTTCATGTTCATGAATAGGAAGGCTCAGTATTGTCTAGATGTCAATTGATCTAGAAAACTGATCTGAAGATCTTCCAACTTGATCTACGGACTCAATGCAATACTAATCAAAATCCCAGCAAGTTACTTTGTGGGTACTGACAAATTAATTCTAAAGTTTTATGATTCTTGCAAAAGAACCAGAATAATCAACACAATATTTAACAAGAACAACAATGATGGAGGGCTGCCCCTGTCTAACTTAAAGATTTACTATAAAGCTACACCAATCAAAACAGTCTGGCTTCAGTAAAACAATAGAGACATAGATCAAGAGAACAGAATAGAAAGAAGAGAAAAAATGCACACATAGATACAGTCAACTAATCTTTGATAAAGGAGCAAACACAGTACAATGGAGCAGAGATAAACTTTTCAATAAACGGTGCTGGAGCAATTGAATATCCACATGCAGAAAATGAATCTTAGACACAGTCTTCACACTCTTCAAATACCTACTCAAAAGGGATCATAGACGTAAACATAAAACACAAAGCTATTAAAGTTGCACTGGATAACATAGGAGAATACCTAAGTGATGTTGGGTATGACATTGACTTTTAGAGGTAACACCAAAGCTGGGATGCAAGAAAGAAATGCTTGATAAGCTGTATTTCATTACAGTTAAAAATGTCTGCTTTAGGAAAGGCAATGCCAAGAGAATAGGAGACAAGCCACAGTGAGAGACATATTTGCCAAAGACATATCTGATAAAAAGCTATTATCCAGAATATGCAAAAACTCTTAAAACTCAACAATGAGAAAACAACTTGAATTTAAAAGATGAGCCAATGGGATTTGAGAAAGATGGTGGAGTAGGAAGTATCATGAATGTATCTCCTCCTGTGTGTAAACAACTGCACTGGTAGAATTTGTTAAATGTAATTATTCTGGAACATTAGAGTTCATTAAAAACTTGTACCTTCTAAGAAAAGACTTGGTTGATAAACTGGTTAATTTTGGTCAGTTTCAGCTCAGTGCAGTAGAAGCTATTCTCTCCCTACTCCTAGTCACATGGAGGAAGCTATGCACATATTTCTGGAACACCTAGCACATAACTTGCAGAAGCCAGGTAGGCTAAAAAAGACCCTATACTCTGAATATCAGGGTTTGGTGTTCTGATTTTGATTGGTGTTTCTCATTTTGGATGTACAAAGAGATGGGCAACCACTGTCATATCTTTTTGCATTGTTGCAACTCCTCCCCCCTCTGACTGAATTGACTTCCTGGGGATTTAAAGAACCTGCAGCCCCTTTTACCTACTTAAATTTATTTTTCTCCTTTTGGGAACCATATATTAAAAACTATGACATTCAGAAACAATTTCATACAAAGGCGAAATTAGTAAGTTACCATGCATGTCCAGGAAAAGGTTCAGAAGAAACCTGAAGTAAACTTATGTTTACATCTCTGGCTAATCCTTAGCACAGAGAGCCAACTATCAAAAATAAAAACAATAAACAAAATAACAACAAAAGAGCAAAATGGGAAGAAAAAAAAATCAAAGTCACTTATAGCTATTTGAAACAGTCTGGAGAAATAAAGATATTAATAAAGGTAAATGTATGGGCAATTATAAATGGTAGTATTATTCTAAAAATGCTTTGCAACTGTACTTTTTATTTCCTACATGATTTAAGATATTAATAGGTTTAAAGAAAAAAAGTTACTAGTCTAAAAACTGATATTATTATAAATTTGGTTTGTAGGTACAAATTGTGTTTTCCACAGAATTAAGATAATAATTATTAAAAAGAATTATTTAAGTGTTTAAGGATACACAATACATAAAAGATGCAATTTTGTGACATCAACAGACAAAAAGGGTGGGTATGGAGCTTTAGAGGATCAGAGTCTGTATATGTTATTTAAATTAGCTAGCATAACTTGGGAAATTAGAGTGCTATAACTCTAAAATGTTAAACTTAATCCTGGAGGAAACCATAAAAATAACTATAGATTACACACAAAAAATGAGAAAGGAATTTAAACACTTCACTACAAAAAAATCTTTGAAGCAAAAGGCAAAGGAGAAAAGGAAAGATATACCCATTTGAATGCAGAGTTCCAAAGAATAGCAAAGAGAGGTAAGAAAGGCTTCCTAAGTGAACAATGCAAAGAAAGAGAGGAAAAAATAAAATGGGAAAGACTAGAGATCTCTTCAAGAAAATTAGAGATGCCAAGGGAAGAATTCATGCAAATATGGGCACAACAGAAGACAGAAATGGTATGGACCTAATAGAAGCAGAACATATTAAGCAGAGGTGACAAGAATACACAGAACTATACAAAAAAGATCAAAGATCTTCTTGAAGCAGATAACCACAATGGTGTGATCACTCACCTAGAGCCAGATATCCTAGAGTCCAAAGTCAAGTGGGCTTTAGGAAGCATCACTACAAACAGAGCTAGTGGAGGTGATAGAATTCTAGCTGAGCTATTTCAAGTCTTAAAAGATGATGCTGTTAAAGTGCTCTGCTCAATATGCCAGCAAATTTGGAAAACTCAGCAGTGGCCACGGGACTGGAAAAGGTAAATTTTCATTCCAAACGCAAAGAAAGGCAATGCCAAGGAATGTTCAAACCACCTCACCTGCCTCCCGAGAAAGCTGTATGCAGGCCAAAAAGCAACAGTTAGAATAGGAATTGGAACAATGGACTGGTTCCAAACTGGGAAAGGAGTACATCAAGGCTGTATATTGTCACCCTGCATATTTAACTTATGTGCAGAATACATCATGTGAAATGCTGGACTGGATGAAGCACAAGCTGAAAACAAAATTTGTGGGAGATATATCAATAATGTCAGATATGCAGATGACACTATCCTTATGGCAGAAAGCAAAGACGAAGTAAAAAGCCTCTTGATGAAGGTGAAAAAGGATAGTGAGAAAAGCTGACTTAAAGCTCAACATTCAAAAAACAAAGATTATGGCATATGGTCTCATCACTTTATGGCAAATAGAAGGGGAAACAATGGAAAGAGTGATAGACTTTATTTTCTTGAGCTCTCAAATCACTGCAGATGGTGACTGCAGCCACAATATTAAAAGATGCTCCTTGGAAGAAAAGCCATGATAAAGCTAGACAGCATATTAAAATGCAGAGGCATTACTTTGCTGACAGAGGTCTGTCTAGTCAAAGCTATTGTTTTTCCAGTAGTCATGTATGGATGTGAGAGATGGACCATAAGGAAGGCTGAACACTGAAGAATTGATGCTTTTGAACTGTGATGTTGGAGAAGACTATTGAGAGTCCCTTGGACTGCAAGGAGATCAAGCCAGTCACTCCTAAAGGGAATCAGTCCTGAATAGTCAGTGGAGGGACTGATGCTGAAGCTGAAGCTACAATATTTGGCCACCTGACACGAAGAGCAGACTCACTAGAAAAGACCCTGATGCTGGGAAATATTGAGGGCAGGAGTAGAAGGGGATGACAGAGGACAAGATGGTTGGATGGCATCAGTGACTCAATGGACATGAGTTTGAGCAAGCTCCAGGAGATGGTGAAGGACAGGGAAGCCTGGCATACTGCAGTCCATGGGGTCACAAATAGTTGGGCATGACTCAGCAACTGAACAAAAATAACAATAAATCAACTAGACACAGAACAAGATAGTAATGCAGGAAGTGATGGACAAGTTATCTATAATGCATAGGGAGAACAAGTAACTAATAACAAAGTAAATTCCCACTTATCAGCAATTACTTTAAATGTAAATGGGTTAAACTCTCCAATCACAGGAAAGGGATTAGAAGAATGAATGAAAAAAGTATGAACCTGTTTACAATATCTTCACTTTATATTCAAAGACAGAAATAAATAGAAAGTGAAAAGGTGGAAAAAGATATTCCAGGCAAATATTAATTAAAAGAGGGCAGGGGTGGTTTTACTAGTCTCAGACAAAATAGACTTTAAAACAGATATGCTTATAAGAGACAAAGAAGGACATTATTTATTAATAGTTCAACACAGCAAAAATACATAATAATTATAAGTATTTATGCACCTAATGGTAGACCATCAGAAGACATGAAGAAAAATTTGACAAAATTGAATCAAGAGATAGTTATATAATATTTAGAGACTTCAATAACCCACTCACAATAGTGAATAGAAGAGCCAGACAGAAGATAAGTATGGAAATAAAGAATTTAACACAATAAATCAACTAGATATAATAGACACACATAGAGAACCCTATGCAACATAATGATACATATATTCTTCTCAAGTGAACGTGAGGCAGTTTCCATGATAGACTGTATGTAGGGCTACATAAAAGACCTCAAATCAAAAACTTAACTTTACAATTTAAGGAAGAAAAAAAAGGAACAAATTAAACCCCAAACTAACAGATCTAAGGAGAAAATAAAAATTAGAGCAAAGATAAGCAGAATTGAGAATAGGAAAAAAAAAAGAAAGAAAGAGAAGAAAATCAATGAAACTAAGGGGTGGTTCTTCAAAGAGAACAACTAAATTGACAAACTTGTAGCTAGGTAGACTAGAAAGAAAGAAAAAGATAGACTCAAATTTCTACAATCAAAAATAAAAGTGTAACATTGTTACTGATTCTACAATAATAGAAAGTATTATAAGATAGTTCAATGGGCAGTTGTATGTCAACAAATTGGATAGCATGGGTAAATAGGGCAAATTTCTAGAAACACAAAATTTGCAAAGACTAAATCTTGAAGAAATAGAAAATCTAAAGAGATCTGTAAGCAGCAAGGAGATTGAATCAGTAATTCAAAATGGCCCAACAAAGAAAAGTTCTGAAACTAGTAGATTCACTGGTAAATCCTAGCAAGCATATAAAGAAGAACTGAAAACAATTCCCAAGCATTTCCAAAGCATTTCCAAACAATTCCCAAGCTTGAAGACAATGAGATATTTCCTAGTGCATCATATGAGGCCAGCATTTCTCTGAAACCAAAGGCAGACAAAGACATTGCAAAGAAAGAAAACTACAGACTAGTAAAGCCAAATTCAGCAGCTTTCTAATTCAATTAGAAAGATTATATACCTGACCAAGTGAGATTTATTTCTGGAATACAAGGATGGTTTGATGTATAAAACCTGATCAACATAGTACATTAAAGTAAAGGAGAAAAAAAAGGAAAAAAAAATGACTGCTTCAATTGATGCAGAAAAAATTTAATATCTCATGATAAAATAAAAACTTGAAAAAAATTATAAGCAGAAGGAAACTCTTTCAATATAACACAAGCTATATATGAAAAACACAGTAAACATCATACCCAATGGTGAAAATTTGAAGACTTTTCCTTTAAGAGGAAAAAGGCAAGGATAACACTTCTGTTCATCAGAGTACTGGAAGTACTAGTTAGATAAATTAGGCAAGAAAAAAGAAATAAAACTGATCCAAATTGAAAAGGAAAAATGTAAAAATATCTGTGCAGATATAATCTTATATGTAGAAATCTAGGACAATGAAAACTATACAACATCACTGAAGAAAATTACGGAGACATAAATAGAAGCATCTCACATTTGTAGACTGTAAGACATATTGTTAAAATGTCAGTACTACCCCCAAAGGACCTACAGAATCAGTACAACTGCTATTAGAATTTCAATGGCATTTCTTTAGCAGAGATAGAAAATAACATCCAAAATTCATATGAATGCTTAAGGGATCCTAAAGAGCCAAAATAATCTTGTAAATAAGGGCACAATTGGAGGAATAACACTTTCTGATGTCAAAGCTTACTATAAAGGTACAATAATCAAAATAGTGTGGTACAGACACACAGACCACTAAGATAGAACAGAGTGCCCAGAAATAAACCCTCACATATATAGTCAGATGATTTTAAACAAGGGTGCCAGGACCATTCAATAGGAAATGGATATATGGTGCCAAAATACCTGGATATTCACATGGCATGCAAAGGAAATGAAGATGGGCACTTGCCAAACACCATGTACAGAAATTAATAGGGACCAAAAACTTCAATGTAAGACATTAAACAATAAATATTTAGAAGAAAACTTAGGACAAAAGCTCCAAAACACTGAATTTGGCAATGACTTCTTGCATGTGACATGAAAGGCATAGGTAACACAAGACAAATAAACAAATTGAACTACATGAAATTCAGAACATTTTGTTCACTAGCATATACTATCAAAAGAGTAAAAAAGCAACCTACAGAATAGGAGAAAAACTTTGCAAATTATGTATCTGTAAAGGAATTAATATCTGGAATATACAGAAAGCTAAAACTCAATAACAAAAGAAATCTAACAATTCAATTCAAAAAAATGGGCAAAGAATTTGAACAGATACTTTTCCAAAAAAAAAGATATACAAATGTCCAATAAACACAAGAAAAGATGCTTAGCTTCATGAGTCATGAAGAAATGTAAGTCAAAACTATAGAAATTTAAATTGTAGAACTGCTGTGATAAACAGTATAGAGTTTCCTCAAAGAATTGAAAATAAAATTTCCATATGATCCAGCAATTCCTCTTCTTAATATACATCCACATGAACTGAAAGTAGGATCTCACTGTAATATAATATCACAAGGTATGATATTCTAGGAGTTTCAATTTTCAGCATATAATAGTCAATTTGCTTTTTAACCAAAAAGAAAGAGTATATCTGTCACACTGCCTTTTAACTAGATTCTAAAATTACTATTTTAAAATTATTGTACTTTTCGCTTGTGAAAACTGATGGTGCAAATAATAATACTGAACTTAAAAAAAAAGAATGGGGGATCTAAAAGAGATAGTTGTACACCTGTTTCCATAGCAGCATTATTAATAATTTAAAATGTGGAAGCAACACACATGTCCACTGTTAGATGAATGGATAAATAAAACATGGCATATATATATAAATATAAATACGCACACATACGTGTGTCTGCATACAATGGGATATTATTCAGTCTTATAAAGGAAGGAGATTCTGCAATATGTTGCAGCATAGATAAAACTTGAAGATACTACACTAAGTGAAATAAACTAGTCACAAAAAGACAAATACTATGTGATTCTATTTCTATGAGGTACTCAGAGTAATCAAAATCATAGAGACAGAAATTACAATGGTGGGTACCAGGGAATGGGATGAAGTGGAATGGGAAGTTATTGTTTACTGAATATAGAATTTCAGTTTTATGAGATGAGCTATGGAGATGGGTGATCGTGATTTTTGCACATTATACATATATTTAACATCATTATACTGGACAATTAATACTGTTAAAAGATTAATTTTATGTTATGTGTATTTTACCATAATAAAAATAATGGGGAAAAGATGAGCTAAAGATCTGAATACACACCTCGCCAGAGAAGACATGTAGATGGCAAATAAATACATTAGAATATGCTCCACAACACATATCACCAGGAAATATGGATTGAAAAGATGAGATACTACTACACACCAGTTAGAATGGGCAAACTCTGGATTACTGATGATACCAAATGCTGGAGAGAATTTGTACCAATAGGAACTCTCATTCATTGCTGCCAGGAAAGCAAAATGGTACCACTATGTAGGATGACTCTTAAACAGTTTCTTATAATACTACATATAATCTTATGATCCAGTGACCAGGTTCCTTTTTATTTACCCAGAGGAGTTATAAACTAATGTCTAAACAAAAACCTGCTCATGGCTGTTTATAGCTGCATTGTATATAACTGCCCAAACTTGGAAACAAACAAGATGCCTCTCAGTAGGTGAATGGGTGAACAAATATCCAGACAATGGAGTACTCAGTTCAGTTCAGTTCAGTCGCTCAGTCATGTCCGACTCTTTGTGACCCCATGAACCGCAGCACGCCAGGCCTCTCAGTCCATCACCAAATCCCGGAGTCCACCCAAACCCATTTCCATGGAGTCGATGATGCCATCCAACCATCTCATCCTCTGTCGTCCCCTTCTCCTCCTACCCTCAATCTTTCCCAGCATCAGAGTCTTTTCCAATGAGTCAGTTCTTCCCACCAGGTGACCAAAGTATTGGGAGTTTCAGCTTCAACATCAGTCCTTCCAGTGAACACCCATGACTGATCTCCTTTAGTCCAGATGGACTGATTGGATCTCCTTGCAGTCCAAGGGAGTCTCGAGAGTCTTCTCCAACACCACAGTTCAAAAGCGTCAATTCCTCGGTGCTCAGTTTTCTTTATAGTCCAACTCTCACATCTATACATGACTACTGGAAAAACCATAGCCTTGACTAGATGAACCTTTGTTGGCAAAGTAATGTCTCTGCTTTTTAATATGCTGTCTAGGTTGGTCATAACTTTCCTTCCAAGGAGTAAGTGTCTTTTAATTTCATGCCTGCAGTCACCATCTGCAGTGATTTTGGAGCCCCCCAAAATAAAGTCAGTCACTGTTTCCCCATCTATTTGCCATGAAGTGATGGGACCGGACGCCATGATCTTAGTTTTCTGAATGTTGAGCTTTAAGCCGACTTTTTCACTCTCCTCTTTCAATTTCATCAAGAGGCTCTTTAGTTCTTCATTGTCTGCCATAAGGGTGGTGTCACCTGCATATCTGAGGTTATTGATATTTCTCCCTGCAATCTTGACTCTAACTTGTGCTTTCTCTAGCCCAGTGTTTCTCATGATGTACTCTCCATATAAGTTAAATAAGCAGGGTGACAATATACAGCTTTGACATACTCCTTTTCCTATTTGGAACCAGCCTGTTATTCCATATCCAGTTCTAAATGTTGCTTCCTGACCTGCATACAGGTTTCTCAAGAGGCAGGTCAGGTGGTCTGGTATGCCCATCTCTTTCAGAATTTTCCACAGTTTACTGTGATCCACACAGTCAAAGGTTTTGGCATAGTCAATAAAGCAGAAATAGATGTTTTTCTGGAATTCTCTTACTTTTTCGATGATCCAGAGGATATGGGCAATTTAATCTCTGGTTCCTCTGCCTTTTCTAAATTCAGCTTGAAACATCTAGAAGTTCACGGTTCATGTATTGCTGAAGCCTGGCTTGGAGAATTTTAAGCATTACTTCACTAGCGTGTGAGATGAGTGCAATTGTGTAGTAGTTTGAGCATTCTTTGGGATTGCCTTTCTTTGGGATTGGAATGAAAACTGACCTTTTCCAGTCCCGTGAGCCCTGCTGAGTTTTCCAAATTTGTTGGCATATTGAGTGCAGCACTTTCACAGTACCATCTTTCAGGATTTGAAATAGCTCCACTGGAATTCCATCACCTCCACTAGCTTTGTTCGTAGTGATGCTTCCTAAGGCCCACTTGACTTCACATTCCAGGATGTCTGGCTCTAGGTGAGTCATCACACCATCGTGATTATCTGGGTCATGAAGATCTTTTCAGTACAGTTCTTCTGTGTATTCTTGCCACCTCTTCTTAATCTCTTCTGCTTCTGTTAAGTCCCTACCATTTCTGTCCTTTATTGAGCCCATTTTCGCATGAAATGTTCCCTTGGTTTCTCTAATTTTCTTGAAGAGATCTCTAGTCTTTCCCATTCTACTGTTTTCCTCTATTTCTTTGCATTGATCTCTGAGGAAGGCTTTCTTATCTCTCCTTGCTATTCTTTGGGATTCTGCATTCAAATGGGTATATCTTTCCTTTTCTCCTTTGCTTTCTGCTTCTCTTCTTTTCACAGCTATTTGTAAGGCCTCCTCAGACAGCCATTTTGCTTTTTTGCATGTCTTTTCCATGGGGATGGTCTTGCTCCCTGCCTCCTGTACAATGGATTACTATTCAGTGCTACAATGGATTACTATTCAGTGCTAAAAAGAAATGAATTATCAGGCCATGAAAAGTCATGGAGGAAACTGGAATGCATATTACTAAGTGAAAAAAGTCAACTCTGTAAAGGCTACATATTGTATCAAATGGAAGCAGTGATAGATTTTATTTTCTTGGAGCTCCAAAATCGCTGTGGATGGTGATTGCATCCATGAAATTAAAAGATACTTGCTCCTTGGAAGAAAAGCTATGACATACCTAGACGGCATATAAAAGGAGAGAGATCACTTTGCCAACAAAGTTTCCTATAGTCAAAGCTATTGTTTTTCCAGTAGTCATGTGCATATATGACAGTTGACCATAAAGAAGGCAGAAAACGAAAGAATGATGCTTTCAAATCGTGGTGCTGGAGAAGACTCTTGAGAGTCCTTTGGACTGCAAGAAGACCAAACCAGTCAATCCTAAAAGAAATCAACCCTAAAATATTCATTGGAAGGAATGAAGCTGAAGATGATGCTCCAATACTTTGGCCACCTGATGTGAAAAGCCAAACCATTGGAAAAGACCCTGATGCTGGGAAAGATCGCAGGCAAAAGCAGAATGCAGTGGCAAAGGATGAGATGGTTAGATAGCATCACTGACTCCATGGACATAAACTTGAGCAAACTCCGGGAAATGGTGGAAGACAGAGGAACCTGGTGTGCTACAGTCCATGGGGTCACAGTGTTAGACATGACTTAGCGACTGAACAGCAACAACAAACTATATGACATTGTAAGAGGCAAAACAATAGTGACAGAAATCAGTGGTTGCTGGGGATGAGGGGGTAGAATGATGAATAAGCAGAACACAGACTTTTAGAACATTGAATCTCTCTATATGATAGTATAATGATGTATACATGCCATTCATCTTTTGTCTAAAGCCATAGAATGTACAACATCAGGAGTAAGAATTGTGATTTGAATTAATGACTTTGAGTCGCAATGATGTGTCAGTGTAGGGTCATCAACAGTAACAAATATACCTACCACTCTGCTAAGTTCAGGATTCCTGTGGAACTGAAACTGCTCTAAAACATGAAGTCCATAAATTTGTTTTTTAATAATGCAAAATGAGAATTTAAAATTCAAAAATTATTCTATTGAAATTAAATCTTACATATTTGAAAGCATTCAAATGGTTTATGTTGTCCTGTTTCTATTTGACTATTTTAATCTGTGTCATTTCTGTTCTACATTTGATTCTGATTATATAAGTAATTCCAGAGTTTGTTCTCCTGAATACATGGTATTGATTGCATGAAGTTATATGGTTTATCTCTTCAAATCTAATTCAGCAGTTTGATTAAACTAATTTACCACTTAGCAATTTAAAGAAATAGTGAACACAGGTAATTAATTCTTTTCATTTAGAAGTAGCTGAAGACTAAATGTGGATGCTGAATTTTTGATACAGTCAATAATTGTGGTTAAAGCTCAAATAAACTAATATTAAGTAAGGGGGTCCCAATATTTCTCTTAGGGACAGATTCTAATTATTTATCATTTTAGTAGAGGCAAGTATGTGCACTTTTCAATGTTGTTGACTATCCCATTCCAAAATTGGGTATGAAGAGACATTCTTTCACATGGGACAATATCTACTGTCATCTGACTCTCATCTTGAGGTTAGAAAGAATGAAGTGAAGGTATTCAACCTTTCACTAAACTTGGTGTGAGTTCCAACAAAACTTTTGTCATGGCAGAATACGTAGGAAAGATATTCCTTCTTTGCTTCATTTCCCGTTTATAATTATACCTCTGGGCAGTGAAATAAGACAGGATGGCTTGATCTATGATTTCAATGTGAAGATGAGGTGCAAAACTTCGCTTTCTGCTAAGGTTAAGTTAATTTTACTTCCAAGGCCCTGATAATTCAGTTGTACAATTCATCTTCTGTTGTGAGCAATGTGTTGGATAACCCACATTCAGAATTAATTACCATAAATTAGAAGTATATTCATTGTATTGCTGTAAGATATTTCATTTCCCAGGAGGAAATGTCCCAACTACAAATGAACCCTTTACAGGTTCAATTATGTCTTCTCATTTCTTTTCTCTCTCGGGCTCAGCATAACCTCTGTAATTTAGTTTCATATTTTCTTTCATATAGAAAGTATCCAACTGCTAGAAAGAAATCCTAATTATTACCATTGATAGGACAAATAGAAAAAGAATTGTTCCTCAAAACTATCTGCTTAGTTATGTCTGCAACTGCCTTTTCCTTATATGACTATTTGGTTCAATTAAGTGAACATCATTTGAAATTTGTTACTGAACAAAGAAAAAAATTTAAACCAAGGCTAGGAAAAAAAAAAGTGTTTCTCTTTACCATAAAATGAATCTTGCTTCTGCCTATACATACATCTCTCTAATTGTACTGCATTAATCAGTGAATACATTGGAAGTATATTGACCCTGTGTGATAAATAGCTCATATTGAAGAATTCCGAGTACCTCATGATTTTTTGTTTAATATACTTACATAGAGGGAAACTGATAAGCAAGCAATAATTATAATTTCCTTCACTATATTCAATCTTTCTTTAGTTTTGTGACTTTTCATAAACAACTAAGCTTTGTATCTGGAAAAATAACCTAACCATGATGCAGTACCACTGGCATGCCTACCAGGTTCTTTGGTATTTTGAAATGAGTGTAACATCTCCAAAGAAATTAACCTAAACATTGCTGATGTTCCTGGTTTTGCAAAAAATGCTCAGGGTCAGTCATAGGAACATGATATTCAATACACGTAAACCTAAAATAATCCTCTTCTGGGGGTTTCATCCTAACTTTCTGTGTGTGCTACACTTGTCCTAAAGATACAGCTTAGTCACAGTAACCATAATTGAAGTAATATAGTTTGCTGGTTCCAGCCCTTCCATGATCTTTATTTCAAAGCATCTTTAAAACTTTTTGATTCTAACATGATTCTAGCATCATAAATATGTTCCTGCCCTTGTTATAGGTTTAATTTTTATTTTCCCCCCTCTTAATGCCCTTGGTTGTTTTGCAGGCAGATATCTCAAGAACTAATCAACTTAAGAAGGTAAATAGAAACCATGTTAATTTAACAGTATCCAAATTTGCTAGCCCCCTGCTCCCACCAGTGAAGAAAAGTCACATATCCATCTCTCCAACATTTCCTTCAACCATTTCTCCATCAGGCCACAGGCAACTTTCTGAAGATAAAAATCTTGTGGTGACACTTTTAGTCATTCCTCATGAATGTATTTTCTAAAATTTTAATTTAAAGGTTGTATTGAAAATGTAGACAGCCCTACAGAGAAAAGTAACCTGGTGTAATAAGAAGCTCACAGATTCTAATGGTGGGATCTTGGCCCTGATATCATCTAGCTATGTGACCACAACCTTAATCTTTCTGGGCCTAGATTTCATTTTCTACTAATATGGACAACAGCACTTTTCTCAAAGCGCTTTTGGAAAACATGAAAAATAGTACATGTTGCAGAATAGAAGCTCAACAAGCATGAATTTTTTAACCTGCTCTTTGTTGCAACAATTATTTGACAATATCAAGCTACAGGAATAAAACCTGTTAAACCAGATAGCTATCATCTTTGAGTGGATAAGAAAATAAATTTTCACCATTAGCTATGAAAGTAATATTTCACTACCATTTCTCACTACTTAAAGTTTCATATAAAGCTTTACATATTTGCCATAAATAGCTTGGAATTTAATTATTGTACTGAATTACAAATATCATTGTTTAACTATACTCGTAAAATAGAAACGTTTCAATTTTTTAAATCCTTTTTTCCTCTCTGTGTTTTGAAAATAGTACCTGTCTTATTTTCTCTCCAGCCTCAAAGGAAGGTGTGTCTCACTTTTTGTCAAAATTAAATCCCATTCCACCTGTCTCATCTATTGCTCCATCAAATTTCCCTTTATTTACTATAATGCCAATGATTTTGTCTCTTCTGGCTTCTCTTCAGTTTACAGAGAATGATCAAGACTCACCTATCCTAAAAATTTTTCTCAAACTGTCACTCAATCTTTCTTCTTTTCTTTATCACCAACTAATCAGAAGAATAATCACTTAATGGCTCTACTTCTTGCTATCTCTAGACATTCCTCAACACCGTTACATTCTGATTTCTGACCCAGCTCCTCTGGTTCAACTGCCCTGGGTAAATCCCTAGTAACGTCAAGTGCTAAATTCATCGGTCACTTTTACTGAGACCTCTGTTTATCCCTGAAGCATTTGACTGTTGACTATTCTTTAGTTCTTTCTGTCCTTGTCTTCCAAGACAGAAGATTTTGATAATTCTCTTCCTAACTCTGGTCATTCTCTGTCTTCTTTACAGACTTCTCCTTTTATGGAGAACTGCTATATGTTAATATTTCTTATAACACCAACTTTAGTACTCTTTTCCTCTACATCTTAGTTACCTCATCTACTTGCATGGTGTCAACTACTCATTGTATAGAGAAACAGTGCATATACTCTATTTCTGTAAATTAACCTTTCCTCTCAGAACACAGTATATCTGAAATCTCCTGGTCTGCAACAGACATGTCACACGACATGCTCAAAACCACTCATTGTACAGCCTAATTTCCATTCCCATTCCCCACCCATTACTTTTCCTCCCACAGAATACTCTGTCCTAAATAAGACTGTCACTATACACACATTCTCTGAGGTAATCTTTTTGTAGATAGCCTGGATATTCTCTCCTCTCTTCTCTCTCACTCCACATTTAATTGGTGACATCAGCATTTTAATTCTACTTCATATATATCTCAAATTGTTTTCTTACTTTTTTCCACTGCTACTGACTTACATAATTATTCAGCTATTACAACAGGCCCGCAAAGGGTTGTTATTCTATTTTTCCTTCTTACTATTTACTATTAGCATTTTCAAAATAAATAAGCAGATTGTAATATGCTTTTTCCCTACCTAAAACTTCTGTCCTCTCTTGTGTAGGTAAACATATACTTTAGTTTGTTCACAATAGTCTTGCTGTAAGTCTATTGTCTCAGCTAGTACGTTCCCTTTGTTATCAGATGAGTCCTAGTCGGGCTATAAGTTATACCTTTAACAACAAAGACCAAATTCCTTAGCATCATCCTCATGACCACTTTACCACTTTGCCACAATCACACTGCCAGCTCACTTGACTCTCTCTTGTTCCCACTATTCATTCTAAACTCCAGTTCTACTGGAATTCTCTCAGAACTTACAATGTCCACTCACAATTCTGAGTTTTTGCACATGTCATTTCTGATAGATATCTATTTTCCTAATTTTTTCGACTTGAAAAAAATCTTGTTTTCTTAATGTCCTTCAAAAGAATCAAGCTCTGTAGAGCCTCTGACTATCTCAGGTCAATTAAGTTGTTCACTTATATGTGATCCATTTGGCTCCTTATTCATTTTCTTATTTTAATTCTAACCATATTTTATTGTAATTATCCTTCTGTACCTCTACATCCTCTGCTGAAATGTGAAATCCTTAACATCATTTATCTTTGATCTCTCCGTGTGTAGCAGAGTGCCTAGCAAATAAACGCTCAAAAACTTATGAACGAATACACGAACAAAGAGACTGTACACAGTCATGAAGCTACTAAGAGTTTTCTGGTATTTTAAAGGCTTTTTTAGCATAGAAACTTGGGCAGAAATGTTTTCATGCCATTCCCATTTAAAAATGACCCAGTAACCATATGTCTTTTCACTGTTTCAATGCCACTTTCTCCTTCTCAGTGCTATGATATTTATAATCAGCAATATAAAAATGTAGTGTTATATTACACAATATGTCTAAAGTTCGGAGCTTGCTCGACTATAGGGTACTTTATAATTTCTCCATCCAGCCAACCTTCATGAGGATTAGTTATATTGGACATACAGGGGGAAGTTATTTAGTACACTATCATTTGTGGTAGAATGATAGATAGAATGTGGTAGTTTAAACTCAAGGTTTAAACTCAAGGTTCTGAAAGTTTTCTCAGTTATTTTGTGAGCTTAAATGGTCATGGACGAATATGTTGGCTAAGCTAAAATTATATTAATGAAATGGATAATCAAAAGGCTTATTGTAAATCAAATATATATCTAAAGAGATTTTTATTTATAATAATTTTGAGAGTATTAATATAATAATATTTACTGTTGAAGATAATCCTGAGAAACATATCTGAAAAATCTATATTTCACATCAAGATATGGCTAAAATAAGTATTTCATATTCAGCCTGTAAAAAGAGTTTAGGAAACAAACTTGACATGACTCTCCAATAAGAAGGTGTTCATGTACCAGCGGAAAAATGAATCCATTTTTTTGTTGTTGTTCTCAGATGCCTTTAAAAGCATGGTTTTATTTTTATTATCATTATTTTCTTTTTCAATTGTTTGCTTTCCCACCTGCTTTCCAAACGCTGAAGTAAAATGTTGGGAGCCAAATTGAAACTGCCTAGTAGGAAACTAATGGTTAAATATAGCACAAGGTTCCCCATTAGGATTTTTTTTTTGCTATTTTTCAGCAACTCTTGGCTTTATATGGGAAAACACGGGAAATGAATAGCTAGGTCAGATAACTCTGTTCCTTCTCACGTCCAGAATTTGATGGTTTGAAGTGCAAATGTTACACTGTGATCTGAATTCTTCCACTGGTTTTGTATCTATAGGGTAACACAAAATCAAAATTTATTTAGTATAATTATGTTTTCCAAATGTCAGGAAATGTCCTTTGGGAAAATTATAAACTTACAGATTTTAACATGGTTCCAAACAGTTCTTACCTTATCAGGCTTCTTCTTGGAAAGATCCTATCTCACAGAAGATTAAATGTGTGCATGTGTATAATTTATATGCATATGCAATTATATCATGCAAAATATGTGATATTGTGCAGTGCTATGCTAGGCTATATCATGTATAAAATCACTGTAACCTCCCCCCTATTTTTCCTTCTCCAGACATAATATCTCTATTCTTATGTTTTCTTAAACATTTTGATATAAATTTTCTCAGTAAAACTACCATAAAGATACTATAAAACCATGTACAAACTCAAGTGACCCCCTAGTAATTAACTAGCATTTGGTCTTTACTGTATCAGATAAAATTTGAAAAAATACTTGCAAACAAGAAAATGATCAATAGTATGAGAGTTTTCCTTTGATTGTTAATTTTAATTGAATTAAGAGGTCTTTAGTTAATCACTAAAATCATCGTCTGACAATAAGACATAATGTGCCTATGTTCCATGGGTCAATTAAACGGAGGGTTTGTATTTCTTGGTAGTCATTGTCATGCAAGCAGAGTTCCCTGAAAAGTGCCCTGGGCCAGCAAAATAGTTACCCTCTAGAACGTAGATGCAAATGGAGTTTTAATTTTCAAAAGGTACATATTTTCTGTTAATGATTAGAAATATCCTTTAGAAATTTATAAAATTGTTATACAAATATATACCCAGACACATGTGCATAGTAAAGATAAGCTGGTTGATGCCATAAGTTAAATAGTTAGCAACTTATTTTTATATGTTAGACAGGAAAACTGCTAGATCTTTATTAGCTACTAATAAACAATATTTATAAATCACTTATTAACCACTTACACTTTATAATCAATTTTAGCTACTACAAATCTTGATTTTCATGTTAGGGAGCCAAACTTATTTAATGATTTTGTATGAAACTCTGAATCAAAGTATTACAATTAGCATGAACAACTAATGTTAATTTTGAAGTTAACATTTGGAAATGACTTATAAACATGGGAGATTAGTTTGACAACATTTTTTCAGTGATGGATATTAAAATATCATTTAGACAGTCAAAAATATTTATTTTGTATGTCAAGCACTCTTCTATGCTGTAGCAATAAGACAAACCCTTTGTCACTAGTGAGTTTATATTATAAAATTTAAAAATAAGAAATTGTCCTATAAATCATCTAGTGATTTTGTTATGTTTCACAGACTAGAAAATTCAAAACCATGAGGGTCTTATAAGTAAGACCACACAAATAACAAAAATGACTCAATATATGTTAATTAACATTCTTTTTAGCTACAAAATATACATTTCTAAAACTTGGTGGGCATCACTTTTTAAAAATTAACAAATAATATGAAACTATGATAAATAACTGTCAATAATTTTTCTGAGGCATATGCATTAACTTCTGAGTTTATGTAATTACTTCTTGTAACAGTATTACCATAATACTGAATCATGAGTGGTGATGATGCTTTGTAACACAGTAATAGCCTTTAGGAATAAAACCTTACACTTTTCTTCAAAATGTGGAGCATCTTATAAGATGGTCCTTTCAAATGGGAAATTTAAGTGGCTGCTTTCCTTACAATTAAAACTCAGACATAAAGAAATTTCAGGATTTCACATCTCTTGAAAAAGATGCCACCAACAGAGGTGCAAATAACTTGGTTCCTTAAATAATTACTGGAAAGCATCTTAACCTTTTGCTCTAGAAATTCATTAGAGGTTTTGATTAAATTTTAACATATAAAAAACATAAATCAGCATTTCCCAACAGTGTTCTTTGGAAGACCTGATTTAACAGTATTCTATTAACTTGTTAATATTACGTTATAAAATGTGGGATGACTACAGCAAGCAACTATGATGTATATATATTGTTTATACTTTCCATACAAACTCTCTCTTCTATCGGTTTATCACAAGGTAATTTGAAATGAAAATTTATCTACTATATTTACACTTTTCAAATGTCAGAAAATGTCTTTTCCTTGGGAAAATTCATAAAGTTAAAAGATTTTCATAGTATTCTGCTTCAGTTTTTATTTTTTTAGGTTTCCAAATAAAAATATCCTACCCCAAAGTGGGAGTGGGGGGAGGGGATGGGAAGTGAGAATATAATGTATATATAGATATAAAATGAAGTCAAACATCATAAATTTCTTGATTTTAAATTTATTTACTTAACCTATTCTATCCTCTATGATATCCTAAAGGATATTAACCCTGAATAGTCACTGGTGTTGAAGGACTGATGTTGAAGCTGAAGCTCCAATATTTTGGCCACCTGACGTGAAGAGCCAACTCATTGGAAAATACTGTGATGCTGGGAAAGATGGAAGGCAAGAGGAGAAGGGGATGACAGAGGATGAGGTGGTTGGATGGCATCACTGACTCAATGGACATGAGTTTGAACAAGCTCTGGGAGATGGTAAAAGACAGGGAAGCCTGGAGTGCTATAGTCCATGGGGTCACAAAGAGTCGGACACAACTTAGTGACTGAACAACAATCCAGTGTTATTACTTTCTACATTAATGTATTTTATTTTCTGTAGAGGCTTCCCAATCTATTAGCTAAAGTGAAATGTATAATTTCCCTAGTCCATAACCATGGACAACTCATGAAGCTTTTAGTTACACATGAGATGAGAAGCCTATTGCTAGCCCAGAACAGGATGAAGAAACATAATGACACAGAAACATTTTTTAAAACATTCCTTGCTATTTAGATCCCTAGTAATGATCACATTAGGCTTCCATGGTGGCTCAGCTGGTAAATAATCTGCCTGCAGTGTTAGAGACCTGGGTTCAATCCCTGAGTCGGGAAGATCCCCTGGAGAAGGAAGTGGCAACCTGCTCCAGTATTCTTGCCTGGGAAATTCCATGGACAGAGGAGCCTGGAAGTCTATAGCCTATGGAGTTGCAAAGAGTCGGATACGACAGAATGACTATCATTCACTCACTCAGGGATCACATAATATGTTCCTCTTTCCCACATCTTCCCTCTCTCACTCAACATTTTACTCACTTGAAATACCTCGAAGTTAATTGAGGCAAAACTTGTTCTTCATCTCTATGCTGCAATAGACGGCTTCAGTGTCTAGAACTTAAAACTATTTGTCCAGGGTCATCTCTGCCATCTTCCCCTGGATGTAGGAAGCTTTATAATTTACCAATAGGTGACTGAAAAGTAACATATAATAGGGTTTCTTTTTTTGATTTTATTGAGGGTGTGTCTTTTTAGAAATAATTTTTCAATTTAGAATAGTTTTAGATTTACAGAAAAGTTACAGAGGTGGTACTATTTTCTCAAATTTATCTTAAATTAGTATGGTTTACTTGCCACACTTAATGAACTGATGTTGATACATTATTATTAACTGAAGTCAATACTTCATTCAGATTGCCTCATTTTTTACTTAATGTCCTTTTTTCTGTTCCAGGATTCTATCCAAGATACTCCATTACACTTAACAGTCATATCTCCTTAGAGTCCCCTGGGCTGTGACAGTTTCCCAGACTAACCTTGTTTTAGAAGACCTTGACAATTTTGAGAAGTACTGACTAGGTGTAATGAATAAAGCCTCTCTATTGAAATTCATCTAATTTCTCCACTATAAAATTCCTCCTTTTCTCCTTCTGCATAATGCACACTTTGGAAGGAAATCACTACAGCAGCCCACACTGAAGGAGTGGGGAGTTCGGCTTTACTTCCTTGAAAGCATTGTGTCTATACAAATTATTTAGAATTCGCCTACATGGGAGATTAATCTATTTTCATCCATGTATTTATCTATTCATTCAGTCATTTATTCACATTAGGATGGATTCATAAATATTTATTTTACACTTTGGGTTACAAATTAATATTATGTTATTTATTTTGTTGAAGAAATTGTTCCAGCTTGGGTATTGGGAGCTGTTTCAATTTTATCCTTTTTTTCCTTTGGCATTCCCACATTACTGTGGGTTTTTCTAAGTGCTTCCTTATTTCTATGCACTGAAAGATGTTCCAGATTCAGCCTGTATATTTCTTACCCTAGTCCTAGAATCACACATTTCCCAAGGAAGTATTTTTATTGGAAAACTGATTTAGAAACCAGAGCTAGTATCTAGATATGCTCATTGTTACTGGGGGTCATTGTTTCCAGGCCCTGTGAGTTGATAAAGATAATATACATGTATATATGTATGTATATACATGTATCTATGTATGTATTCATATAAAACTATGAATATTTCTATCTGTAACCATGTTTCTTTATATCATGGACTTTCCTGATAACTCAGTTGATAAAGAATCTGCTTTCAATGCAGGAGACCCCAGCTCAATTCCTGGTCAGGAAGATCTGCTGGAGAAGGAATAGACCACCCACTCTAGTATTCTGGCCTGGAGAATTCCATTGACTGTATCGTCCAAGGGGTCGCAAAGAGTCAGACAAGACTGAGAAACTTTCACATCTTTATATTAACGTAAACATGAATTTAATCTTGAAGAGGTAATTTTTATGGGAACGCTTATGCTTAAACGCTGGGCTGGAAGGAGCACAAGCTGGAATCAAGATTGCCGGGAGAAATATCAATAACCTCAGATATGCAGATGACACCACTCTTATGGTGGAGAGTGAAGAGGAACTAAAAAGCCTCTTGATGAAAATGAAAGAGGAGAGTGAAAAAGTTGGCTTAAAGCTCAACATTCAGAAAACTAAGATCATGGCATCTGGTCCCATCACTTCATGGCAAATAGATAGGGAAACAGTGGAAACAGTGTCAGACTTAATTTTTGGGGGCTCCAAAATCACTGCAGATGGTGATTGCAGCCATGAAATTAAAAGACGCTTAACCCTTGGAAGGAAAGTTATGACTAACCTAGATAGCATATTAAAAAGCAGAGACATTACTTTGCCAACAAAGGTTCGTCTAGTCAAGGCTATGGTTTTTCCAGTGGTCATGTATGGACGTGAGAGTTGAACTGTGAAGAAAGCTGAGTGGTGAAGAATTGATGCTTTTGAACTGTGGTGTTGGAGAAGACTCTTGAGAGTCCCTTGGACTGCAAGGAGATCCAACCAGTCCATCCTAAAGGAGATCAGTCCTGGGTATTCATTACAAGGATGGATGCTGAAGCTGAAACTCCAGTACTTTGGCCACCTGAAGTGAAGAGTTGACTCATTGGAAAAGACCCTGATGCTGGGAGGGATTGGGGGCAGGAGGAGAAGGGGACAACAGAGGATGAGATGGCTGGATGGCATCACCAACTTGATGGGCATGGGTTTGGGTAGACTCCGGGAGTTGGTGATGGACAGGGAGGCCTGGTGTGCTGAGATTCATGGGGTCGCAAAGAGTCAGTCAGGACTGAGCGACTGAACTGAACTGAACTGAATGCTTTAATGAGTAAGTACACACTTAAAAATTACAGTAAAATAAGGTAGTCATTAATCTGAATAATTGTTTTTAAGATTCACCAAAAATTTTAAATGAAATATTAGTAATTGAAGAAAAGCTAGTGTCTAATTAGTAAGTACTTGTATCAGTGAACCTTAAGAAGGTAAAGAATGTATTATTCAAATCAAAATTGATTTCTTTATTATCCTAATCAAAAACAGTGATCAAGAATTTTAGTTTCCTAAATGTGAGCTTTGTGGTTCACAATGAAACACTGCGTGGGCAGGAAAACATTCTTCAAAGCAGATTTTAGAGGGGAATTTTCTAAATTTCATTTAAACAAATGAAGCAAAAGTTGCCCTTCTTGTAATTAACACCTTCTATTGAAAACACATCTTTTTTTTTATATGTATAAAGCTGAAAGTGAAATTATGTCAAAATAATAGTGTATACTCTAAAAATAACATGAGTACAATGAGTGAAACTTTCAAGCCTACTCTGTTTTTTTTCTGAATTATTTTCTCCTTAAAATGCAACTATCTGTTTTCTCAACACAAGAATTTATTGTATCATTGTTGCTTAAAGAAACATACAATATAGTTCTATTTTATAGAACTATAAATTAATTATAAATTAATATAATGTAACTATGATATAATGGAATATAAATATTTTAAAATGATACTTACTGAGGAGAAAACCATTGTTTTAGAAGTATATCAATAACCAAAGAATTATTGGAAATGTGTACTTTTATAAGAGTAGCTATGCTCCAACAACAAAGGTGGATTTCAAGAGACTATTGGAGAAATCTTTTTCTCTTGGATTCTTCTGGAAGAAAAAACTGACTTTTCTCTCAGGAGTAGTTATATTTTATTATACGAGCATGTGATATTGTGCATCATGAGAAAAAGTAGAACAGCACTAGGTTTATTTTAGATGAGCACTGAGTCCTTTGAAACATTTCCTCACATGGTAGTTTGAAACACCCAGGCTTGTGGGTGGTTCTCCTGCTTGCGGTGACCTTGGCCCCAGAGAGTGACTCAAAGGTAATGCTCCTCTTATAACACCATTTCCATGTTGTAAAGCCTCTTATTAGCATATTACAGTTTATGACTTTACTACTTATGAGATTGGCTTGAGTGCCTGGAAATTAAAATAGCTTCTCAACATGAGATGGCAGCTCAGGTTTTGGTTTTTATTTTTATTTGTTTTTGTTTTGTTTGTAAAGAGTTCTTGGATGAACTCATCAGATACATTCTCAGCTTTGAGCTCAATTCCTAGAGTATTAGACTACCAATCATGGCTGGTTAATGGGGTTTAGAGTTACGAAACAAAATAAATTCTATGATTAACACAAGGGCTATAAAAATCTCTAGACTACTGGTTCTGCACCATGAACTTGTACTCATATTAGACTTCAAGTTTATATTCTGAGTTTACCATTTTGACTTTATGTCTCATTGGAACAAATGTTCTCTCATGACCTTTAATTACTGTACTGCCAGTGGAACCTAGGAAATGGACATCATTAGCAGTCTTGCCTGGATAATTAAGAAATAAGTTCAGAGGGATAATTGCTCCATCATTATTTCTCTTTACCTTCTGACAAATTAGATTTTTTTAAAATAATTGAGTTGACCATATGTTCAAATCTATGCAATTAACAATGCGTTATTTTAGTTTAAAAATTTATACACACACAGACTACAGTTATTTCCTCCTTCTATTCCTACATTTTAGACAGGTGATGGGGATGAACTGAGGGTGGAGTTTAAGTCAGTTTCAAATCAATGCTAAGGATCTATTTTGCATTCATCTCCTAGGAGTTATGACTATGTCAGTGAGTAGAGAGAATGCCGGGTGAAGAAGAATGAGCCTTATAAATGTGACTCTGATTGCTTTTGACATTTTAAATGAAGAAGTTTCTGTGTTATCCCACTGCTCCCTAACAGACTCACACAGATGAATCAAGACAATAAAGAAATGAATTGGAACCAATTTTTACAGTGCCTTTGATTGTCCTAGCGGGAGTCCTAAAGCAAAGCCTACACTAAGTGATGTGGGAGGTTCTAGAATATATTAAAGTGTATCATGAGACAGTTCTATCTAAAGCAATTAGTGTTAAAATCTTAAATTGGTGGTAGGATTTAAGACTTTTATAAATGTTTACACCTCTGCATCATTAATCATACTGACTTTGAGAATGGATTTTTTTCCTGAAATAGCTCTGTAGCATTAAAATGCATTGCATGTTTTAGTAGCTCCTTCTGGCTTTAGACTATAAAGACACAAATAAGAGTCAGTGGCCACAGTCTCTCCAAATCTGTCCAGAAATTACCCCTTCATCTCTAGAACTTCCTAGTCTCTTACCTGGGATTCAGAAATTCACTGTTAATTCCAAGTCTGGAATCAGGCTTGTGGTGAGAAACAAATAATTAAAAAAATAGTTCCCATCTTTTTGCCATTTTTATATGAGGCAAAATAGAGCTAGGCATATGGTCTGTGGTGTTATGAGTACAGTGAAGAAGCAAAATGAGATGAATGAAAAACCCAAAGAATAGCAAGCTTTTGCCTTCTCCCCCCATTTCAGAATTAGAACTTTTCAATTAATGGCATGAGTTAAAAAGGTAGAAAAATAGATGTACAAAAATCCAAATACATACAGCAAAAGCTAATTAAGTATTTGTATTTATTACGTTTAATTGTGTATCTACCCAAAAGGCTTATAGATTGGAAGAGAGTTATTTCAACTAGTTTCCCAACAAATATATAAAAATGGTCCTAATAATTGAAGTTTTAAGTAAGAGTTAGATATTAATTTTGCTAACTAAAAATAATCAGAACACATCATTATCATAAAATAAAATAAAACCAGCAGTACTGATGGTTGGGTAGGGAATTTTAGAAAGTTTCTTTTTATCAGTAGGTAGAATAGGAAGAAACATTGGAAAATCAAAGTAGGGAGATGAGAATAAAGGATTAATACAAGGATTATTGTTAGGGTGAACTTAGGGTGTTGGCAGTGACATAGAGTGGTAATTGCTATCAGTGACAGTTTTAAGAGTTTTACATATATTAAGGCATAAGTTTTACATATAAATCTAACACGGCCCTAAAAGCACTCTTTTATTTCAAATAATTTAAGACTTATTTTAAAGTTGGCATGGATATATCCTAGCACAATACTTGCACATATTAGATGCTTAGTGAAATTACTAAATAAACTAGTGACTTAGAATGTGAGAGGCAATGAAGGAGTAAGAGGGGAACTGGGAGAGTAATAATGTTACCATCAGAACAACAGAAAAAATGTTTGCACTTGGGAAATTGATACATTTGTTATTAAACAAGTTACAAACCTAAAGGGTGCAGAAATAGAGCTTTAAGAAAAACAGATGGGAGTAGAGTTTGATCTCTTAATTCTTTTGGTTCTCCATAGCATCTCATAAAATTTAAATATTGCTCATGGATGAGATTTGGAAATATGTGGATTACTGGGACTGCTTCTTTCTAATCCTTGGAAACTATCTTTTCTTTATAAACCTTTTCTTTTTAAAATCAGATTTAATTTCATCTTACATTATAAGTTGTATGGTAGATAGACTATAGATAGAGAAATTAAAAAGTTGTAATAGTGCAAGATATCAGCTTAAATGGGACAGAAAAGCTAAAGGAATATTTAATTATAAGATGTTTAATAGCCATTTTCATTGACTTTTTTGGAAGGTTGCAGAAGAAACTTGAAGTGTTTTGCAGTTCTGCAGAGATTATGATAACCAAATCAGTGGAGGAGCAATAAAAAAGCTGAAGCAGGAGGGAAAAGATAATTGAAGGAAATACATAAGCATGCAAGAGAAAATTCCTTAGCAATGAGCTGTCTCTATTTAATTCCTCTCTTTCTCCAAATTGTTCTGAATTATTTACATATTGAATAATTAGAAGCTAAACCATTAGCTATTCAATAGAAGTCCATTATAAACTTGTATATAATAAAAACTTATAAAATATGATTAGACAGGAAGGCAGTTATTAATCCTGCCAGCAATACTAGCTTAAAAATAATGTTTCCATTACAATGAGCATGAAATAGCAAGGAGTCTATTTTTCTTAATATAAAAGACTTAAATGTGTTTGCTAATTAATATACTTTGACTAAGCTTCATAGTTTCTGTGCCAATTTTATTATTACCCTAATCATTTCAGGTTCTACTATAATTATAGTGTAGACTGTGACTATCGGTAGATGAAGATTATGGATGGTGGGAAAAACAAATTGTGTCTCTAGCAAATATAAGGAGGTATGCAGTAAATCAAATTAGAATAGCAAATTGATCAACTACATTGCATATTACTTTTGAAAATCAACCCTAGATTTTATTGTTTCATTGTTAGTTAATGGATAGAAAAGTAAATATGCAGAAAGGTAGACTGTTTAACAACCAAGGGTGATTTTGACCAAATGTCTTGAGACATTTTTGATCATTGTTATGATTTGGGGAATCAATGTTGCCTCCAGCAACTAGTGGGGGTAATAACAGGTCAGTCTCTCTAGAAAAGAATTATTCAAAATTCCAATAGTGCTGAAGTTGAAAAATCCTAATTTCCAGCATGTATTTCTTACAGTTTTTTGCCCTCAGACTTTCCTTATTTGGGTTCATTTATATATTGTCATGGACTTCAGATTATCTATAATAACTCTAAAAAAAAAAACCCTTCCTCTTTGTAAGAGTCACACAAGACCATCTTATATGTTTTAATGATCATAAAATGATGACAACAGTGACTTGATGTCTAAAATATTTTTTCTCAAAAGTGAATTTCCATTAGTATAACAATTATTTTCTCCATTTTATGTCAACAACAGGATAGTATGGTGTTTGGGAAAGACATACAGATGTAGTTAGGACACCCTGTATCTTCATGTTCTTGAGAAATAACTGCTCATTCATTAACCTAACTGGGAAGCTCAAATCTGAACACTTTTACTCCTTTTCATTTTATTTGACAACTATAGGTCTAAATATTCCTCCACAATAAAGATCAACCTACGTATGCTTTCTGCATACAGGTTAAATTATGATTTTATAAGTGTCTTCTTGTCTTTTTTTTTTTTATACACTATTCACTTTTTAAACTTATTTATTTAAGCTTCTGTTCAATTCTCTTGGCTTCTACAGCCACTACGAAATGTCATCCCAACTAGATTTATTTTGCTTAGTCTTTCTTGCCATTCTTTAGTCTTTGGATCACAAAATATTTAGAATGCCTTTAAAACTACTCATGTGTCATGATTACTTAGATTCCTCTAGTGATTCCCATTGTACTTAGGATAAAATTTGAGATACTTAAAATGACTTTCAAGGCCTCTAATAATCTGGTCCCTGCTTCTCTGTTTTGTGTCTCAAGTTCTTTCTCAGATCAATGTGTTCTGATGACACCAACTTCGCTCTTCCTGTCTTAGAGACATTGAATATAGAGTGCCCTCTGTAGCAAGCTTCTCTTAATCATTATAATCTCTGTCTAGATGTCATTTCCTCATACAAACTTTTGTATGACTTTGCTCATTTAAAATTAGGGACCCTTGCTTTAATATCTCATTTTGTTATTCATAGTATAACCAGAGTATGCGATTATTAATCATTTAATAAGTGTTTGATTGATATACCTCACAAAGCAAACTGATCAGGGCACTAACATATCTCAATGTTGTTCATCTTTATCTTAACAGAGCCCAGCACAATATGTGACAGAAAACAGACACTCGATAAGCATAATATGATTTGATATAAGACTATTATGATTAAATAATTAACTTTTTAGCATACAGAATAAATAATGCAATTTTAACCTTATTTTATGCCTAATTTTACAATTATGTTTAGAACTATAGTAAAAAAAATCCTTTAGGCAATGCAAAATATAGTTTTTAAGAGGTTTTTGCATTTGGATGACAAAATTAGAAGCTGTCAAATCACAGATCATGTTTACTTTTAGTCAGAGACTGCTAATCGAGATGTACTCCATCTAAAACTATCATGAGGCAATTTGCTTATAGAATTAAGATGATTAGTGAGAAAACATACCTAGTTACTCTGTAATAGCAAAGATGCATTATAAAGATGGCTCACAACTAAACTGAACTAGAATTAATCAATGATAAATATAGAGGTAAGGATACATTTTGTTACTTTGGAAATTTTATGGGAATGCATCAAACTGCTAATTCATATTCACTTTAGACTATAATGACTTTACTTTTACAGAGAGCCCTCTGTAGCAAGTTCCTCTTAATCATTTATACCAATTCACTGTAGTTTCTGTTCTTTATTTACAAAATTGCTCACTTTGACTCTTATGCTTATCATTTTTTCCTTTGAAAACTATGTTGATTAAATCTTACTTTTGACTGAAATAATTTGTCTCAATTGTTAGTGCATTAAGAAATAAGGTTTGCTAAAGATACAATTTATGTCTAGCTATAAGACTGTATTAGGCTTGTCATGGGCTTATCACTATCATGAAGAAACTGTTGTCATAGGTCCAGTAGACCACATTCATTTGTAAGAGATATGTCCCCAAGACTTTCCTAAATCCCTAATTTGTGTGAATACCAGAAAAGTTCATCAATAGGATCCTGCTTTCCTATTTCTATATATTAATTTATACTATTAATAATAGTTAAAAGAAAGATGAGATAGTCTAACATATGGATTGGAACTGAGATTTTTAAGGGCGACAGAAGAGAGGAAAGCTGGAAGTATATATTCATGCATATTTAGCACAGAGAACCTGACAGAATTCCAAAGTAAATCACAGCTATAAGAATCATTCACATGGTCTCAGATGGAAAGTGAGAATGTTGTTGTCAACGATAGCACAAGCAAAGGAACAAACATTAGCTACTTCATTGCCCTTGTTTGTAGATCATCTACTAAATGGAAAATTCATTTTTTTTTTACTTGAAGATTCAGTTTACTTTTCTATAAGAAATGTTTGCAAAAACATTTTAAAAAACAGACAGTACAAATGGTCTTATAGAAATCACATTTGGCTCCATTTTTTTCCACTCCCCAGATGGGCTCAGAGAGCCAACCCCTTTCAATTCTTTTATCTACTATTTCCATGTCTTAAAACTAATGCAATTCAGTTATTCAATACATTGTTAATGGTTCTAATTTTCCAGGCTCTGTTTTAGGCACTTGGGACAAATCAGCAAACAAAGAAGACATCTGCTCTCATGAAGCTTGTAATTTAAAGGGGAGGCGCATAAAGAATAGATCTGATAAATTAGTAGGTTATAGTCAGTAATGCATATAGTTCAATAGAAAATAATTGCTATGGGAAAAGAAAAAGAATAGGGCAAGATGGGTAGAGAGTACTGGAGGAAAAAGTAGTGTGCAATTTTGAATAAAGTGATTTGGGTAACCTTTCAAAGAATATGACATTTGATCAAAGACTTGATGGTGAGGGAGTTGCCACATGGATATTTCCTTAGAGTTTCTATACTCTATGCCACTTTTATTCTCTGTTTTTCCTGTTTTATATTTTCCTGAAATATCTGTTCATCCTTGAAGATTTATTCATATTTAATAGCAAGGGACTTAAAGCATTTTATATGTTCTGTGTCGCATGGGTAGAGCTTGCTGATTGGTAGAATTCATTTTAGGGTGATCAAACAGCAAATGATCATTTCTATTGAAAAGCCCCAAATATTAGTATCTTACTTATTTTCTGTAGGGTGGGTCAGATTCTCTAGAGAAAAAATATATCTAAATGCATAGTTTCTGGCCTTGGAGCATAAGTATGGCTGTTGGCCTTCAAATGGATGAGGGAATAGAGCTGAGGGTCTTACTAGTCAATTACAGAATCTTTATCCTTCAATATCCCTGGTGTTTTGCATTCAGGAACTTTCTCAATAATTTATCCATGAGAGAAGGAGACAACCTACCAGCTCTTGTAGATCTGGGCCAAGATAGTCACTGGCTACCTGGGAGGGGACTGTATATCCTAAGACTCTAAGTGTACCTTCAATAGGTCTGTCTACTAGTTCTCTTATTTTCAAGCCCATTCTTTACTCTCACCTTCCAGGTTCCCTGGTCCTTAAATTCCTAAATGTTTCTGGGAATCTGCTGGAAAATCACCTTGTTTCTCATCTTTACCCTTTCTTTCTGCACATTTTGCCTTTTTCTGTTTCACCAATTCAGTTATATTTCAGACTAAGTTCCATCTTCCAAAACTGTGTTTATATCTTGTTCAGTTGCAATTTCATTTTCAATTCTGTCATTATAGATATTTACATTTTAATTATTTTTAAAAAATAATATAGGTAGAGTTCCCTGAGGGAACAGCAACTTACATGAAGTCGATAGACTATGTTTAACCAGAAGTCAGTACAATTTAATTAAATATTTATCTGGACTCTATTTAGGGAGATGTGCTGTGCAAGGTGTTACTGGGAATATACCAATTTTTAAAATAAGATTTCTAGGGCTACAAAGTTCCAAATGTTTCTGTAGGGGAAAGGTATAATTTCATGCAACTCTAACTCAAACCATATTAATGAATATCATGTGCTGAATTGAACAGTGTCTTCCAAAATGCATGTCCACCAAGATCTCCAGAACATAGCCTTATTTGGAAATAGGTCTTTGCAATTGTAATTAAGTTAAGATGAGGGTATTGTGGATTAGGATCCAATGACTGGTGTCTATAAAGAGAAAGGGGAGGGACGTTTGGATATAGAGACACAGAGGAGATATGGGGGGGTGGGTTGGAGAGGCTGTGTGTGATAAAGTCAGAGACTGAAGAGGGGCAGCTGCAAAATAAGGAACTCCAGGGGCCACCACTACAAGCTGGAAGAAGCAAGGAGTGAGTCTTCTCTAGAGGAGACAAGGCCCTACTGAGACCCTGATTTCATATTTTTAGCTTTCAGAATTTGAGAGAATACATTTCCATTGTTTTAAGCCACCCAGTTTGTGGTATTTCGTTATGGCAATTTTAGGAAACTGAAACACGTCATAACACCAGTACAAAGTGTAATAGGAGAATATAAACAGAGCCCAGGCTCACCACACGTAACACAGGACAGACAAATACTGAATTTACCTTTGGTCAAGTAGAAATTCTAAAAGTGAAAATGAGTTTGACATTATTAAATTATATGGCAGCAGCTCTTGATTATTTAAGGACTGATTTTTCAGTGATAATTGCTAAAATGAAAAATCTACCACATGTACTCATTTGCATTTTAAAATCACATCTTTTCTCAAAAATAGTCACTAATATCTTCTGAATGTATTTGAGAAAATAAAAGCACACACATTTAACATCATGTAATCATTACTTCTGAAAGAAAGTTGAATGCAATTAAAAGGCATTCTTGGCTTATGAATTTCTTTTCTATCAATCACCATGCCCTCATTATATTTAGGATGGCTTTCTAACTTCATTAACATTGAAAGTAACTTTTAAATAAATATTCTATTTCATTATTAGAATTCAAATTGTTTCTGATATCATTTCCGCTGAAGCAAGAGTAATAGTTTTTGGCGTATATATTTGAATGTTTTGGAAGTGGAGATGAATGTTTAAAAATTGAAGTCTAGAAAGAGACAAATCTTGTTTGACAAATTCTAAAGACATGTGCAAAAAATGAGACGTGTTAGTGATGTAAATTTCCAGTTGCTCACATTTGTTCAGCGATTGCATATAATTAACCAACCCATTATTACAGAATTGATGCTTCTGAGACATTTCCAGTAAGCTGTGCAATCTAATTTTTAAAAGTTAACCAAAACCTTTAGAGAAGCTAAACTGGAAAAACCAGCTATGGTTGCAAGCACATGGCAATTATCTGAAAATTGTTTGGATAGAGAGGAAAAAGACTTCACTCATCATTTGTAAGATCAAACATTTCCACTTGAGTAACTGACAATATATAATAAAAGAGTTTGGTTCAATTTCTCTTTTGAAGGCCAAACACGCACTGGCGATGCTTTTTTTTTTTTCCCCCCAAGCTTAGAAAGTGAAGAGTCTTTATTTTCTTCTAAAATCCTACAGTCTCATCCAAAACTAAATTGTAGCTTGCCTCTAGGCCTATACCTCCTCCTGTATTCCCTTTATTGATAAACTGAAGCATGCAATTGCCAAGATAGAAAACTGAGTCTTCCTAAGCTATTATTCAGCCCTAACATCCAATCAGTTGCTGAATTTTTAAACCACTAATCTCATGCCTTTGACTTTCCTCTTTCTTTCCACTGCTGCTCTAGGTAGGATCCCATTACTTCTTGAGTAAATTACCCAGTGGTCTCCTGGGTGGTTTCTCCTAGACAATTCTCTACACCATTGCAAGAGTGGTCATTCTGAATTACAGATCTGGTCAAGTTAAGCCTTGCTTAAAATCCGTCCATGCTCCCTGCAACTTTCAGAATAAAATTCACATTCCTTAGCTTAGCACAGAAAGCCCTTTATAATCTACCATGTTAATAGTTCAGCATCACTTCCCAAGACATCACCACACTGTGTGCTCTGGTTGCATTAAACCATCAGATCAAAACCTTGGGGCACATTCTGTTCATCTTCACCATGGCTTTGCCCCTATTCTTTTCTTAAAGTGTGACTACCCCTCTCCATTATTTACCATAAACTAATAACACATTATATTAGTAGCTCAGACAGTAAAGCATTGCCTGCAATGCAGGAGACCTGGGTTCAATCCCTGGGTGAGGAAGATCTCCTGGAGAAGGAAATGGTAACCCACTCCAATATTCTTGCCTGGAGAATCCCGCGGACAGAGGAGCCTGGCGGGTCACAGTTCATGGGGTTTCAAAGAGTCAGAAACAACTGAGTTACAAAACACACATGCACACACCCCTCTCCATTATTTACTGTAAACTAAGATAATCATGATGGTGTGATCACTCACCTAGAGCCAGATATCCTGGAATGTGAAGTCAAGTGGGCCTTAGGAAGCATCACTACAAACAAAGCTAGTAGAGGTGATGGAATTCCACTTAAGCTATTTCAAATCCTAAAAGATGACGCTGTGAAAGTGCTGCTCTCAATGTGTCAGCAAATATGGAAAACTCAGCAGTGGCCACAGGACTGGAAAAGCTCAGTTTTCATTCCAATCCCAAAGAAAGGCAATGCCAAAGAATGCTCAAACTACTACACAATTGCACTCATCTCACACGCTAGTGAAGTAATGCTCAAAATTCTCCAAGCCAGGCTTCAGCAATACATGAACTGAGAACTTCCAGATGTTCAAGCTGGTTTTAGAAAAGGCAGAGGAACCAGAGATCAAATTGCCAACATCCGCTGGATCATCAAAAAAGCACGAGTTCCAGAAAAACATCTATTTCTGCTTTATTGACTCTGCCAAAGCCTTTGACTGTGTGGATCACAATAAACTATGGAAAATTCTGAAAGAGATGGGCATACCAGACCTGCCTCTTGAGAAACCTGTATGCAGGTCAGGAAGCAAAAGTTAGAACTAGACATGGAACAACAGACTAGTTCCAAATAGGAAAAGGAGTATGTCAAGGCTGTATATTGTCACCCTGATTATTTAACTTATATGCAGAGTACATCATGAGAAATGCTGGGCTGGAGGAAGCAGAAACTGGAATCAAGATTGCCGGGAGAAATATCAATAACCTCAGATATGCAGATGACACCATCCTTATGGCAGAAAGTGAAGAGGAACTAAAAAGCCTCTTGATGAAAGTGAAAGAGGAGAGTGAAAAAGTTGGCTTAAAGCTCAACATTCAGAAAACTAAGATCATGGCATCTGGTCCCATCACTTCAAGGCAAATAGATGGAGAGACAGTGGAAACAGTGGCTGACTTTATTTTTGTGGGCTCCAAAATCACTGCAGACAGTGATTGCAGCCACGAAATTAAAAGACGCTTACTCCTGAAAGTTATGGCCAACCTAGATAGCATATTAAAAAGCAGAGACATCACTTTGCCAACAGAGGTCCATCTAGTCAAGGCTATGGTTTTTCCAGTGGTCATGTATGGATGTGAGACTTGGACTGTGAAGAAAGCTGAGCACAGAAGAAGTGATGCTTTTGAACTGTGGTGTTGGAGAAGACTCTTGACTCTTGCAGACCCTTGGACTGCAAGGAGATCCAACCAGTCCATCCTAAAGGAGATCAGTCCCTGGTGTTCATTGCAGGGACTGATGCTGAAACTGAAACTCCAGTACGTTGGCCACCTCATGGGAAGAGTTGACTCATTGGAAAAGACCCTGATGCTGGGAGGGATTGGGTGCAGGAGGAGAAGGGGACGACAGAGGATGAGATAGCTGGATGGCATCACCGACTCGATGGATATGAGTTTGAGTAAACTCTGGGAGTTGGTGATGGACAGGGAGGCCTGGCATGATGCGGTTCATGGGGTCAGAAAGAGCTGGACACGACTAAGCAACCAAACTGAACTGAAGTGAATGACACCTTATCTTACAAAACCCCTTTCAAATGCCATCTCCTTGGTGGGTTTATCAACTATCACATTTTTGTATAGACAGGTAACCAGCTTAATATTTTAACTTTCAGCCAGGAAACAAATAAAGAAACTAGGGAATTTATAAGCATGTCATAGATGTATGCTTGGTTGATCAGTCGTATCTGAGTCCTTGTGACCTCATGGACTGTAGCTCGCCAGGCTCCTTTGTCCATGAGATTTCCCAGGCAAGAATACTGGAATGGGTAAACATTTCCTTCTCCAGGGGACCTTCCCAACCCAGGAATCAAGCTTGGGTATCCTACATAACAGACAGATTCTTTACCAACTGAACCACCAGGGAAACCCCACAAGTAAATTTGAAGTAAATTTTACTGTATATGATCTAATTTGTGTTAGACTGTATTTAACACAATTCCTAATGCATAGTATTAATAGCTAAGAATAAAGTTTAAGCGCATGGTCTCTGAAACACAGTCATCCTTTGTTCAAACACTGGTACTACCATTTTCTAGCTATGTGATTTTGGGCAAATACTCCTCTAAGTATCAAATTGTGACAAAGTACTACACTGACTGAAGGTGCTGTGATTTTATTTATTTTTAGAGCATTCACAATTTCATCATGCAATACTAGAAAAATATTTTAAAAGGAATAGATTTATATATACTTAAAATCGGTCTAGATCCTTAATGAAGTGAATTGTTGTACTATGTTAATACCTCTTACAGTAATCTTTGGATGGCCAAATATTAATACTAATAGGACTCAGCACCACCTGATGTTATGTTGCTTATTGAAGCACTATTTCTTGAGAATAAATCCCTGGAAAGAGAAGCAAGAAGTGGACTTTGTGGTGAGATTTTCCTTTTGTAGTTCAGCTCAGTTGCTCAGTAATGTCCAACTGTTTGTGACCCCATGGTTTGCAGCATGCCAGGCTTTCCTGTCCATCAGCAACTCCTGGAGGTTGCTCAAACTCATGTCCATCCAGTCAGTGATGCTATCCAACCATCTTATCCTCTGCCATCCCCTCCTCCTCCTGCTTTCAATCTTTCCCAGTATCAGGGTCTTTTCTAACGAATCAGTTCTTTGAATCAGGTGGCCAAATATCCTCACCTGTTCTTACTAGGAATAGAGCCAATCCACTTGGGACTGGTATTTGCTAACTAGGGCTGTTATTTACTGCCTTAGCTTTATCAGCAGAAAGAATCCAAATAATGAAATGAGAGTAGTTATATCTTCTATTTAACTGTGCATGATTAAAATATATAATTAGAAGTTTATTTTTGTAGATTAAAGAGTTATTAAAATAGATATCTTGATACAATTTAAAACATAATTTATTCTACAGAAGAAATAATATTTTTGTGTTGAATTTTCATCACATGAATTTATCTCAACTGCAAAATTCTCAAACTGTGAAACATGCTGGGTTAATTAGTATTAGAGAACAAAAATATCATTACATGTTATTTAAAGTAGAATCTTCAACTATTTTGGTGAGATTCATGTTCTAGCACATTTTCCAGAAATATTTAAGAGTGCTGCATGGTATAAGAGACATGAGTTAAGCTGAATCATGAAATAAGTCACTTATTTTAATTCTCGGCCTTTCTGAAACTGCTGAGAAAGAAAAGTCAAGAGAAAGAATGAGTAATTTATTTGAAAGTCTTTGTTTTTTTTTTTTAATGAAACATATTATTTTCACATGAAGTTCTTGCTTTGGAAATGTAGCTTTAGGACAACCTGGTGTACTTGTGTCTGACCTGTAATTCTGTATCCCTGCTGTTTTTTTTTTTTTTCCTGTTTCCTTCAACCTCCAACCCAACAGAAACACTTTATTTTCCTAATTGGCATAAATGAACTCTTAAAAATGTGCTTTAAATGAATCAAAAAAACTTATAGCAGAATATCAGCTTTCAAGAGAATGTCACAAATCAATATTAGGTGGTAGAAATAAAGCAAAAGCTATCCACCTACTAGAATTATCTATTTTACCTTACCTCATAGGTACATCCATATCCTTGCCTCTAAAGTCTTACTTTCAGGTCTGACAAAGACTCTTTCTTCCTTGACCTAACTTTAATCTGCCTCTCCTGAGCCCCTAATTGGACAAGGTCTGACTTGAGCTTCCCCCTTTGTACCTAAAGAATTCAGTTTGCACAAGAATACTTGAGTCAGCTTAGTGAACATTTCCTACCCTTAGCATTTGCCCATTTTAGATATCTATTAATAATTTGAATTCCTTACCCCCTCACTCTCAAAGTCTATCACCCTAGCCTGCCTTCAGCAACAAATCTAATGAGCATACAGAGCAAGAATCTCCCTTACCTCGATATTTCCTCTTAGTAATTTTCCATCCTCTGACCTCCACCTGTTCCTTAATTATAAATCCCTACTTGTCCTTATTGGGATTGGAGTTTTGTCCCCTTTCTTCCCCCTAGTACAAACTCCATTGTAGTAGCTCCCTTGAATAAAGTCACTGTCTTTAACAAGAATCATGAAAACTTTTTCTCTTCAACAAGTCCTCAGACCAAGTATTTCCTCTTTCCTGGTCTCACAGAACCAGGACACATTGCTCTGAGGCTACAGAATTACAGAAAACTCTCTCTTAGCACATCAAAGAGGGCCTCTGAAAGAATACTGTTGCACCGCAGAGTAGAATCTTTGATACTTTATACAGTCTATGCTGTCTCATAAATTTTTTACATAGAATCTTTGAAGACAAAACATCGCACGGATTTATTCAGTTCAACTACTCTCTCCTCTGTACGGCTGTTATCTTACATTCGATCAAAAATATTGATCGAATGGATTTCAGTAGTTTATTTGTAAAAAGTAGAAAATTCCAACTTATTCTTTTCCTCCATCTTGGAATAGAAGTTTCTATTCCGAATTCAGCTCAATTTGAATATAGAATAATTTAAATAGGTTACTGTCTTCTGAGGTGGATCATGGGTTTCCCCCTTAGAATGGTGTGAAGATTTTTTTTTTTTTGTCCCCCACCTAGGATTTAGAATCATGTTATAGGAGTTGGATGCTTATCTGAAAACTTTCTCTACTACCCCAACATTCTGTAAATTGGTTGGGGAAATAAAATATTATCCTTAGAAGAAACACTCATTCAGGATTCCCTGTGAGTCTCATTTATTCCAAACTGGATATGCCAAGGCAGCAACCTCATATAGGTGGTTGCTGTTTTAGTTCTGCGGATGTTTGTGCAGTGGTGCTTAAAGAAAGAGGGGGAGGACAGAAAGCATTTGTGGATTTAATGACCAAGCAGGGTGGGGCATGCCATAGAGAGGGCAGCTTGCAGAATAGCCTGCCTGCACACAGACTCAAGGTGCGGTTCTGAGTTCTTATCTCGTTTCCACACCTGTCCTATCACTGAGTCCTACACTCTCAGCATGAGGCCTTGTCTGCTGCTTCTCTCCTTGCTTCTTTTTTTTTTTTTTTAAAAATTTTTTTATTAGTTGGAGGCTAATTACTTCACAACATTTCAGTGGGTTTTGTCATACATTGATATGAATCAGCCATAGATTTACACTTATTCCCCATCCCGATCCCCCCTCCCACCTCCCTCTCCACCCGATTCCTCTGGGTCTTCCCAGTGTACCAGGCCCGAGCACTTGTCTCATGCATCCCACCTGGACTGGTGATCTGTTTCACCATAGATAGTATACATGCTGTTCTTTTGAAACATCCCACCCTCACCTTCTCCCACAGAGTTCAAAAGTCTGTTCTGTATTTCTGTGTCTCTTTTTCTGTTTTGCATATAGGGTTATCGTTACCATCTTTCTAAATTCCATATATATGTGTTAGTATGCTGTAATGTTCTTTATCTTTCTGGCTTACTTCACTCTGTATAAGGGGCTCCAGTTTCATCCATCTCATTAGGACTGATTCAAATGAATTCTTTTTGACGGCTGAGTAATATTCCATGGTGTATATGTACCACAGCTTCCTTATCCACTCATCTGCTGATGGGCATCTAGGTTGCTTCCATGTCCTGGCTATTATAAACAGTGCTGCGATGAACATTGGGGTGCACGTGTCTCTTTCAGATCTGGTTTCCTCAGTGTGTATGCCCAGAAGTGGTATTGCTGGGTCATATGGCAGCCACTTGTAAAAGAATGAAACTAGAACACTTTCTAACACCATACACAAAAATAAACTCAAAATGGATTAAAGATCTAAATGTCAGACCAGAAACTATAAAACTCCTAGAGGAGAACATAGGCAAAACACTCTCCGACATAAATCACAGCAAGATCCTCTATGACCCACCTCCAAGAATATTGGAAATAAAAGCAAAACTAAACAAATGGGATCTAATGAAACTTAAAAGCTTTTGCACTACAAAGGAAACTATAAGTAAGGTGAAAAGACAGCCGTCAGATTGGGAGAAAATAATAGCAAATGAAGAAACAGACAAAGGATTAATCTCAAAAATATACAAGCAACTCCTGCAGCTCAATTCCAGAAAAATAAATGACCCAATCAAAAAATGGGCCAGAGAACTAAACAGACATTTCTCCAAAGAAGACATACAGATGGCTAACAAACACATGAAAAGGTGCTCAACATCACTCATTATTAGAGAAATGCAAATCAAAACCACAATGAGGTACCATTACACGCCAGTCAGGATGGCTGCTATCCAAAAGTCTACAAGCAATAAATGCTGGAGAGGGTGTGGAGGAAAGGGAACCCTCTTACACTGTTGGTTGGAATGCAAACTAGTACAGCCGCTATGGAAAACAGTGTGGAGATTCCTTAAAAAACTGGAAATAGAACTCTCCTTGCTTCTTAACCTTCCTCCTATCACTGGCCTATATTATCTGCAAGTGAAATGTGCTGAAGCTAACTGATACTCTGTGGGCCAACTTCCTCTAAAAGAAATCAGCATACCTGATTTGACAGCCATGTTTTTAGCAAAAAAGGCAGACAAAAAATGTTCTAATTTGTAGTCTATTTAATGAAAAGTTATTGCATGCCTACTATGTATTAAAACACTTTCACATACGGTATCATTTTTAACATTGAGTGGTAGATCCATGTTTGGTATGTAAATGTATATGCTTTTGATTACTATTTACTCCAAAGGAGGAAATAATTAGTAACCACGGTAAACAAACATTACTACCAGGATTCAAACTCTTGTCTATTTGAGTCAAAGTTTGCACAGGGTACAATAAGAAAAGACAGATGTCAGTATGTAACTACTAGTATTTATGGCATAGGTTAGTTGTTTTCATTAAAGTGTTCAAAAAAGTACTATGAAGTAGATACTTTCATTTCCAGTCCCAAAGAGAAACTAAAGGTTCACATAGACTAAATAACTTGTGTGAAGTCACAAAGCCAGAAGGTGGTTGAACAGGCACTTAATCCACATCAAATGCTTAATAGGCATGCTATGTTGCTATGTAACAGGAGATGTTTAGAACTTCAGGAGAGGTCTGAATATTATGTACAGCTATCATCAAACTAAAATAAACACTGCTAAGAGTTAAACTGGACAAGGTCACCAAAAAACTTCAGACATAAGGCAATTGCTCAGTGTCTTCCTATTTACTAGTTTGGGTAACTCTCTAATCCTGAATTACATTAACAAAATACTCCCCAAAACCTTTTTTACAGAGAAAATAAATAAAGGTTATTATCATTTTACCTAAGAAGAAAAAAGCTCCTTTCTTGCATGTTATTTTCTAAACTTAACCCCATAATTAGCTGTGAAAATGAGATTAGAAACTCCTATCTCTGACAACCAAATCATTTCTTAATCTAAGCTGAAATCAGTATAGAAATTTAAGGCTTGGAGATCCACCATTGTTTTAAATAGAATAAAGGAATCAAAAATCTCATTATCCATTTGAAAAATCACTGAAACCAATTGACCTGTACTTTGCAAGCAATTGTGTTCATTGCCCGTATCCTTGGTAGGTAAAAATAGAATATGTAAAGCAATTATTTAAACTATAATCTGTAAACAATAATCCTAACCTTGTACATTAACCTTGTATCCCAGTATCAATAAGCTTAAGAGGAATTATGAATTGCAGACAAATGTAGTCAAATATATTGCAATTTTAATTTGCTAGCCCTGTCTATTCTCAACAAAGGAAGTATACATGTGATACCCTGAAAATGTGTTTCCTAATTAAACATTTATTATGTTTAAATAGTACCTTATGTCACAAACATTACATTTGACTCATTTTGAATTAAAAGATTCCATTTATCCTTAAAAAAGCTGAATAAAATATGAAGGACCAGCTTTACTACACCCATTTAAAAATTGTAGAAACTGAGGGTAAGAGAGTTTTTTTTCTGTATAAATAATCAAGCAAGAATGTTAGAGCATTTCAGGTCGCAACTCAAGTCTAATTCCCAAACCATGGTCTATCAATGTGAATTAGATCAACAAAATTCCAAATTAGAGAGCATTTTAGAAGTTGCTTAGTCAACACAGATGTTGGTTTCTACACTGTAAATGTGAAAATAAAAAAGAAAGAAGGTCCTTTCAATGTATGGAAGTGTATATAGAAATCTCAGTTTGAGTACTTGGGGGTGAGGGTGGAGCAAATTTAGAAGAAAATTCTTCCAGGAGGTTATACAATTGATTGAACCTGTAAAACAGGTCTTGTACTTGGAAAGAAAGCATTAGTATAAGGAGCAGGTGCAGAACAGGAAATCTGATCTCTGATTTTTCCCTATGAAAGGAGGAGAGACTCTGCAGGAAATGTCTGCAGTCTAGCCTTCTAGCTGCTTCTGCTGTAAGTTGTATTGGAGAGAATCTTACATCTAGCTACTTAATGTATAATGCAGTCTTCTCGTTTCTCTTAAGGGTAGTGATGGTAAGTACTTATGGGGTGTACCAATCACAAAATGAATGTTTTGCTAGGCCTAGGATGCATTTAGACTACTTATCTCTGAAAGGTCCTTCAATAAAAATCCACTCAAACAGGTGGGTCAATGCATGGGGAAGAATAACAATGGACCTTCAGTTGTTTGCTGCTCTGTGTTCTGCTAAGTCACTGCGGTCGTGTCTGACTCTGTGACCCCATGGACTGTAGCCCGCCAGGCTGCTCTGTTCATGGAATTCTCCAGGCAAGAATACTGGAGTGGTTCGCTATTTCCTCCTAGACTACTTATCTCTGAAAGGTCCTTCAATAAAAATCCACTCAAACTGGTGGGCCAATGCATGGAGAAGAGTAACAATGGACCTTCAGTTGTTTAGTAACTTCAAATGGTGTTTATGACAGCTTTTGAACGATTATCCCTTCAATCCAAAATTTGTTAATATTTTATTTTATGTGTTGAATTTTTTTTATGTGTGCAGGTACCCCAAAACATGCATGTGTAAACAGGGCACCTCTCAGGGTCTCTCCATAGATGTTTTCTACATAGTATATTCAGATGTTCAAGCTCTAGACATCTTTTAAAGAAGTTATTTTACTCTATGAAATAAGAGGAAACCAGTTTATTTCTGAATAATATTTCCTAGCTATTGTCATTGCTAGCTTAATTTTCACCATTATATGTTTGTTTGAAGATAGGGAAGATATTGGCATGTGCATTATTAAGATAGTCTGAATATGGTAATTTTCATAATGAGATTTATTGTATACATCTTCTGGAATAAAAAGACTGCTCTATTTTAAAGCATTGAAATGACTATAGGATAGTTAGAATATTCCATTATTTTTAATGGGATAAAATTTGTATTCTGTTCATTTGAATGCTAAATGAGTTAAGGAAACAGGTTCTGTTCTTACATCACTCATGTAATGAGGTAGTATATAAAAAATTCAGTTTTGTGGTGTCAAACACATGACTGGAATTTAAATATAAATTAATAGCAAATATCCCATCAAAGAAGGCAGGTGGTTCTTTTTTTTTTCTTTCTGTTTTTGGTAGTTCATGATTTCATGGCACACATCCCAGCTCAACAAAATTTTATCAAGTGAATGTAAAACTGCAACTAACATTGGAGCAATTTAAAAGGCTTCTTATTTTTCCCTCACTTCTCTCATGCCCTGTGAGGTGCTTTGTTTGTGGGAGAAAAATAATGAACGCCTGTTCAATTAGCCCAAAATAATTTAAGATGCAATGGGATCGAGTTATCATGTGACTGAACAATTTGTCTATAAACTCTTAACCAGTGTCAAATGAATGGATTGCATTTTCATTCTCTAATTTACCAAACTGAATCTAAAATATCTCTAGGGCAATTTACTGTGTTTTATTTATTTATTTTTAAGTATGTTTGAAATAACTGATGACATACAGTAATCACAAAGGACCATGGCAATCTTCCATTTTGTTTCTTTAGTTCTCTAGACACCAATAGTATTTATTATGGTAATTTAGTTTGTCAGTTTCAGCTTCCTGATCTTTCTTTCCTTTTTGCTCATTCCAGCTCCATGTAAAATCTTACCACTAAATATTTGTAATACAATCCAGAGAGATCTATTTATCTTTACTTGTAAATTATAGAAAAACCAGATAAATTTGACTTTTAGAAAGCTGTTGATCTTAAACAAGTTACCCTACAGTAATTTTTTTTTTCCTTTGTATTGCTTTTTGGTAGTAAATGACATAGAAGCTGAACTTCACCAAGCTTGCCTAATTATTAAGATAAGGCTCCTAAAACTTCTTATACCTTTACCCACAGAATTTTCTACTTGAGATAAACACTTAAATTAGAATAGGAACTACAATTTATTGAATCTGTTGAATGTGACTATATCACAGTGGTTACACATATATTTCACAATATCTCTGTGAGGTAAAAATGACTATTCTATAAATTTAAACTATGTTAAATACTTATCTAGAATCACTAAATTATAAAGCAAAAAATAGAAATGGAATTTTAGGAGCTTTCTTACTCAGTTCAAAAGTCTGTATTCTTTCTACCACACACGCGTCCTAAGTTGCTTCAGTCATGTCCGACTCTGTGAGCCTGTGGACCCTAGCCCATCAGGCTCCTCTGACCTTGAGACTCTCCTCCAGACATGAATACAGGAGTGGGTTGCCATGCCCTCCTCTAGGGGATCCTCCCCACCCAGAGATCGAACCTGTATCTCTTACTTTTCCTGCATTGGCAGGTGGCTTACTAGTGCTACCTGGGAGGCCCTCTTTCTATAACACCAGATAATAACTTGAAATACACTTTTGAAGAAAGGTTGAATGGAAACCTAGTCTGGTGAAACCCATTCTTTTGTCAGTATACTTACAATTCTCCAAACATATTGATTTTAACTAATAAGTAATACTAGATGTATATTTCTCTTCCACTTTTTTGTAGTCATAAACATATTTATTACTGTAGAATGTTGCTTCCTAGTCCTTAACTGTCTAAAAGACAAGAGAAAGATAAGAAACTCAAAGGGCAACCTGAACCTGGGGTGGAATCCTTATGTTATAAATAACATGAATGTTCTTTAAGATAATTTTCTCATTATATTAATAGTCACCCTTTGCTTGCCACATGTGAGGTACTCAAAGTCATAGAGTCAAAACACACAAAGAAAACTTAAGATGCTGAGAGCCTTTTTTGTGTGAATTTCTTCAATAAAAATTCTAATTAATTAACATTTATGTATATGTGCCCATGTGAACCTTATGGATATTCTCATAAACAAAATAAGCTTATCAGCATACAGTTTATACAACAAAACTTGATATTTGATGCACACCCCTAAGTCCATAAGCATCCTGAAAAAACTTTACATGTTCATAGTTAGGATATGTTTACTTAGAAATAGACATCATATTATAATGAAGCACATTTTTGTATGAAAATTTCAGTCTATGAGATTCTGACATGAATAAATTTGGCTCTTACACTTTCTCTCTCCCTCTCTCTTCCTCTCTCTCTCTATGCCTCCTTCTCTTTCTCTCTCTCTGTCTCTGACACTCACTGTTTTCACCCTAGTATAACATCTGACAAGCAAACAGTTCCCCAAATTGACTGGATTCCAGGTTAGGAATCTTTGAAACTCCACTATTAGAAAAATCTTTTTAAACATATGTATAACTCCTGAAATAAAATTATCTTCAAGTTAAAATCAAGACTTTGATTAACATGATTAATAGATAAGTTAAACAAGATACTTCTTGACTCAAGTGAAAAACTGAGTTCATTATTAGCCAATTATTAATAACTCTTTGTAACAGGTACATGCAAGATTAGTTTTTACCCTTTCATGAATCACCCAATGTGGTTTTGTAGGGGAAGAATGTGTTAACAGTAAAATAATAATCAACTATCCCAGATATTACCAAAGAGAAAAACAGAATGGAACTAAGTGAGCAAAGCTGGATGCCTTGTTTCTACATAAAATTACATTAAACAAAATCAATTATAGATACATTTACCAATTACAGTCACTTTTTGTTCAGTGATTTCCCCAGAACTCTCAGGGAACATGCAACAATCCTTTTATGAGTCTCCAGTGAGTGACCTCTATGATTCTACAGATATTCCTATTTTTACTGAGCATATTGAAGTCATCAAAAATAAACTCTCTGCCTCTTAAATTATCAACCCATTGACATCTGAATTTGCCTTAATCTCTTCCTTTAAAATGTTGACAAAATATCACCCTTCTCTCTTTTAACACCAATCTCTGTACTGCTCTTGGTTCCTTCTCATTCAAATATACCTATCAATATTTCTGTGTCTCTTTTTCTGTTTTGCATATAGGGTTATCGTTACCTTCTTTCTAAATTCCATATATATGTGTTAATATGCTGTAATGTTCTTTATCTTTCTGGCTTACTACTCTGTGGGAGAATGTGAGGGTGGGATATTTCAAAAGAACAGCATGTATACTATTTATGGTGAAACAGATCACCAGCCCAGGTGGGATGCATGAGACAAATGCTTGGGCCTGGTGCACTGGGAAGACCCAGAGGAATCGGGTGGAGAGGGAGGTGGGAGGGGGGATCGGGATGGGGAATACATGTAAATCTATGGCTGATTCATATCAATGTATGACAAAAAAAAAATAAATAAAAATTTAAAAAAAACAAAACAAAACAAATATACCTATCTAGAACCTGGGTCCAAAGTTTATTTCCTGATTTAAATATCTTCCTCTTTATAGTCTACTTCTTTCTTTAGTATCTAAAATTTCTCACTCCTCCAAAAGTGGTAGTATGTAAGTTTCTGTGCTCTGCTCACACTATTGACTTTCAAAGGACAGGACCATTCATGCCCATGTTTTGCCCTATACCTTAACTTCCTACCCAGGAACTTGAGATAAAGCCCTCTTTGTCAATTACCCCCTGAATATCTCCTTTCTCTTAGAAGATTCACAGACATGTCAAACTCAATACACAATGGATTGCTCTTCCCTAAGACTCAGTTTTTGCTTCTGAATTTTCTATGCTAGTTAATGCAGTCCCCTAAGCTTTAGGCAAAGAGGTAATTCTCCATGCGTCTTGTCTTGTCTTTTCTTTTTTTTTTAAACCTTCTTCCCATAATTAGGAATGAAGTTCTGTCCATCCCATACCCTACACTTCACATCTATTTTCTCCTCATAACCCACAGCTATCTCCTTTATCATCTTCACTAATCAGTCTTCTAATTGGTTTCTCTACATTTAATCTTGACTCCTGAGAGTTTATGCTCCACAGTTCTGCTAATATTGTATTTGGAAAAATTGCAATTCTGATTGCTTTTTTAAATTTTTAAACCTTCAGATACCTCCTTATTTTCTATAAGACAAATTATAGACATTCATCTGATGGACAAGACTCTATATAATCTGACCTCTGCCTCAGTCTCCAGCATATTGTTCAAGAATCACTTGTAGAAGAACCCCAAGAACCAAGATATTTCATATCTTCTGCCTATTTTTCCAGCAATTCTAGGCAAAAAAAACCACACATTCAACCAACATTCAAAAAGTCAAACATTATACTGAACAAAATGTGGCAGAAACAGCAATTGGCTACCAAATATGTGCTTTCATGTCCCTATCATACAGTCATCGCTTGAAGATTATCTTGCATTTATTTTCATCATGCCATAGGTCTTACTAATGGACTGGAAGTGAAATTGGTCTGTGTCACTTTTGATTCAAGTTATTCAAGGATCATAGTGCCTTATTTATACTCTTTCTTTTCCCCTTTCTGTTGGCCAGATACAGAGGATAATGAATTATTAGGGAAAGGCATAGACATAAGATGAAAGAAGTCTGAATTCCTGATATACTGCATGAAGAAAAGCTGCCTGGAATCATCTACATTGCACTGTTAATTGAGGGAGATACAATCCTCTCTTGTGGTAGACCACTAACATTGCAGCAGGTTATATTTTTACAACAGCTAGAGTAACCTATATAATAGAAGAGAAAAAATGAGTCAAGTAAAATGGAATCTCTGTTATTTAGAAGCCTTCAGTTTAGTTGTATTTTTCTACAATGTCAGTCAGGATAATTTTAATAGCTGTATAATATTATATTCAAAGAACAAAGCACCATTTGCTCATTTTCTTATTATCTGACATTTCATTTCTAACTATTCACAGTGACAGAAAACCATGATTAATAGCTGAGGGAATGTGATTTGTTTCTTTTTCTATGTTATTACCATAGTCTCCCTTGAATAAGGTTGCTGATCTTAATTGCTGATTAAAAGATTTAGATGGATCCTGATACTATGGTTTGAGCCACTATAGAAGCCTGATAAGAAGCATCTCTGAACTGGAAGGTTGACTGATTCTAGAAGGTTGTTTTTCAAAGTTTATGACATTGATACACAACATCATACAAACATTTATATTTAATTATGTGAAGGAACTTCATGGCATCTTTATTTTTTCTAAAATATACCTTGCATTTACTGAAACAAACTCTAGTCATTTTCATAGCAATCATCTTTCAGGCAAGAAAACATTATTTAGCTCACTAATCTTGAGCAATTGCATGTTATATCTGAGGTGATCTAAAGTTACGGTTTAAAAAAAAGTGATTTTTCATTAATACTTGTTAGAAGAGGTTTGCAACAAAGTATACAAATAGGAAGCAGTTTTCCAATGTGCCATTTAGAGGCTAGGGAGTAGTAGAGGTCCTTGAAATACTGAGTTTAACATGATATTCACTAAACTCAGATAAAGCTGAGAAGTGAAATTCTAAAATCCTAAGAAATAATCATAGTTTAGTGAAGTAACATCATTTTGTATCTTCTCATTTCCAAGCACTAATTTGTGCAAAGAGATCGAGATCAAAGCATTACAGAAATGTAATAATACTATCATACAAATATTTCAGATCTGTCTTGAAAAACACTGCATTTTGACTTTTATGTTTTTTGTTGGCAGACAAATATTAAGGACATGAAGTAGAATCATCTTTCCCTTTATAAACAGAGACTTAAAGATTTAATAAAAATACTTTGATCTCTGGTTATAGTCCACTGTTTTAAGGCAACATTGATAGTATTAAAATAACTTTACTTTTAATCTCATCTACTTTTTTATCATAATATAAAATCATGAACAACAGGTAGGTATGAGTAGAGGTTCCTGATCGAGGTCCTCGTTGACTTTCAAATGTGATGATAATTAAAGTGGTTAAACTCTCAGCTCTTCATCCCACCTGCAGGTTCTTGGATTCATGTGTTGATTTCTGCCACCTCAATCTTCTGACTTTTCATCAAGATGTTCAATACAGGGTGCTTTCATTATAAGCTATAGTTTTCTCTATCATTAGAAGAAACACAAGTTAAGTAAGCTAAGCTTTCCTCAAACAGCAGTGATTGCTTTCAAGTTCCTGAACATGCTGTTGGAAGCTTGACGAGAGTGATTGATTTATCACTTTTTAAATAGATCTTTAATCTGCAAATCAATAAAAATGTTTCACTTCAGCAGTGGCACAGGGTGAATGACTCACCCTTGAAAGCAAAGTGAACTAATGCTGCCTTTTTTCCTTTCTTTAATACATCCAGACTGCATTGTGCTGCTTCTTTGCTTGGATTACTTTCTAAAATCCAGTGCTTGGGAGTGCATAAGGTTTCAGCTTGGTTTCTCCATAAATCAAGTCAGGGATTAAATGTTAATCAGCTATGACTGTTATTTCAACACTGTTGTTCTCTTTGTTGTGTAATAAAAAGGTTAAAACTGAAACATTCTTTAGCTGTTCAAAACAAAATACAAGTTGAAAACACGAACGATATGGCCATCACCTAAAGATGTGGAAAATATTGTGCCAAAGTGACATGCAGTGTTTGCTGGGTTCAGAAATTGCAGAAATCATGGAAATTTAAATAACAGGAGGTTAACCAAATTAAGTCTACCAAGGAATAAAATTGAAACACATAAAGCATCCTATTAATTTCAGGTGTACATTATGATGGTTCAGTATTTATATGTATTTTGAAATGGTCAACATAAAAAGTTATTACAATGTTACTATGTTCCCTGTATGTATCCTCATGGCTGACTTATTTTATAACTTCAAGTTTGTATCACATAAATTCACTTCACCTATTTCACCCATCCCCAATGCCCTTTCCTTATAGCAAGCACTAGTTTGTTTTCTGTATGTATGAGTCTATTGCTGTTTTATTTTATTTTCTAGATTTCACATGTAAATGAAATCACATGTTTTTCTCTGACTTATTTCAGGTAGCCTCATAGACACTGGGTCTAATCATGTTGCAAATGGCAAGTTTTCACTTTTTTTTAATGGCTGAACAATATCCTATTATACATACATAATATATATATATAAATATACATACACCACATTTTCTTTATCAATTCATCTATCAATGTTGCTTTCATATCTTGGCTACTGTAAATAACACTGCAATGAACAAACAGGTGCATATATCTTTTAGAGTTAGTGTTTTCATTTTCTTAGGATAAATACTCAGAAGTAAAACTGCTGCATCATATGGTACTTATAATTTTTAATAACCTCCATACTGTTTTCCATATGGGCTATACCAATTTACTTTTTTTGAAGCATCTCCATACTGTTCTCCATAGTTTCTGTACTAACGTACATTTCTACCAACAGTGTATGAGGCTTCCCTTTTCTCCACACCCTTGGCAACATTTATGATTTCACATCTTTCGGATAACAGTCATTCTAACAGGTGTGAGGTTATATCCCACTGTGGTTTTTATTTGGATTCCCTGAGGATTTTTTTCTATAAAGAGAGATGAGCACCAAAGAATTGATGCTTTTGAACTGTGGTATTGGAGAAGACTCTTGAGAGTCCCTTGGACTGCAAGGAGATCCAACCAGTCAATACTAAAGGAAATCAATCCTGAATATTTATTGGAAGGACTGATGTTGAAGCTGAAACTCCAATACTTTGGCTACCTGCAAAGAACTGACTCATTAGAAAAGACACTGATGCTGGGAAAGATTGAAGGTAGGAGGAGAAGAAGACGACAGAAGATGAGATGGTTGGATGGCATCACTGACTCGATGGACGTGAGTTTGAGCAAACTCCAGGAGATGGTAATGGATAGGGAAGCCTGGTGTGCTGCAGCCCATGGGGTCACAAAGTGTTGGACATGACTGAGAGACTGAACTGAACTGAGGATTTGGGATGTTGAGCATCTTTGTATATATCTGTTAGTCATCCGTACATCTTTAGAAACATGTCTTTTCAGATCCTCTCTACATTTTTTAATTGGGTTGTGTGTTTTCTGATGATAAGTTGTATAAGTCCTTTATATATTTTGGATATTGATCTTTTATCAGATATATCATTTGCCTATATCTGATATGCAGAATCACATGCCGCCAAGTTCAAGTTCACCCTTGTGCTAGCAGGTTACGTGGGTGCCTGCCAGTGCCTGCATCTCCAGGGCGCATGTCTATTGCCTCATGCCCTTCCAGCCAAGGCTTTTAGATTTATAAACATCACTCCTTCACAACTCTTCAAACTCTTGTTGATTTCACTGGATCTCAGGGTGAGTTGAGTGAGACGATACAGGGGTCCTTTAAAAAGGGAGACTCAGTTTTAACCTTCAGTCCCATTATTTTCTAAGACCAACACTTATGGGGCTTGTTTCTAAGGTGTAGGTCCCAGAGTCAGAAGCCTGAGTAGGGGTACCTATTCCATGCTCTTCTGGAAGAGTCTCATTATGCACCACCGATGGAGGTGGGGTCTTGGAGAGATCATTTCTCTGCCTCTCCTGCCATCTTGATGTGCTCCTTTTAATCCTTTGTTGTGGAACAAGTGTTCAGCTGGTTCTCAGGTTTTTTTCAGAGGGAATTAATCCAAATGTAGTTTTATATCTGTTGTGTCCATGGGACATAAGTTTAGGCTATTTCCATGTTGCCTTCTTTAACCATCCCTTAACTACTTCTTACGAGAAACATTTACTTGGTTCAGAAACTGTCATAAATATTTGAAAATTCCAAAGAACGCACATCAGCCTTATAATTGCCAAATGTTTCTTAAAAAATTTCAAGCATTACTGATAATTAAGAGAAGAAAACTCAAAGAACCCATTATAACTTTTAGGTGTGATAAAGAGATAGGAATACCAGATCACCTTACCTGCCTCCTGAGAAACCTGTATGCATGTCAAGAAGCAACATTTAAAACCGGACATGGAAAAACAGACTGGTTCAAAATTGGAAAGGGGTACATCAAGGCTGTATATTGTCACCCTGCTTATTTAACTTATATGCCGACTACATTATGAGAAAGACGAGGCTGAATGAAGCACAAGTTGAAATCAAGATTGCCTGGAGAAATATCAATAACCTCAGATATGAAGATGACACCACCCTTATGGCAGAAAGTGAAGAGGAACTAAAGAGCCTCTTGATGAAGGTGAAAGAGGAGAGTGAAAAAGCTGGCTTAAAACTCAATACTCAAAAAACGAGGATCATGGCATCTGATTCCCATCACTTCATGGCAAATAGATGGGGAAACGATGGGTAGTGACAGACTTTATTTTCTTGAGCTCCAAAATCACTGCAGTTGGTGACTGCAGCCATGAAATTAAAAGATGCTTGCTTCTTGGAAGAAAAGCTATGACCAACCGAGACAGAGTATTAAAAAGCAGAGACATTATTTTGTAGACAAACGTCCATATAGTCAAAGCTATGGTTTTTCCAGTAGTCATGTATGGCTGTGAGAGTTAGACCGTAAAGAATGTTGCACCAAAGAACTGATGCTTTTGAACTGTGGTGTTGGAGAAGACTCTTGAAAGTCCTTTGGACAGCAAGGAGATCAAACCAGTCAATCCTAAAGGAAGTTAATCCTGTATATTCATTGGAAGGACTGATGTTGAAGCTGAAGCTATAATATTTTGGACACCTGATACAAAGAGCCAACTCATTGGAAAAGACCCTGACACTGGAAAAGATTGAAAGCAGGAAGAAAAGGAGATGACAGAAGACAAGATGGTTTGATGGCATCACCGGCTCAATGCACATGAGTGTGAGCAAGCTCTGGGAGATGGTGAAGGACAGGGAAGCCTGGCATGTTGCAGTCCCTGGGGTCACAAAGCGTTAGACATAACTGACTGACTGAACAACAACAATAAACATTTTGTAATAGTTTACATTTAATTTGACAAATTCTCAGTAAAATATTTTTTTAAACACTTTGAAGAAAGTGTATGCTTTTGCAAAGTCCTTAAAATTTTGTAGTGGCATTTTCACTTCAATTATATCACTGATACTAAAGAGAAAACCACCTAAAATATATTAGATAAGAAGTCTAGCTTTAACTTTTGGAAACTTTTGAGAAATAACCTTATTATTTTGTCCAAACAATAGTTTTATTTGAAAGAGAACAGAAGTTGACTCAAATTAATAAGATTTCTTTTTTTTTTTTAATTTTAAAACATTTTATTTACGCTGGATTTAAAGAAACCATATTTTCTCCTTTAATTCTTCTATTTTCATTTTTTCCCAGTCAGAATAATAAACCAAGTTCTTGTTTACCTACTTTTGTTCACCTACATGTCAGCATCCAGAGACAATGTGAGAAAGTAAGTGAAACTGAATATTGTGTTTTTATTAAAAAGCTATACTTGCTGAGAGCCCAGTCCCATGAGGATAGAACTTATATTTACAGAGCTATATCTATTTATAAGTATCCCCATTAAAATATGTCATCCATCTTGTTATTAAAATAAGGAGGAAATCAGGACAGAAAATCAAACACATTGTTATGAGTGTTTAGTCTTCCTAGCCCCTGGCTATTATTTGAGTGACATTTCAAATACACACTGGCCATTGATATTGACATTCTGAGGGAAGCCACTGTTATCACCCTTCATGAATGACTTTCCTGGTTTTATTACACGACATGGATTGGGTAGACCTTCTGGTAGCCAGCGAGCAAGTTTATTTCAAGACCATACAAGACCACTGTATATTCATGCTGCAGTAGAATGGTAGATATGTAGTGGTTATTAAGAAAAAAATTTTTTAAGTAAACTCATAGTGCAAAAATTTTATTGACCTGATTTTCAAAGTGAACGAGAGGAAATGTTCATATATATTCAAGCAATTCATAATCTTGAAGGTATTCCACAAAGAGTTTACTTTAAGGCCTTTGAAGGAAGAGTTTATGTCATACGTAGGGTGACTGTAACAAAAACAGCCAAAGCATAGAGACTTAAACTTCTTATACTTTATTATTAATCTTCTAGTCCAAGAAGTATCTCAGTAAACATTTTACATGAGAGACTACATCATTTACTTCTAAGATTATCTACTCTTATGTTACCTTCACATCACATTAAATGGGGAGGCATTGAGAAGGCTCCTATTTCTACTCAACTACCCATTTTATAATTAGACTGAGCAGTTCTATTTTGTTCAAAAGCAATATTCTAAATGAGACTTTGGTTCCATCTAAATTACCTAAACAGACGTTACCTTTAATCAAGAAAGTGAAGAGACACTGCCTAACTTCAATACCTGTTAGTAAACAATATGAGTGACCGATAGTCAAGAAATTCAAGTCAATGATTATAGTGTCAGTGAAAAGCACACAATGGGAATTCCTAAAAGACCAACATTAAGTTACAAGTTGGCTTCATTTCATGCATTAGCTATCTTTTGTAAAAGCTAACCACACAATTGCACTCATCTCACATGCTAGTAAAGTAATGCTTAAAATTCTCCAAACCAGGCTTCAGCAATACGTGAACCATGAACTTCCAGATGCTCAAGCTGGTTTTAGAAAAGGCAGAGGAACTAGAGATCAAATTGCCAACATCCACTGGATCATCGAAAAAGCACAAGAGTTCCAGAAAAACATCTATTTCTGCTCTATTGACTATGCCAAAGCCTTTGACTGTGTAGATCACAATGAACTATGGAAAATTCTTCAGGAGATGGGAATACCAGACCACCTGACCTGCCTCTTGAGAAACCTTTATGCAGGTCAGGAAGCAAAAGTTTGAACTGGACATGGAACAACAAACTGCTTCCAAATTGGGAAAGGAGTATGTCAAGGCTGTATATTGTCACCCTGCTTATTTAACTTCACGCAGAGAACATCATGAGAAACTCTGGGCTGGAGGAAGCACAAGCTGGAATCAAGATTGCCAGGAGAAATATCAATAACCTCAGATTTGCAGATAACACCACCCTTATGGCAGAAAGTGAAGAGGAACTAAAAAGCCTCTTGATGAAAGTGAAAGTGGAGAGTGAAAAACTTGGCTTAAAGCTCAACATTCAGAAAACTAAGATCATGGCATCTGGTCCCATCACTTCATGGCAAATAGATGGGGAAACAGTGGAAACAGTGTCAGAGTTTATATTTTTGGGCTCCAAAATCACTGCAGATGGTGATTGCAGCCATGAAATTAAAAGACACTTACTCCTTGGAAGGAAAGTTATGACCAACCTAGACAGCATATTAAAAAGCAGAGACATTACTTTGCCAACAGAGGTCCATCTAGTCAAGGCTATGGCTTGTCCAGTAGTCATGTATGGATGTGAGAGCTGGACTATGAAGAAAGCTGAGTGCCGAAAAATTGATGCTTTTGAACTATGGTGTTGGAGAAGACTCTTGAGAGTCCCTTGGATTGCAAGGAGATCCAACCAGTCCATCCTAAAGGAGATCAGTCCTGGGTGTTCATTGGAAGGACTGATGCTGAAGCTGAAATTCCAATACTTTGGCCACCTGATGAGAAGAGTTGACTCATTGGAAAAGACCTTGATGCTGGGAGGGATTGGGGGCAGGAGGAGAAGGGGACGACAGAGGATGAGATGGCTGGATGGCATCAGAGACTTGATGGACATGAGTTTGAGTAAACTCCGGGAGTTGGTGATGGACAGGGAGGCCTGGTGTGCTGCTCTTAATGGGGTTGCAAAAAGGTGGACACGACTGAGTGACTGAACTGTATAGCGCAGAGGACTATACTCAATAACCCATAATAACCTAATGGGAAAAGAATCTAAAAAAGAATGGGTATATATTCATTCTTTATATATATATATACATATATATATATATATATATGCCCAATCCACTTAGCTGTGCACCTGAAACAGAAAATTGTAACCAACTCTACTCTAATAAAATTTATTTTAAAAGTACAGTTTATGAGTATTTTACTCTTCCATAAAATCAGAAATAAACTACAATGGTTAAAATCTTTAATTTGAGAGACCAGTCACTTGCATTTACATTCTAATTTTCCTATATTAGTAGCTACTTGGTGGCTCAGTGGTAGAGAATTCGCCTGCAATGCAGAAGATGCAGGTTTGCTCCCTGGGTCAGGAAGATCCCCTGGAGATGGAAATGGCAACTCACTCCAGTATACTTACCTGGTAAATCCTATGGACAGAGGTGCCTGGTAGGCTACAGGCCATGGGGTAATAAAAGAGTCAGAAATAACTTAGCAACTAACCAACAATAACAGCAGCACATGATATTAGCAAAATAATTTATTTTCTCTCATTCTAAGCTATGCATTTGTATAATAAGAATAATAGTATTGTCTATCTCATACAGTTGTTGAGAGGATTAAATGAGATAATTCATGTGTTTTGCACACAACAAATGTGTATTTTACTAACTTTATGGTAATAGCTCATAAACTGGACTTTGATTGAGGTACTTATTTGCTCTCATTAAAATATACATTAACCTATCATTTAATATTTATTGGAAGGCACACAGGTAAGAATTACAGTCTTAAAAGTATTTGCTATAAATAATTACCAAATCATTGGAAATTCTGATTTCTCAAGGTCTGAATAGTTAAGCAGTTATTCAAATTATGCAAAGCTCCAAGTGTACAGGCAAACTCATGACCTGGAAAATGGACATGCTTTTGTTGACAGTCAACAAAATGGTATGGAAGATACTATGGCTTAAAGATCTTTAAAAGATTTCATACCAGTAAAGAGTCCTATGACTTTCATCAGTGAAATACATTGCCTTCATATTCTGTACTTTGAAATAATAAAAGCTACCAGCCATTAAGTGTTTGCTTTTGGGCCAGGGATTATATTTTGTTTTATGTACCTGGCTGCATTTAATTCCGGAGAAGGCAATGGCACCCCACTCCAGTACTCTTGCCTGGAAAATCCCATGGATGGAGGAGCCTGGTAGGCTGCAGTCCATGGGGTCACTAAGAGTCAAACACGACTGAGCGACTTCCCTTTCACTTTGCACTTTCATGCATTGGAGAAGGAAATGGCAACCCACTCCAGTGTTCTTGCCTGTAGAATCCCAGGGATGGGGGAGCTTGGTGGGCTGCCATCTATGGGGTCGCACATAGTCGGACACAACTGAAGTGACTTAGCAGCAGCAGCATTTAATTCACAATTGTCCTATAAGAAGAGTATACTAGTCATTTTATAATTAAGAAAGCAAAAGACCAGGGAATTTAAACAATTCGTTTTGAAGTTACACAACTGGCGGCAAAAGCTGGAATTTGATCGGAGTATACATTAGACACGTCACTATACCATGCTACCCCACAAATACCTATTCCTTCTCTAAGAGGTCATTTTGGTGTCATGTTTCACAACTGGGGTATGTATATAGCAGCAAAGGTCGCTGAGTAACACAAGTGGGTGGCAGGACATCAGTCATGTGACCTGGATTACTGCATTGTGGATCACTGCATTGTTTTATTAATGAGTAATCAGTGCAGCACTAAATGAACACTATACATCTCTGGTGTTAGAGAATTTGGCACGTGCAGTTTTAACTTTTTGTAGAGGGTTCAAGAGTCTATGGAGTCTACAAAATGGGTTAAAGACCTAAATATAAGACCAGAAACTATAAAACTCCTAGAGGAAAACAGGCAAAACACTCTCTGACATAAATCACAGCAAGATCCTCTATGACCCACCTCCCAGACTAATGGAAATAAAAGCAAAAATAAACAAATGGGACCCAATTAAACCTAAAAGCTTTTGCACAATGAAGGAAACTATAAGCAAGACAGCCTTCAGAATGGGAGAAAATAATAGCAAATGAAGTAACTGATAAAGAATTAATCTCAAAAATGTACAAGCAGCCCATGCAGCTCAATACCAGAAAAATAAATGACCAAATAAAAAAATTGGCCAAAGAACTAAACAGACATTTCTCCAAAGAAGACATACAGATGGCTAATAAACACATGAAAAGATGCTCAACATCCCTCATTATCAGAGAAATGCAAATCAAAACCACAATGAGGTACCATCTCATGCAGGTCAGAATGACTGCTATCAAAAAGCCTACACATAATAAATGCTGGAGAGGGTGTGGAGAAAAGGGAACCCTCTTACACTGTTGGTGGGAATGTAAACTAGTACAGCCACTATGGAGAACAGTGTGGAGATTTCTTAAAAAACTGGACATAAAACTGCCATATGACCCACCAATCCCACTGCTGGGCATACATGTCAAGGAAATCAGAATTGAAAGAGACACGTGTACCCCAATGTTCATTGCAGCACTGTTTACAATAGCTAGGACATGGAAGCAACCTAGATGTCCATCAGCAGACAAATGGATAAGAAAGTTGTGGTAATACATGATGGAATATTCAGTTCAGTTGCTCAGTCATGTCCGACTCTTTGTGACCCCATGGACTGCAAGCATGTCAGGCCTCCTCCATCACCAACTCCTGGTGTTTATTCATACTCATGTCCATTGAGTCAGTGATGACATCCAACCATCTCACCCTCTGTTGTCCCCTTCTCTCCAATCTTCAATCTTTCCCAGCATCAGGGTCTTTTCAACTGAGTCAGCTCTTTGCATCAGGTGGCCAAAGTATTGGAGTTTCAGCTTTAACATCAGTCCTTCCAATGAACACCCAGGACTGATCTCCTATAGGATGGACTGGTTGTATCTCTTTGCAGTCCAAGGGACTCTCAAGAGTCTTCTCCAACACTACAGTCCCAAAGCATCGATTCTTTGGCACTCAGTTTTCTTTACAGTCCAACTCTCACATCCATACATGACTACAGGAAAAACCTGCCAGTCAAGCCTTGACTAAATGGGCCTTTTGTTGGCAAAGTAATGTCTCTGCTTTTTATTTTATTTTTTTCATTTATTTTTATTAGTTGGAGGCTAAGTTTTTATTACTTTAAAGTTTTATTACTTTACAATATTGTAGTGGTTTTTGCCATACATTGACAGGAATCATTCATGGATTTACATGTGTTCCCCATCCTGATCCCCCCTCCCACCTCCCTCTCCATCCCATCCCTCTGGGTCTTCCCAGTGCACCAGCCCCGAGCACTTGTCTCATGCATCCAACCTGGGCTGGCGATCTGTTTCACACTTGATAGTATAGTTGTTTCAATGCAATCCTCTCAGAACATCCCACCCTTGCCTTCTCCCACAGAGTCCAAAAGTCTGTTTTATACATCTGTATCTCTTTTTCTGTTTTGCATATAGGGTTGTCGTTACCATTGTCTCTGCTTTTTAATATGCTGTCTAGGTTGGTCATAACATTTCTTCCAAGAAGCAAGCATCTTTTAATTTCATGGCTGCAGTCACCATCTGCAGTGATTTTGGAGCCCAGAAAAAAAAAAGTCTGCCACTGTTTCCGCTGTTTCCCCATCTATTTCCCATGAAGTGATGGGACCGGATGCCATGATCTTAGTTTTCTGAATGTTGAGCTTTAAGCCAACTTTTTCACTCTCTTTCACTTTCATCAAGAGGCTTTTTAGTTCTTCGTCACTCTCCACCATAAGGGTGGTGTCATCTGCATATCTGAGGTAATTGATATTTCTCCTGGCAATCTTGATTCCAGCTTGTGCTTCCTCCAGCCCAGCATTTCTCATGATGTCCTCTGCATATAAGTTAAATAATCAGGGTGACAATATACAGCCTTCATGTACTCCTTTTCGTATTTGGAACCAGTCTGTTGTTCCATGTCCAGTTCGAAATATTGCTTCCTGACCTGCATATAGGTTTCTCAAGAGGCAGGTCAGGTGGTGGTACTCCCATCTCTCAGAGTTTTCCACAGTTTATTGTGATCCACACAGTCAAAGGCTTTGGCATTTTCAATAAAGCAGAAATAGATGTTTTTCTGGAACTCTTGTGCTTTTTCAATGATCCAGAAGATGTTGGCAATTTGATCTCTGGTTCCTCTGCCTTTTCTAAAACCAGCTTGAACATCTGGACATTCACAGTTCATGTATTGTTGAAGCCTGGCTTGGAGAATTTTGAGCATTACTTTACTAGTGTGTGAGATGAGTACAATTGTGTGGTAGTTTGAGCATTCTTTGGTATTGCCTTTCTTAGGGATTGGAAAGAAAACGGACCTTTTCCAGTCCTGCGGCCACTGCTGAGTTTTCCTAATTTGCTGGCATATTGAGTGCAGCACTTTCACAGCATCATCTTTTAGGATTTGAAATAGCTCAACTAGAATTCCATCACCTCCACTAGCTTTGTTCATAGTGATGCTTCCTAAGGCCCTCTTGACTTCACATTCCAGGATGTCTGGCTCTCGGTGAGTGATCACACCATCGTTACTGTCTGGGTTCGGAAGATCTTTTTTGTACAATGGAATATTACTCAGCTATTAAAAAGAACAGATTTGTTTTGGGATGTTCTGAGAGAACAGCATTGAAACAAGTATACTATTGAGGGGGAAACAGATCACCAGCCCAGGTTGGATGCATGAGACAAGTGCTCGGGGCTGGTGCACTGGGAAGACCTAGAGGGATGGGATGGGGAGGGAGGCGGGAGGGGGGAATCAGGATGGGGAACACATGTAAATCCATGAATGATTCATGTCAATGTATGGCAAAAACCACTTCAATATTATAAAGTAATTAGCCTCCAACTAATAAAAATAAATGGAAAGAAAAAAAAAAACAGATTTGAATCAGTTCTAATGAGATGGATGAAACTGGAGCCTATTATATGGAATGAAGTAAGTCAGAAAGAAAAACACTAATATAGTATATTAACACATATATATGGAATTTAGAAAGATGTTAATGATGACCCTATACGTGAGACAGCAAAAGAGACACAGATATAAAGAACAGACTTTTGGTCTCTGTGGGAGAAGGCGAGTGTGGGATGATTTGAAAGATAACATTGAAACATGTATATTGCCATATGTGAAATAGATGACCAGTTCAAGTTCAATGCATGAATCTGGGCCCTCCAAGCTGGTGCACTGGGACAACTCAGACAGATGGGATGTGGAGGGAGGTGGGAGGGGGTTTCAGGATGGGGGACACATATACACCCATGGCTGATTCATGTCAATGTATGGTAAAAACCACCACAATATTGTAAAGTAATTAGTCTCTAATCAAAATAAATAAATTTATTTAAAAAAGAATCTTTGGAGTCTAATAACTTGTATTTTGTTGAGGCAGAAATTTAAATATGTACTGCCACTCTGGTAGGTATTGTGAGTCAAAGTATAGAGATAGAGCTAAAACAACATCGGCATGTTGACATACTATTCTACAGTATATCTGTGCAGTTACTTGGATCAAATGATTATTTTAGCTATTTCTATTATGCTATTTTTTCACAGAAAAATTACTCTTCCAAGAAAATTCACTAGAGCTGGTCTGAAACAATTGGTGATTTTTTCAATTACTCTTTCCTGTATTTCAAAAAATAATTAAGATATTTTGAAAATATAAGGATGGATCATTCTTGAGAAATTCTTGTTATACTGTAGATCAAGATTTGAATATGATTTTCTTAATTGTACCATTTAAGTTGTTACTCTGTGCATTAACAAATTGAAAAAAAAATCATTTTATGAAAAAAAGAGGAAGAGGAACCCTTACATGGTGAGTTAAATCAATAATAAAATAATGCTTACAAATTATACTGAGACAATTTACCCAGATATCTTTCCTTTATCACTTATTTACATTCTTGAAACAATTATGGCAGGTAGGTAGTGTTATAAATTTTCTAACTTTAAAGGTGGAACAATTGAGACTCAGTGGAGTTAAGCAACATGCCCAAATATATTAAATCTGATTCAGATAGGTCATCTAACCCCAATTTCTGTGCTCCGTTTTATCAATCTACCCTACTAAAAATCATTTAAAAATGCTTAACCCGTTTTCATACATAAAATCAATTAAAAAAAAAACAATTGTACAACTCTTATTCCCCAGATCCACTTCTCTAGTACTAATTATGTCACTAATGGTGACCATGGAGGCATCTGCTTTCTCTTTGCCAATTTCACAAATACTTTGTTAAGTTAACCCATAATAATTAATGTTACTATTAGGGCTGAGAAAATTAAGCACAGAGAGTGTGTCCTCATGAAGGGAAAGAGAGGAGCCTATTCAGGGAAATTTACCTTTTAGCTTTAGATAATGTGATCTTTCTACATAAGGCATCTCTATGGACAACGGTAATATCTAATAATTCTTAAGGATAACAGAGTGGGCAAGGTCATATATTACCAAAATTATTTATGCACTGACAGAACATGTTTCTGAGATGGTATTGAATTTTTAAAATAGAACAAAATCTTTAAAATAATATAATTTGTCATGCATATAGCTCTATGTTTATGCTCATTTTATCAATTAAGAAGCTGAGATTCAGGGAGGTTGAGTGATTTTCCTAAGATTGCAGAGCTAATAAGTAGGGAAAATTCAAGAGTAGAAACCAGATATTTGGACCTTTTATCTTTTAAGTATAAATTCAATAAAAACAATGAAAAATACATATATTATTGTAGAGATAAATTTTGAATAATAAGGAAAACTATGGAAGAATTAAAAGTATTAAAAATGAGAAAATAAGGTAAAGACAAAATCAACTCTAAAACAATGTGAATAGGAAAATAAATGTCAGGGGAATAAAGTAGGAGAACTTAAAAGAGAAATATACAAATATCCCAAAAGGTATGAGAAAGAACAAAATTACTTTTTCATAAATGACTTACTCAAAATTTCATGATAAAAAAAAAACCAAAACATAAAGGTATTCAGCCTTTGGTTTAGGAGTTAGTACCCATGAGCAGTGGCCCACCCGTCTTGTCTAAGAAGGTCTTTACTTTTGCATCAAGTCTCATCACTAAGTATCAGTGGCTTAGAATTTAAAAAATGAAGCTGTTCTACAGTTTACCAAGAAGTCTTACACAGATTCCTTGGCAGAAAATACCATCATTTACTAAAATTCATTGTAAATTTTTAAACACTTGCACATTTATATTGTGCTATTTATATTGAATATACATAAAAAGACTAAAAAAATTCACACATACAAATGACAAGAATGTCAATAAATCTGCCTCTAGCTGAGCCTTCAATGCAGCTGCTTCTTTTGGAATATTTCCTCTTCTGGTCAATTTTCTTGATAAGCAATCAAAGTATTAAACATGCTTGCCATAGAATCTAAAGTTATCAAAACAGAAACAGTTATTTGACTTTTGCTTCAGTAATTTTCTTCCATCTTGTTTTTCTCATTAAAAATGTTACAGTTGTAGTGACAACTCAAGATAATATATGGTAAGCCTATGAATATTTTCACAGAAATTTGGGAGAATTATATGAAAATACATGTAACGAAGCTCAGACTATGAAAGAAAACACTTTCAAGTAGCCATATTACCATAATATATGGTAAGTCTATGAATATTTTCACAGAAATATGGGAGAATTATATGAAAATATATGTAACAAAGACAGAATATGAAAGAAAACACTTTCAAGTAGCCATATGAAAACACTTTCAAGTAACACTATAACTTACAGTTATAGTACTTTGTATTTATTCTAATTTAGTTTCCACTCCAAGAGTCCTACCTTAAAACAAGGCAGAAAATGAGAAACTTGGGTGGTACTAAAAAATAGACATTTATGTGGCTTGGTAGTTCAAGAATGTAGTTCAAGAGTACTCATATTTTCAACCCAGATAATATATTTCAGTCAAATCTATGTGCAGCATAGAATTTAGGTTAGTATGCACATGGTGTTTGTAGTTTATGTTGAATCAAATAATGCTATTTATGGTGATCCCATTTAATGTCACTCAAAAGTGTGTGAATTTAGACTTAGTGAATGTGATTCCAACATTAAAATGAAGAAATTAGAAAAAAGTAGCTGAGTTTTTAAAACTTTATTTTTTATATTGTTTACTAAAGCTAATTATAAACAGGTTGAATGATAATATTTTGAAAAAGGAAGGATGTTATCAAAGGACAGGATATAGGATCATACATGAGAAGTTTTCTTTATGAAGAGAGGGAACAGGAAAATATTCTACTTACATGATTCATTCTTAAATGTATCATGTGACTGCTGCTCTTCATCAGGCTCTTTAAGGTAAATATCAGTTTAGGGTATATATTCATATTAAAATATCAGGGAAATTGTGGACAAAACTTGTTCAAATTTTCTTTTCTATCACTTTGGTTAAAGTGATGAGAGTGGGGATTGAAAGTATGGTAAATGTTGACACTATGAGTAGACACTTTTATTTTTTCCTCTTTTTGTTTTTTGATACCATCCCTCAGGTGATAATTGCAGCTCGGGAAACACCAATCATTGTCTTCTCAAACTCTCCCTGAGTTGTGTAAGAAAAATCTCTCAATAAACCTGGTAACAACAGGAAAACTTCTCCCTGTAAGAAGCATGGAGGCCGGATGATAGAGTTGGCTACTTACTGTTTATAAGTTCATGCCAAAAAAATATGTGAACAATTTTTATTTCCCAAAGGAAAACCTCATTCATTGATGGCAGTCTATATTTTCTCATTTCATCTTTTCACAAACATGAGCTGTTTTTGTTTGTTTTGTTTTTTACTTTACTAATGTTAGAAGAATATAGATCCTATATCCTAACAGTAGACTGTATTAATAGATTTTTAACTTACAAAACACTTTGGATGATGACACTGAATTTTATATAGGTTTAATACAGTTGCATTTGTTGCTATTCTTGAACTGGATATATACAAGCCAACAAACAGGGATAATTAAAGGCAACATCCCCTAGCCCCACTCCATAGCCTGTTATCAAACTTTGAAAAGAATGCTTCTATTTTTCTATTTTGTTAGAACTGGATCAAGAATCGAGTTAGAGGGAGTGTTGCAGAATGATACTATCTTAATAAACTAGGTAAATGTTCAGTATCCCACTATGGTTTAGAGACTCAGTGCTTGGTAGCTGTTAATTTCATTTTCAGAAATGACTTTTTATTTAAGGTGAAAGCTGTATTGACAGAAATGGGTTAACCGCTAATTTTTCTTTGGCCTCTGAGACTCAGACACCACTTTTGAACCTATTAATTCATGTTCCATATAATTCCGTCACTGAGAATCCCTAGGCTTACATTTCCGAGTCAGTTCTAGCTACTAATTCTTGTTGTGGGTAATGGAAAGACGGTTTTTCCTTTATTTTTTGCTATCAGTTCTCATAAAGAGCTCTGATGTACTAAGTGGATTTTACTGAAAGTTTAGGACAATGGAGTGGGTCTATACCACAGAAGCAAATAACCTACAAATGAACATGAGATTTCCTTGTCACTAAAACCCTTTAGCCATTATGCTACTGGGATTACCCAATGACCATCTTTTGCCTCAAGCTCCATATTCGGCCATGTTGCCTGACTTATTTCTTTACTTCCTTTTCTTCCTTTCTTTCTTGAACACCTCACATTCAAAATATACATTCAATATGTAGATAAGTTATCTTACTGTTTCCTTCCAAATCATTTGCTCAGGTCTATTTTCTATTCTCGAAATATTTTCCTTAAAAAAATAAAAGAGTTCTAAGAGGAACAGTTGATAGTACCTATTTAAAAAGAAATACACACATACACACACATAACAACAACAACAACAACCAACAACCATTGTTTACACAACACAAGGGTCTGTTCTGATCGTGAGGTAGTGACTCCATTGTGGGCAGCCCTTAGTGACAGTGTTGAAAGTGTCAGTTGCTCAGTTGTGTCCGATTCTTTGCGGACCCATGGTCTGTCCATGGAATTCTCCAGGCAAGAATACTAACTAGAGCGGGTTGTCATTCCCCTCTCCAGGGGACCTTCCTGACCCAGGGATCATACCTGGGTCTCCTGCACTGCAGGCAGATTCTTTACCATCTGAGCTAGCAGGGAAGCCTGGTAGCTTTATATATATATAAAATGTATCTTTTCACCCACTGCAGAGATTTTTTTAAAAGTTTTTCTTCAATGAAATCAAGTATAGTAACCTGCTGTGGTTTCTATTCTATATATATCATTGGAATTATGACTTTTCAACAAGCAATTTTAATGTATGGTCATATTAAGGAGAAAACATGTATTCAATATGAGAACTAATAGTCAAATAATAAGTAGAATATAATGTTATTAAAAATCTGGTCAGTACATCTTTACTCTTTAATTGCATAAATGTGTGATGTATATATATTAATAATATATATTGATCCAATTTTATTAAATTTTGACAAGGAATTAATTTTGTCCTAGTATAAATCAATACCCTTAAATGGAACCAAACTCTTATATGGTATTGATTTCTGGGGAGGGAAATGTCATTAAGTTTTTGCTTAGGGGAAAAGTATAATTGTCCATAACATGAATTTTGAAAATACTAATTCACACTTTTCTAGAAAGAAGGAGACATGGCAATTTCTAGTAATACTCATATATAGAAAATCTCATATAGGAACATTTTTGGAGGTGAGCACTTTAAAAAAACCTTTGATTTCTTTGTAGCAAGTAGAAAAAGCTTTGCCCATACCAGGTGCTAAATAAGTGCTAATTAATGGAATATCCTGGGTCATTTGGTTGCATGGGATAGATTACCTGGCCAATCTAACAGTCCAAGAAAGCATGAAGACCAGCAGTTAGTCTGCAATACTATCATGCATGAGGCAGATCCAGGGACAAACCACTCTATTCATCTCTTCCGTAGGCCATACATTTCTTCCCATGAATTATGTTCATGTCTCTCCAAAATTAGCTTCCATAGAGTTGCTACTCCCTTATGTAGTCTGCACATGGCTTAGATTTACTACTTCCCTTGGACTCTGTATCTTATAGCAATCTTGTTGTATCCTGACCTCTTCTCCTGTTTTCAACTAAGTTTTCTATTTTCTAATTAAAATCTTCCTAAATAGTAATTTTATTGCCTGCTTTTTTTTCCCTCAGGTGGTTCATCATTGGCAGAACTATGTACAGATTGATTTCCTTGGCTTAGATGCTCATCTAACCTATCAGTTGAGACTACAGGAGTAGGGCACAGGTTTTGTTAGATTTCCACTCAAAGGGGGTGTTGTCAGAACGCACAGTGTGACATCTCTCAGGGAGCAAGTAACTATGGATTGATCTCTGATCAATAAAAAGGGTAGGCTTTACAAATCATAATCCAGATGACACTGCCTTGTTCAGATTCTTAAACCGAAGCAAACACCCATGACCATCAAACAGACACTAACATCCACTAAATAAAATTCTCTTCTTGTTCCTTACCTCCCACCTTTCACACTTCCTGTCAGCCACTGAATCAAATTGTCTCAAATAAGAAGGCGCAGTGACACAGTAGAAGAGGGGCAAACACAACAGGTGCTGTGCTGGGGTTTGGGAAATCTCCCAGCAGGTTGGACATGCATAGTAATTAGTTCATTTTGATATGCCCAGCATCATAGCAAATTCTCCTGGGGAAATCAGAGGGAGACTTCAGGGAAAATTAATATGACCTTTAGTTGTTGCTTAGAGAATACCTCCCCCCTCCCCTTTTTTTTTCTGTCAGTGGAGGGGATAAAAGGCTATGCTAATTACATATTTGTTCCCTCTCTAAGGAGTCTGCCTGACAGCTAGTCTGTTCACATGTAGCGATCAGGAGCTCTATTAAGGAAAATGACAGAGAGCAAGATGCAAAGGATAAATTCCTGCTAAAAACACCAAATGGTATCTCACATAAATGTTTATCCATCATTTGTTTGATTTTCTCTCTCTGAGATGGTGAAAGTCTATGGGGCAAGTGGGAGACGGTCAGAGTGTAATTGACAGAAAGGGCAGGCAAAACATGTGTGTTTGTTTTTCACATTTACACACATACACTCACAATGCAGATGGCTTGAGGAAGTATTTATTCCTTAGACAAACAGGTGGATCTATATGCCACAGAGTGTGTGTCCTTTTATCTAGTTGCTATCACATCATATATTCAAATGAGTGTGCAAAACAGATACCTATTATCACTCTATATCAAATATAGAAAATAAAAGCTATAGTAGAAGAAAAAAAGTGTGTCTCATTTGTGCTTGATATGGAAACAAAATGTGAAATAAGAAAAAAATTTCTTTGTACTGAGCCTGGGAGTCTCTCCCCAGGATGATGCTCAACATTTTCTAGCGAAGCTAAGGATAGAAACAACCAGCTCTTGAACTTTGAAGTAATTGGTTCACAGCTGTGCTTATACTGAGATGGAAATATGGAAATACATTTTGTACAGAAGAAGGATTCTTTTTTTTTTTGGTAGTTGTAATGAGAGAGTTGTCAAATTAAACCCAAACTGCTGTAAGTAAAATAAATTACATGTGGAAATTCAATTCCTGATACTTTCTTTGGGTGGGTGCATGTGCTATGATATCTAAAAAGAACTCTTAATGTTATTCAAAAGTTTAGTGTTAAGGAAGCAAAAGTGACCTAAAGTAAATTTTAGACATTTTTGCATCAAAAGCATGAGTGGGACACTCATCAGTACAACATAGTGACCCTCAAGCATTCACTAAATGTGTGAGTGCTTGAAGCAGGACACGAGAGAAATAAAGATCACATTTCTGCCTCCAAAGATACTTGAAATATAGTTGGGAAGGCAAGATTAGCACATCTGAAAAGGGAATTATATTTAAAACACGGATACTCAAAAGAGAAAGATCACTAGAGGCTTGAATAATAAGAAAAGGCTTTGTACTCAAGGGCCTTAAGTAGTGAATATAAAGTAACACAAAGGCAGGCATTTTAGGGGGCATATGAACAATCAACTGTGGAAAATTCTGAAAGAGATGGGAATACCAGGCCACCTGACCTGCCTCTTGAGAAACCTGTATACAGGTCAGGAAGCAACAGTTAGAACTGGATGTGGAACAACAGACTGGTTCCCAATAGGAAAAGGAGTACGTCAAGGCTATATATTGTCACCCTGCTTATTTAACTTACATGCAGAGTACATCATGAGAAATGCTGGGCTGGAGGAAGCACAAGCTGGAATCAAGATTGCTGGGAGAAATATCAATAACCTCAGATATGCAGATGACACCACCCTTATGGCAGAAAGTGAAGAAGAACTAAAGAGCCTCTTGATGAAAGTGAAAGGGGAGAGTGAAAACGTTGGCTTAAAACTTATCATTTAGAAAACTAAGATCATGGCATCCAGTCCCATCACTTCATGGGAAATAGATGGGGAAACAGTGGCTGACTTTATTTCTTGGACTCCAAAATCACTGCAGATGGTGACTGCAGCCATGAGATTAAAAGACGCTTACTCCTTGGAAGGAAAGTTATGACCAACCTAGACAGCATATTAAAAAGCAGAGACATTACTTTGTCAACAAAGGTCCATCTAGTCAAGGCTATGGTTTTTCCAGTGGTCATGTATGGATGTGAGAGTTGGACTGTAAAGAAAGCTGAGCACTGAAGAATTGATGCTTTTGAACTGTGTGTTGGAGAAGACTCTTGAGAGTCCCTTGGACTGCAAGGAGATCCAACCAGTGATTCCTAAAGAAAATCAGTCCTGGGTATTCATTGGAAGGACTGATGTTGAAGCTGAAACTCTCAATACTTTGGCCACCTGATGGGAAGAGTTGCCTCATTGGAAAAGACCCTGATGTTGGGAAAGATTGAAGGCAGGAGGGGAAGGGGACAATGGAGGATGGGATGGTTGGATGGCATCACCTACTCAATGGACATGAGTTTGGGTAGGCTCTGGGAGTTGGTGATGAACAGGGAGGCCTGGTGTGCTGTGGTTCATGGGGTCACAAAGAGTCAAACATGACTGAGCTACTGAACTGACTGAACAGGGATGTGGCAAGTGGAGAGAAATGGAGCACAGCCCAGTAACACATGGTCACTTAGGTGCATGTAAGTCTAATCTTCCAGAAAATGCAGTATTCCTTCGCATTGTGTTTGGAGAAAGCTACAAAGAGAGCTTTGGTTCTATATGGTCTACTTGGAAACCAGGAAATATGTATTAATCTTCTGCAATGCAATCATAGGTGGTGGGGAGAGAACTGGATTTGGCACACAATAAAAACCTCTAGAAATATGAAGAAGACTTGGCACTTGATTTCAGCTATCTGATTGACATATATAATATTGAACATGTCACTAGGTAGTTTTTTTTTTTTTTTTTTTTCGGTTGTGCCACACAACTTGTGGGACCTTAGTTCCCTTACCAGGGATCAAACCTGGACAATGGCATTGAAAGCTTTGAATTCTAACCACTGGACAGACAGGGAATTCCTGTTACTTAGCTTATACACAGTTCATGGAAACTTCCCACTCTAATAGTTACAACTCTTTTATTATATGTTCACCTGATGTCACAAACAATAAAGTAATTTTTAAATATTTATATACTTAAGAAAAACTAATTTTTATATGGTTAGAAAATAATTACAATAAATAAGATAACTAGGAATTTGTAATGCATTTGCTCACTGAATTTTTTAAGAGAAATGGTACATAGTTAAGAAATTTGGCATTTACTGATGAAGGGGAGGAAGCACTGATGAATTAGAATATTTCAAAATCCTTCAATTCTCCAAGCTGTTCTTTCTACCAGAACCTCCGTAAAAGGGAGGAACCGGGACTAATGTAATCTAGTCTCCTCATAGTACCTGGTACATAGAAAGTGCTTAACTTGGTTAAGTGCTGAAATAATATGATTGAATGTCTATGCCCATAATGTATACTTTAATTTAGGTTTGATAAAATTTTTTTCTCTTAATTTATTTTTAAATGCTCACTTCAAGATGATAATTCAATAAAAGTTAAAAATAAAACAGATATAATCTCAGTTGTACCTATACTTCAGAAACCTGCAATTAAGATAGCTCATATACAACTAGTGGCTCAGTGTTAAAGAATCCACCTACTAATGCAGGAGATACAAGAGACTTGGGTTTGATCCCTGGGTAGAGAAGATTCCCTGGAGTAAGAAATGGCCTGGAAAATTTCATAGACAGAGAAGCCTGGTGGGCTGCAGTCTGTGGGGTCACAAAGAGTCAGAAGCAACTGAGCAACCAAAATTTTGAAAATAAATAATAATAACAAATATATAAATTAACCAAGAAACAAAAAGAACACTGATGCAACCAATGAAATAAGTGTCTGTTAGGTGAAAGTGATAATCCAGCACTCAGCCCTTGGGGGTTGGGGTGGGAGGTGGATATAGCTGCGCTGAGTACTTACATGCCTGTTAGCTGTACTGGCTTTCAGAACAATATATTTTGGGGGTTCATCCTGTGTTTTGGAGTCTAAAAATTTGGAGTGATAAATACCTACATTTAACAAGCATCCATATCCTTTCTTCCTTTGGGAGGTGATGGGAGTTGGGAATACACTTCCAATGGTTTGGCAGAGCCAATGGTAGGGTTTATGGCTTGCCAGGAGAAATATCAGCAACCTCAGATTTGCAGATGATACCACTCTAATGGCAGAAAGTGAAGAGGAATTAAAAAGCTTCTTGACAAGGGTGAAGGAGGAGAGTGAAAAAGCTGGCTTAAAATTCAGCATTCAAAAAACTAAGATTATGGCATCTGGTCTCATCACTTCATGGCAAATAGAAGAGAAATACAGTGGAAACTGACCGATTTTATTTTCTTTGGTTCCAAAATCATTGCAGACAGTGACTGCAGCCATAAAATTAAAAGATACAGGACTTCCCTGGCAGCCCAGTGGTTAAGACTTTGCTTTCCAATGTAGGGTATGCAAGTTCAATCCCTGGTGGGGGGAGCTAAGATCCCACATGCCTAGCAGATAAAAAAAAAAAAAAAAGAAAGAAATCAAACATAAAACAGAGCAATATTATAACACATTCAATAAAGACTTTAAAAATGGCCCACATCAAAAAAATCTTAAAAGGAAAAAGAAGCTTGCTTCTTGGAAGGAAAGCTATGAAAAACCTATAGCATAATAAAAAGCAGAGACATCACTTTGCCAACAAAGTTGTGTATAGTAAAAGCTATGATTTTTCCAGTAGTCATGTATAGATATGAGGGACCATAAAGAAGGTTGAGAACCACAGAATTGATACTTTCAAACAGTGGTGTTGGAAAGTCCCTTGGAGAACAAGGAGATTAAACCAGTCGATCCTAAAGGAAATCAACCCTGAATATTCATTGAAAGGACTGATTTCGAGAAACCGAATCTCCAATACTTCGGCCACCTGTAGAGTCAACTCATTGGAAAAGACCCTGAAACTGGGAAAGACTGAGGGCAAGAGGAAAAGGGGTGAGAGAGAATAAGGTTGGAGGGTATTGTTGACTCAATAGACATGAGTTTGAGCAAACTCTGGGAGACAGTGAAGGAGAGGGAAGCCTGGCATGCTGCAGTTGATGGGGCACAGAGTTGGACATGACTAAGTGACTCAATAACAATAACAACAACATGGCAAGATTTTGTTTTTAACTTTCCTACCCCTTTTGATGTAGGTGTTTTTTCATTCACCTGATGAGGAGTAGCTCAGCTAGTTTCCAGATTTCTTTCAGAGGGAATTTCTCTGTGTGCAGCTGTACATTCAATGTGTCTGTGTGAGGAGGGGGGTCCAGGAGCCCCCTATGTCGCCATCTTGGTTGACCTAACCTACTGGATATGTTTATCTCTCAATACCTCTATTTGCTCAGTCTGCAATCCTAGTACCTTCTTTATGGGTAAATGTCAGAGATAAAATATGCAAACCTCTGAGAACTCTGTCTGGCACACAGAAAACATTCAAAACATAATAGATTTTATCATCATTGCTGTCATCATCCTCATCACTGTCATCATTATCCCAACCACATTGCTTTTTTCAGAACCAGAGAGAAAAATACAGATTCTCTGAGGTGTCTTTAGGATCAGTAAATGATACTAAGTGATAAATCAGTATTAAATGCATACTGGTGTAGGCATATGAGTCAAAAGATAATAATAATAATTAGAAAAAACTCTTGTAAAGGCAGAGTAATTGGAGGTGTGATCTTATGTTTCAGCTGACATATGAGTAAAAGGCATTGGTTTCAAATACAGTGACTCTACTAGTCTATATGCTTTTCATATATACTCATCTTGCAGTCAACTGCAATTTCTAGGCTAATATTAATAGTCCCCAAATGACAAAATTTCATCTACTGAAAATTTGGTTTCTGCCTGGTATTCTATATTAACTTTGCTATTTTAGACTCAAATAAGTAGTTTGAAAAAAAGCCTTAAAAAGTCATTGTCATTCCTGATCACAGTTCATTTTACATTACCTGTAAAATTTCATCCCTAGTTGAATTGCTCATCACCAATTTGATCATCTTTCCATAATTAGACTCTTTTGGTAAAGGATAAACTCTGAATATTAATACCAGAAAATTAGATTTAGAACAAAGAGCAGGGTGGAAGGCAAATTTGGAACTCATCATTAGGGTTTTCAGCATTATAGTCATAGAAATTATCCCTCACTATGTATTTTTCATGGGCAAACAATCTATAATAGATATAAACAAACCCATCTTTCCATTTATTATATTCAGTTAAGACATTTTTCTCCAGTCTTCTTGAATTAGTTTCCTGAATATACTCATGAATGTGGCATTTATTTTAAATTAAATTGTCAATAAAGATACCCTAGGAATTTAAATTAAAATAAACAATAATTTTGAGCAAATGTTATACTTTGCAATCATGTATTCAGTGTTTTTGCTTGTGTGTTTGTTTTACTTTCTTAGTCCTTCCTGGTTCATTTTTAGCACAAGAAACATAGATACGACTTGGACTGTGGAGACAACTTAATTCAATCCTCTCTTCTCACAAACAAGGCCCCAGACACATAAATAATACCCTTAAATGTGAAAGCTTGGACATTTGTTACAAAAGCTACACCTCAGCATCCAAAAAAACCTAGTATGTCTGAATCCATATTGAAAAGAGCATGATAACGTAATATTTGATTACAATACTAGGGGAGTCTATAAACTTAGGCAAAATTCTTTTCATAAAAAAGAATGAGAAATCAAAGAATTTTGAAATTTGGTGGAAAAGTGCACAAACTCAAAAATTTGTGTTAAAGAGAAGATGCACAAAAACATAACTCTATAAGGCTAATTGGAATCCAGATAGAAATTTCAAAGTCTAAAGTGAATTCCAGAAAAGGTATAGATGCCATAGTAATTTTATCTTCTAAATTTTTAGTGTCAAAATGGCTATCGTCAAAAAGTACACAAAAAACAAATGGTGAGGATGTGAAGAAAAGGTTTCTAAAAAACTAAAAAATAGAACTAATGACTCAGCAATTCCATTCCTGGGTGTATAGCTGAAAAAATATAAAAACTTATTTGAAAAATACATGTACCCCAAAGTCTACAGCATGTTATGTAGTTACCAAGATACGTAAACAACCTAAGTGTCCATCAATGGGTGAATGGATAAAGAAAAGGTGATATATATATATATATATATATATATTTTATATATATATATATATACATACACACACGATGGAATATTACTCAGCCATGAAAAAATTTAAATTTTGCCTTTTGCAGCAACATGGATGGACCAGGAGGATATTATGCTAAGTGAAATAAGGTAGACAAAGAAAGACAAATACTGCATGATAGCACTTCTATATGGAATCTAAAAATATATACACAACAAGTGAATATAAAAAAAAAAGAAAAAGGCTCACAGATACGGAGAACAAACCAGTGGTTACTAGTGGGGATGGGGAGACGGAAAACACAGGAGTTCAGGATTAAGAGATACCAATTATTATGTATTAAACAAAAAAGCGACAAGGATATATTATACATTATACACAGGAATATATTATATATTATACACAATATATACAATATACACAATATATTATATATATTATACACAAGGATATATTATACACAGGAAATATAGCCAACATTTTAAAATAAATATACAAGGAATATAACCTTTAAAAATTGTAAATCACTATATCATACACCTATAACTTACATAAGATTGCATATCAATACTTCAATAATAGATTTTTAGTAAGAGAATGCATATATAAAAACATGAATAAGCACTAACACACATATATATCTTCTGAAAAATTAAACTGTCCTCATTTTAGGAAAAACTAAGTCAGAATTTTGATACATCTTTCTAAAACCACTTCCTCTAGGGAGACAGACAAATATTTGTCTTTGATGCTTTTTTGGAAAGAATGTGAGGATGTTGACTATATGGATATGAAAATAACATACATATATTTATTTTCAAGGGTAGGATCCTTTATGCATGTGCTCTTGTATTCAGAGAAGGATATTACTCTACAAATGTTTGAACTCTAACACAAAACTTTGAATCACAAAATTTTCATGAAAATATGGTCTGAGTTGTTGCACACTAGCCTTGGTGTCCAACCAGATGACGACGGTGGATAGGCTGCCAGCATAGCTTTTACTTCAGCACCAATTTCTATGTTTTTCCTGTAGTTCTACAGAATAAAGATCACAACTTTGGCCTATATTAAACAACCTATACTTTACAGTCTCAGGCAGTTAACACCTGCTAGTGGATAATCCTGGAGAAGGCAATGGCACCCCACTCCAGTACTCTTGCCCGGAGAATCCCATGGACGGAGGAGCCTGGTGGGCTGCAGACGATGGGGTCGATAAGAGTCGGACACGACTGAGTGACTTCACTTTCACTTTTCACTTTCATGCATTGGAGAAGGAAATGGCAACCCACTCCAGTGTTCTTGCCTGGAGAACCCCAGGGACAGGGGAGCCTGGTGGGCTGCCGTCTATGGGGTCGCACAGAGTCGGACACGACTGAAGTGACTTAGCAGTAGCAGCAGTGGATAAATCATGCTGCATACACAGAAAACATATCTGATTCAGATAGAATTATAACAACATTTTATAAATAATAAATGCCTACGCATGCTATCCATACAAAGTTGCTTCAGTCGTGTCTGACTCTTTGTGTCCCCATGGACTGTAGCCTGCCAGGCTCCTCTATCCACGGGGATTCTCCAGGAAAGAATATTGGAGTGGGTTGTCATGCCCTCCTCCAGGGATCTTCCGGACCCAGGGACTGAAGTCACATTTCTTATGTCTCCTGCATTGGCAGGTATGTACTTTACTACTAGCTCCACCTGGGAAGCCCAAATACCTATAAGATATCTTATAATATAATAATTGCTTTACTTTATATATGCCTGCTAACTTCAAAAATAAACTCTTTTTCAAAGTGCCCCTGAAATGTACATTTGAATAATTGGTATGTCATAAATTATGATTATATTACTTAAGTATGAGCCTCATTTTATGATTGCTTATTTTAGTGAAACGTTTTTCAGTAACAGCTCCCTACTGTTGACTACTATAGCTATTGTTATATTTTGTTGATATTTAGAATACATTATAAGAGCTACACTTCAAAAATTTTTGAAATATATTTACATAAACTAATAGCTCTTTGATGGCAAGATCTATCTATGAGTCATTTTAGTATAGTTTTAACAAAATACATTGGCAAAAATATCTGTTAAATGGAATATAGTAGGCAGTCCTGAGGGTCACGAGTGTTTACCCTTGCCTTTTCCCCAGGGAAACAGGGAAAGGGAAATGCTTTGTGAAAATGAAACTATGAAATAAATAAGTAAGAGACTGGGACAGAAATATGTGATACCACCATTGAGAACAATGGCATTATTTCCAACCAACATACTCAGATAAACACTGTGTCTATCAAAGTTTAGTCAGCAGTGCAAGCAGAGAAAAGAGTCTGAGGCAGGTGGTGATAATGTGTTTTCTCCTCCTGAAGGTAGATGGCACTGTGCCCCAGGCCTGTCTTCAGAAAGAGGTGTTACAGACCAATAACAGGAGCCATCAGAAAATCTAATTCATATGTGCACAAAAAATCTCACACTATATTTTTCTTATCAGATAGCTAGGGATGGTTTACTTATAGTTATGTCTCTAATTTTAAATTAATAAAATATTAGTTTTAGATACCAGTCTGTGACTTTGCTTAATAGGAACCTGCCCATAACTGATGAACAACCTGACAAATAAATATCCGAACCTGAAAATTTGAGGGCCAGGACTTGCCCTAGGGTGACTTTGTCAAAAAGTAAAGCTAAATAATGGCATTTTATGAGAAACTTTCTTGGCAGACAACTGGTTTTTAGGACAAGCCAACTCCCTGCATGATGTTCCTTTCCATTCAAATTGTTTCATATGAGCCACCGTCTTATACTGTAAGCTTTTGCATCAGAGACAGAGACTGCCTCATAATTTGTGTCTCTGCCTCTAACAAGCACTGAGTGGAGAGCTAGAAATTGTTTTGATGTAATAAAATGTAACCATAAGAAATTCTAAAAATGCAGGATTTTTCTTTCTTCATGTTATTTTCCTTGCCACAGAAATGGATGCATTAAGAGCAAACAACTTTGATCAAAACAACGTCCTGTGGATTTATTCAGAAGACTTGCTTCACACAAATTGTTCTTTCAAGTAAAAAGGTACATAGATATAATACCCTTCTGTAATGACAAAGACTCATTAAATAAGGGAGGCTAATTTCCTGTTTATTTAGTATTTATCAAAACTTCTGGAGTAATGCTCAGAATTACTATAATGAATTATATTTCTTGTTGCATCATATTCAGAAGACAAAGTTCAATAGCATATGTAGTCTTCATTGTATTACTCTTTGTTAAGAATTCCATTCTTTTTTTTTTCTTCATTGTTCTTTAAAGAATTCCATGCTAAAGGATAGTTGTCTCTCTAGCACTATGTTCTAACTCATTTTGTAGAAGATGTATTTTTAAAATAGACACTGATTAAATTTGCATATTAATGCCCAAATATTAATTTGAAACTATTTTAGGATTTTAAGAAAATACTTCATTTTTTTCACACAATTTTGCAAGATATTTTATTTTCCTTTTGACAGAAACTTTATAGAACATATAGGAAAAGTGAAATTATCCAAAGATTCCCAGCAAAACTTGGTATAAAGTTAAATTTCCAAGTTTTATGAAATTTCCTCATTATTTGAATACTTGTTTTCAAAACTTCCTATTCAAAGGTGCTCTGTTAAAGATCTTAAATTTGAAAAAAATGTTTTTATTCCTGCTACTTCATATGTGGACTCCCAAAAAACAAATGATCAAATTTAAAAAAATAGAAACACTCAAAGACACAGAGAATAAACTAGTGGTTACCATGGGGGAGACAGATGAAGGGGATGGGCAAAATGCATGAAGTGAATTAAGAGGCACAAGCTACCAGTTATAAAATAAGTTATAAGGATGGAATGTATGACACAGGAAATATAGTTAATATTTTATAATGACTTCATATGGAACATAATCTATAAATATATTGAATTACAAAGTCATAAACTTGAAACGAATAACATTTTAAGTCAACTATACTTTTAAAAAATGGGCTTCCTGGTGGCTCAGATGGAAAAGAATCTGTCTGTAATGCAGGACACCCTGGTTCAATCCCTGGGTTGGGAAGATCCCTTGGAAAGGGAAATGGCAACCCACTCCAGTATTCTTACCTGGAGAATTCCATGGACAGAGGAGCCTGGCAGGCTGCCTTTCATGGGGTCACAAAGAGTCTGACACGACTGAGTGACTAACAATTTCAGTTTCATAATTCCAAAAAATAAAAAAAATGAGATACAAATTGTGATGAAAAAGTTAACTACAGGTGATCACCTCTTCTTTTGAGATATGTACACTGATATCGATATCTAGCTCTTGACATGTTGCCTGCATTAGTAAAACACCTACTTTTTATTTTATTTTCAGCTGCAGGTTTTCATGTGCTTCTGCCTATGGAAAAGTACCTATGGCACTAGTGAACTGGCAGAACTAAAGTGTATTTTTCATGTATAGCTAGGAAAAGAAGTAATCATTTATCCACCACCACCACCAAATTCTCCTCCACATTCTTCTTTTGAACACATGCTTTTCCTTTACTTAAGCTGGAATTAACTTTAGGAATAGCACTGTGTCTTACACATTTCTACATCCTACAGTAAATGCCCAGTATAGTCCTGGCACACAGTTATTGCTTAATGCATGTCTATTGAATATATAATATGTATCAAAGAGTCTAGCAGTTTTACTGAATTCTTTTTATCAACTGGATTTGTAGGAAGTACTTCAGAAAATTAATATTTGCTTATTTTAGTAATTACATGGTGGTTCCCTCAAATCTTAAGATCATTGCTTGTCACCCCAGTTAATTATTTCAGAATGAAAAATGCTAACCCTTTGAGGCGCTATCAATGGAATATCTTCATGGAAGCTTTCAGTATCAAAATGAAGTATAAAGAAAATACAGCATCATTTGTTTCAGGTCAGTATATATCTATATATATATATTTCATAAGCATGAACATTTAAAAAATTGCTAATCTATTTTGAAAGCACTTTATCATTTACCACCTAACATACATTAATTGAGTGGACTATGCAAATTTATTTCAAAATGAATGTATCTGTGAGAAGTCATTAATAATACAAAGACTCAGTAAGAAAGATAGATAAACAGCACTTAGGGAGGAGGAAAGAGCAACAGATTTCATCTGAGCTAAAACACTGAAAAATCACTAGAGATAGTAAAGTGATACTGACCAAATGGGATGACTGATCAAGATGAAGAAAAATTAACAGCCAATAATCAATAATCAACAGCCTCCCATTCAAGAGAGGAAAATATATGCTAGAGCAGAGAGCCTATGATACAATACTTAACTAAGATAAAGAATGGAAAATCAAAAAACATAAGAAGAAACTATTTTATCAGAATATTGAGGATTGCTGTGGGTGTGATATTAGTTTATGACTGTATAAATCTCTTTTAACCTTTCAATTATACTCATTATGCTTCACAGACAAATGGTTCAAATGCAGGAATGCCACGCGATGCTGCAAGTAGTAGTTAACCTGAAATACATCATTCAAAGTTGTTCAGTTAATAGGATCTATCCTCTTGTAATCTATTAATTACTGTTAGAAACTTGGTGGGTGTCTGATCACACTGTGAGTGAATATATAGTATAGAATTCAAAACCTGTTAGGACAAAGAGCTGTGAATTAAGGCAGGTTGATCTCAGCTGGAAAGCTGCTAGACGAATCATGGGAAAACAATTATATTTCCTTACTAACAGGAATTAATACCAGCAGAATTCAAGTAGAAAGGAAATAATAAATATAAATATCAATTTCTTTTTTTTTTCACCTTCCATGAGCATTTTATTTATTTATTTATTTATTTTCATTTATTTTTATTAGTTGGAGGCTAATTACTTTACAATATTGTAGTGGTTTTTGTCATACATTGATATGAATCAGCCATGGATTTACATGTATTCCCCATCCCGATCCTCCCTCCCACCTCTCTCTAGAAAAATCATTTACTAAAGAAATTGATAGTAAATGATTTTTCTTGAGCTAGTAGATTTCTGGGCAAAAATAAAAAGCAGTGCCCTTACTTAGTTAATCATAAGAGTAAACCCTAGTGATACAAATGGTGATATTAGGAGCAAATTTTGAGGCTAAATGCATTCAACTCTTCTAGAAACATATAGTTTAGAAGTTTCAATAAAAAATATGGCACATATATGAAATATTTTCCTATTGATAGAACTATATGAACATGCTTTTAAAATAAAAATGTTTTGTTTCTTATTTTTTAAATGAAGAAAGGGACAATACAATTATAGTAAATAAATCTATCATAAAACATATATTACAGTTGTAGGCTGGAGCCATTTCAGGAAATGATGGTGTTTCTGGCTTTCTTCCTGGCCCCACAGATATTTCACCCTTGCAACTGTTCCATTTAACCTCCTCTGGGTGTTTGGCTTGACCCAAGGACCTGAGATGAGTGTTGCTTTAGGCAGATGAGCTCTGAAAGAAGTCATTTGTCAGAAACCCTTGACTCAGTTGCCGCTCCACCGTGACCTCAGTCTCTCTCCAGGGCCCAGGCATCAACTAGTATCCCATCTCCCTTGTGAAATCCAATTCCCACTGACTGCATTTCCATTCAATGTCTATGCTTCAGAACAGCCACTAGCAGACTGCTTTTCTGGTACCTGGTCTGCTGATGTCAGATGGGCATTTGTCAATTTCAGAGGTTTACTGCTCTGCTGACCCACTTGAATTGACATTCTGGTTTTACACTTTGAGTTTAAACCTTGGATAATAGTGCTTGTGCCCAACGTGACTTTGGGCTGAACTGACTTCACAATTGATTTTTAGAATGATCATTAGCTCTACCCCATTCTGGATTAAGGGACAGCTTCTTGCTTTTATAAAATAATAATAATAATAGCAATTTATTATTATTATTATACTCAGAATTCTCAAGGAAACATTAAAACATTTAAGAAAGGCAGTCTTTATATTCTGGTTAATAATGAAACAACTGAAGGATATCATGGTCAAGAGGTAGTCAAGGAGTACCACATTGCCTTTTAGAACTCAGACACTTGGTTTATTGTAATCTACTTCTAAGTATATTATGCCATTTTACTTGAAATTTAGAAAGATAGGAGGAAGATAGTGAAAAGAAGTTTGCATACTTTTTAAAAAAGATGACTAAATTGGTTGAAAGCAAAAGCAGGGAGAAAAATACAAACAAGAGCAATATCAATAAATAAATTCCATCCCAGAGGAGTTTGATGCATAGTTTGGCTCTGTGCTTTCTAATTTGGTCAAATAAATGAAAGTTGTATTATTCATTACATGTATCCAGAAGGAAATATTAAATGTGTCGGTCAAGGCAGAGGCACAGCTTTTAGGAAAAAACCGAGTCCTATGGAAAACACTTCAGGAATCTTGATGTAGTATATATAGAGAGAGAGATGGAGAGAATGAGAGCGAGTGCATTGTGATGCTTATGTTCCACTTGGATTCATCCCTATACCTAAGATTCACAAAAGCAGAATGAAGAAGATATCTGATGGTCTACATACAAAGTTTTTACATCCTGAAAACCAGCTTGACTGTTAAAAAATGAAGTTAAACATTTCATATGGTAGACACAATGCAAAATAGGGCTACTGATCTGAACATATCCAATATTTTCTAAACTGATAAAATTTTACCTTTTATTCAAGAAGTAGAACATTCTTTAACAAAAAATTTAAAACACACCCTAACTAGCAAAAAATAAGGTGCACATATTATTATTATTTATAAGGGATAATGAATATATTTGTTAATTTTATCAATGAGAAAAGAAAGCCAGTGGGTACCCTGTAAAAGCCACTTTATTACTAACAACAGTACTTGGGGTACTGATGGGGAATACATGATAAGGGACATAATTATATTCTAGGACTCACATATTTGAAGTTGGTAAATTGAGCAGCCACCCACTAGGAATTACAAGCATCTACTGATTTCCCAGAGAGGAAAGTGGTTCATCAAGAAAGTCTCCAGAGACTTTGACTTACAAAGTGGAATTTTACAACAGCTAATTTCAGGTAAATTGTGTGGCCTAACAAATGGATTTTTTTTCAGCAATGATAAGAGCTTGCCTTTAGAGATACATTTTTTTCTTAAACATTTAAATACTGAATTTAGTTATTTCAGTAAGAATATATCATCCTAGGGCTTTCTAGTGGCTCAGAGAATAAAGAATCCACCTGCAATGTGGGAGATCTGGGTTGGATCCCTGGGTTGGGAAGATCCCCTAGAGAAGGAAATGACTACCCACTCCAGAATTCTGGCCTGGAGAATTCCATGGACAGAGGAGCCTGATGGGCTACAGTCCACGGGGTCGCAGAGTCAGACACCACTGAACGACTTTCACTTTCACATATCATCTAAACCAAAGCAACCTCCCTGAGTTCAGTCTCCCTCTTTAGGTCATATCCCCTCAGTAAGGGTTGTTCTAGTTCTTTGTGAAGCTGAGCAGTATGAGTCTGGGCAGAATGGCATGGAGGCAGATGCTTAAGTTTAAGTCATGGCCAGGAGGTCATTCACCAGCATTGTACCATGTACTGCAATGCTGACTTCCAAATTTCCTCACTAAATTTAATTTAAATATGCTCATTATATGATTTTTAAAAATGTTTCATTTAGAAGCTGCAACTCTACTTTGGAATTTGCACTGTTACTTATCATCCCCAGGTTATTCCATCCTAGATTAGTACTGAGGCTAAAATAATTATAGATTCTGGAGGCACATTATCTTGATGCAAATCCCAATCCTGATGTCGGGTTGGCCAAAAATGTAACTTATGGAAAATCTGAATGTATGTTTTGGCCAACCCAATACTTCTCAGTTGAAGGATCTTGGTAGGTTACTTAAACACTCTCTCCCTTCTGTTTTCTAACATGGTAACAGTAATCATACTAACCTCTGAAAGTTCTTGTAGGGTTTAGGTTTAGTTAATAAATATAAAGTATCTGGTATATAAAACATTACATAAGTATTTTCTACTATTTTTCTAAATAGAGGCTTTATAATATTTCAGTGTATTTCTTTATTCATTAATCCATCCATAATATTACCCGGGAACACTTTCTTGAAGTATTATTATAATTTTAGGTGAAAGTTTCAGCATGCAAAGAAAGTTCTGGTCTTGAAAAGGCTAGAATAGGGACTATGTTCTGGAAGTTACCTTGTGTATTGACATGGGATACTCTAACTGCCCACAGTAAAGGTAGAAAATAAATTTCTTAAAAATGAATCTGAAATATAGACTCTATCTTATTAGCTATAATCGCCTGAGATGACTAAAGGCATTCAATGTTCTACTAACCAAGATGACTATGCTTTTTTAAAAAATTGAAGTATAGTTGATTTATAATGTTGTTAGTGTCAGGTGTATAGTAAAGTGACTCATATATATATTTATATACACACACACACACATATGACATTTTTAATGAAAGAAAATATTCCTTCACATATTCAAGAAAGGGTATTACACAGTAGACATAAGCTTATAATAAAATAGCAATATAGGAGAGTCAATAATCACATGACTCATATATAATAAAGTTCGATCTTGAGAAGTAATTTAAAGAAAAGGAACTGAAAGTTAATTAGAAAAAGGTATAAAAACCACACAAAGTCACTACCTTAATAATTACAAAAAATAATTACTAACACCATTGAAAAAGTCTATAATATAAGTATTACTATATAGTGATGCTTATTTCTAAAATTTGAAAAGATGGAAGACTCTTTAAAGTCAGTTAAAATGCACAGTTTAAGGGTGTAATCCTCTAGCTGTTAAAAATATATGTACACAAAGAATTCTATGCTTTCTGTGTCTCCTTATGTTCTTTATTTATATTCTAAGATTTGTGTTAACACCCTTTAATCTTAACATGAGTATCCTTCATGATGGGTCAAAACATGGTTGTGATTTTATTTTACAAATGAACTCTCGTAACATAGATTATGCATCTATCTGCCTCTCTGTAAACTTTACACTTTATATACTTCAGAGGAATTTAATCTCTCTTCATATATATGTGTTTTACATATATTCATGTTTACATGGATGTGTATTTGTCTTAGATGGCATTCTCATAACACAGGCTTCAAAATGGAGAATAACTGTTTCTGCTGCTTCAACGTTATATTAAATGATGTTTTTATTTTCTTTTTTACCCCTCAGGGTAAAAACATTTGTCAAGTGACACTTATTGTTTATACTGATGCAGGGGTTTTGTTTTTTTCATTTATTTGTCTGGCCATGCTTCATGACTTGGAAGATCTTAGTTCCCCCATTAAGGGTCAAACCTGGACCCTTGGCAGTGAAGGCACCAAGTCCTAGCCACTGAACCACCAGGGAATTCCCAAAAGGGTGTGTTTCTGTTAAGGCCATTTAAGCTATAAATTTTCATTTTTCTTTAGCTATAACAGAGAAAGAAAACAAAACAAGCAGGCACTATCTATTGAGTTACTTTATATCACTAGACTATAACAAAAAAGTTAAATATATAGCATAAGGTATCAGGGAAGAGGGTGAGGATGTGATTCATGGTATATCTAAATTCCATTAATAACTGGGCAGGTTACAGTGGTATTCTTTTGGATTTTAATACTGAGTTCAATGTGAGCAGCACTTGTTGAAATTTATTATCATCCTCTGAGTCTATGAAGGTACTCCATAGTGACTTGAATCAAAATCATCATCACCTTGGATCCCAGTTCATTAGCACTGCTGCTCAAATCCCCCTAAATTATTGCTTATGTGCCTTTCAAACATCATAAGGATATCAGTAGCTATTCCTGCCTAAAAAGTGGCAAAACATTTTTCAATAATGCATCTCAAAATTTTATACTTCTGTTTCAGCATGCATATTCAAATCTACTTGGTTTTAACAAGCAAAATCCAAGTCTGTACAATCAAGCTGGAGAGCTGATTGAATGTATTGTTAATGCACTCTTGCAATGTTCCCCAAACAAATAGCATATTTGAATTTGATTTGGTATCCATAGAAAAGAAACTAGAATGTTACCTGTTATACAGGTGAGAACAAATTAGGTATTCTGTTGCTCTCTTTGCGTGATCTCAATTTACTTAAAAAATCATTTGGCAAGATAGCTATAATGTTTCTGGTATTGAAAGTTGTGACTAGAAAATAGTTTTCTACTTTAAACCTAAATGTCTTGGCTTCATTCCAAAATTTATTTTCAATAAATGTCTGAGCATTTATCTTGCAGCAGGAGACCATTATCCAGTCACAACATTCAATTCCTTTGACATTATCTCTTAAGTAAAACAGTAACGTCAAGAATAAAGGACTCACTTATTCAAAGAGTATGTTAGTATGCTGGGTGGGTGAACAAATACTGTGGGTGAAAATCACCCCTTTAATAGTCATTTGAAGTAGAAAAAGCATGAATTCCTTCTCTTCAGATACACTTTTTTGAGTCTTGTGGTAAAGATCTTGACCAAGGGAGCCTACAAAATGAACATTCCAATATTTTCTAAATGACATCTCTCATATAGTTGATTTCACTTTCATGCATTGGAGAAGGAAATGGCCACCCACTCCAGTGTTCTTGCCTGGGGAATCCCAGGGACGGGAGCCTGGTGGGCTGCCGTCTATGGGATGGCACAGAGTCGGACGCGACGGAAGCCTTAGCGGCAGCAATAGCCACATATAATTGAATCTCTGATATGACTGGTTTACATGGTCTCTCTTGAACATTTGTGTGTAGTGGAGGTTCACATGGGTTGTACCAGCTCTGAAGATTCAGGCTTAGCCCACTTAAGGTCTGGTTTTTGTGAAGGTCCCTCTATAAGATGGCAAGCCTGTGTGTAGTTTCTCTTCTTCCAATTGTCAGTGGAGACTTTGGTTTCTCAGAATTTTAATCAATTCGGGAGGCTACACAGATTTTGGTAGGAAGCAGTTTTTGAGGTGACCAGTGTCTAAATTCACTATCAGATTTATTGCCTGTATTTCATAACCATTCACCACTATTACAGTGCGAGTGTGCATGGCGGTGTTGGGGTGGGGGTGGGCGGTGCTTCACAGTACCCTAGAGAGTGATTCTAATCTTACAAATCAATACATCAGTGGGTACATTTAGGGGAAAAAATGCTGGATACAGATCTGATAATATCACTCCTCTGTTTAAATATTTTACTTTAATGAACACTCTGTCATTTGGAAATAGCTTCTTAAGTCTTGAATAAAGAATGGCAGGGGGCTTAACATAGAATAAGAAGTGTCAAGGACTTGCTTAAATTTACCAGTGTACTCCTTTGGCCAAGTATCATCAGATTATCAGTCCCTACATTCTCACCCCTCATCTTGGACACAGACCATAGGCTGATGATTTTTCTGTCTAACATAGTTAACATTGTAAATAAGCTTTAAGACAAGGCCCCTTGCCTTCCCATATGACTGCAGCCATTGTTAGAGCGGCGTAGAAGTATCACCTATCTTACTTATATTTCTGACTTCGAAAACTCATTCTAGTAAGCCTGACTTTCTGTGAGAAGAAAATTGAAATTGGATTTTTCTTTTTTCCATTTCCATAGTTGATTTTTTTTTTTTTTGCATACTAAAGTTTGAATAACTGCTCACGGCTCTGTTAAATTCTTTTTCCTTCATGGAGCCAAAACGTCAATCTCAGTCGCATTGATCTTTCCCTTCCCAATGTCTACATCAATTTGTTTATACCACTAAAGTGACACCTATCCCATCCTTCTCTGTGCTTCAAGTATTTGCAAACTTGTCTGATCACCTTTGGAGATGGGTTCTGTATCTCTCAGTATTACCATCTCTTCAGTACTCAGCCTGGAGCTTGGCACATTGTAGAAAGGCATCTCATAATCACAGAAAAATAACATGTTAGCACTCGCTATATTCACCATTCAAACTATAAGGATATCCCGAGATCAAAGCTATGTAGCATCAGTGTAGGTGTCACCTTAGTCTTTGCAATTCCTTTTTCAGCAGACTCCTTTCAGTCATACAAATGCATAAGAAGATAGGGATAAAAAGGGGACCAGGAGTTATGCTGCAGAGTAGATATGAATACTGTGTTGATCAAACAAAATCCATATTCATCTTTGCAGTCACAACTGTAGTACTCAGGCTTCCATATTTCTAGGACAGGTCATTACAGAAATACTTTGAGAAATGAAGTGAGAAGCAAACCAAAGTTGTGTGTCCTCAGGCGTAATCTAAGACCCCTGATTTTGTAGACAGTTCAATGTAGGGAATTAGGAAACCAAGGTTGGGCATACAAATGGCAAATATTCTTTTATTTGAAAACTCTTGGTGGTACAAGAATACATGAAGCCATGTTATTATGAAAGTTATCATAGCCATCATTATAAAAGCAAGACTACTGTGCCCCAAAATATAGACTTATATTGAAATGTAAGATTTAGCCATGAAACTTCTTAGGTATGCTTAAGGGTTTCTTATGAGAACCATTGGGAAATATCATTTTTGGTCAAAGCATAATGAAAGATGTGCTTTTCCTAAATAAGTAAATAAGTAGTTATTTTTAAATGAAAAGAATAAATCTCAGCCTGATATCTAAGATGTTCTGATGTTTCTTTGGACAATTAGAAGGTTCAGAAGCAAAGGAACAAGCTAACTCTAAAAAGTGCTGAGGTATATTAAATGGGATTTCTATATACTACTTTTATTTCTGACTTTATTTTTGTACTTTACGGCCTTATACTCTGACTTGTTCAGTAGCTTTATAATTCTTTTTTACTATATGAATTATTTTGCATAATCACCTGGAATTCAAATAAACAAGATAATCCCAAATTCTTTACTTCTTCCTTCATGTCAAGTCTAATTTCTTCTGCAAGTTATCAGGGTCCCATTCTTCTATTTTAATTCCAATATAAATTGATCATAAATGTCTTGTGGTTAAAAAAGACTCTCATATTTTTCTAAAATACATTTCCCCAGAGAAGGACCAGAAATGCATCTGCACTGTGCTTCACTCTATTACTCTTTTACTTGGAAAATATGACATTTAAAAAGAAACATGAAACATTATCGTATCATCTAAATTCAGAAGAAATCATCAACCTCACAATAATAAATGTTATGTTAAAAAAGCAAAAGCAACTTATCCTTCAGAAGATCAGATTAGCTAATTTCAATCTTTTAAAATCCCCTTTCCTAACCCAGAGTGCCCAGCTGTCATCAAAAATGAACGATGATGATCTTTCAATTTCAGTGCTCTGTACTTTTTTTTTTTTTTATTGCAAAGTTATTTCTGTGAAAGCTCACAGGACAACTGGCACCCTGAAGTCAATTCTCAATTACCTTGGGCATGAGAGATAAGATTATATGGACATTTGTTGACAACATCCAAACCTCCCTCAATCACAGTTCTCTTAGCTTTTCTGAGAAGGTCCACAAAGATGAAGCAAAATGTACAGATTTGAGTTGTACCTTGTTTCACCTTTGCAAGCTTATAGAGGAAATAAATTTCTAAAGATGACTTGTAGAAAACAGAATATGAAGAGAGGAAATAAAGGTAAAGCAGACAGTGAATAACTGGCTCTTGAATTTCTGAGTATAGCTTGCACTGGGACATGCACTAGAAATATCCAAATTGATTAATAAACATTTGTTGAGCTTGCCTCAAAAGAAAGGAGGAAGAGAAAATAGCATTTAGCAAAGAGAACAGTGACAGTGACTTCTATGTAGATTACATCTTTAAACCCCAAAGGACTCACTATCTGAACCTTTCAGGTGTTCAGGTGAACCTCACTAGAGGAGAAACATTATCAATCAGCAAGACAAAATATATTGCCTAGGAGCACTGGAACAGAAAATATTAGCAGAGCAAACCAACCCCCTTTAGAAAGACATATGTTAGCTGGAGATTAAAGAGCACTGAAGAGTTTGTCCTATTTTCTCTTTTCAAGTTAAAGATGATCTGTGGGCTGCTAATATCTCAAAAAGATGTTCTAATGCCTGTATGTGCAATAGGTTGTAATGAATAAAGGTATAAGTGATGGAGTAGGTCCCATAGCCCTATGAGGTTATGTGAAGATTAAATGAGTTAGCCTGGCATATAATAAGAGTTCAGTTAATGAGTGCCACATCATTTATATCACAATACTCTACTAATGCTAATATACAAATAAGGAAATCCTAGAAAAAATCTATTAGCAAGATAATCCTAGATAATAACTAAAAACACAACTAAAACAATCAAACACTAAAAAAACCTCTAATATATATACAGCATAAAATTGCAAGCCAATATTGTTAAATGAATAGGGAAAGTGAAATACATCTTTTTATCTTTTACCACTTTAGTCAAGAGTTTCTTACAAGGTAGTTCAGAAAAAAATATATAAATAGCTGTTACACATCTTTTAAACTATTTATACAAAAGTGATCATACTCCCCATTATACACATTTTTCTGCACTTTGTCTTTTTTTTGTCCCCCACATAGTAATATGTATTAGAACTTCCCCTATCAGCACACACAGCACATTCTCACTTTTTATCAGTTGCATAGTATTCCATATTATAGATGTAAAATAATTTAACCAACACTATTTTTGGAAATTTAGGTTATTTTGGTACCTAATTAAAAACTAATAATATTGCAAAAATATCTATAGTATATATTCACAAAATACTTAGAGTGTTTCTTTGAAAAAAAAATCATTAGGCATACTCCTAGAAATAGAATTACCAGATCAAGAATATGAACTTAAAATCTGACATCTTGAAAATGCGCTCCAAAGAGTTAATATAAATTAATTCCTCAGCTTCTCTGTCAACAGCATCTGTGCAGTCTTGCCCTGGAAATTGTCTAAACTTTAAATTTTGCCAATCTTGGTATGTTAGTGTTGAATAAAGGATGATGAACATTCTAACTTGATTTTTTTCTATGCTAGTTAAGAGAAAACAATGTGTTGATTATAAAACATTCTGTGTTATTGTCATTTTTATAAAAAAATACAAGCATAGTAAAACTAGTAGTTACTACTACACCAGGTGTTTTTGTTTTTAAATACTATTCTTTTATGAAATTTTTATGAACAAGAATTGTTAGCATCCTGAATGCAAAAACATCTCTCTTTCTCTCATTTTCAAAGTATTTCTTTCTTTACAGGGTTATCATACACACAGAGATACACAATCACACAATACACACACATAGAGAGCCCGGAAGCTCATTGCTATCAAGAAACAACACAGCTACTTCAGGGCGTATTACCACTAGAGTTATTGTTGAAAACAGACCTCACAGATTAAGGATTTAGTAAAGTTAAATCACAAATTTGTCATTCAGCCATTACACATGTAAGATATATGCCATTACGTGTACAAATGAAATTTTATGTGTCTCTTTCAATGGATGAAATAGATTTCTCAAATTTGAGGTTATCCATTAAATTTCCCCAGGAATCTATGTTTAATACAACCAAGACAAATCTACTAAATTTTTTCTCTTAGAAATTAAAAAAGGAAATAATTTGTTTTCATGAAATTCTGTGCTCATTCAGTCTCTGAAATCAGTCAGGAATCAAACTCTTCACTCTGTTGCCTTCATACAAAATAGCTGGTTAGTTTTTATTTGTAAATCTCAGTGGGCTTCTAATATGTTCAGAGCAAAAAATATAGCCAACGTGGGATAATTTACCAAGTGTAAATGTAGGGATTTTCTTATGAGCATGACAGATTAATGACTACTATGGATCATGCCTATATATTTCATATTAAAGCACCATATTCTATAGAATATCTTGACTTTCTTTCATGTTTTAATAACTGTAAATGTCTAGGAGAAGAATCTCCCTTTAAATTTGTAGGGAAGAGACTGAACATAAATCATATATGCCAAGGGTAGAAGTGATTCTCAGTTGCATTATGATTTGAGTCTTTACTCAATGATTTTATACAAAATAATTTTCTACAAAATAAGAAATCATTATAATGTATTCACAAAAAGAAAATTCTACTTGTTATTTTTATTGCTTGGTGATACATTACTGTATTCTCAGTATTCTAATATATGATTATAAAATTTAAATAATTCTTCAACATTTTAATCCAAGGATAATCATGTGGGGGCCCTCTGGTGGCCAAAACAATGCTATTATATTTTCACTAGAGAAGTTCAGGGTTGGTGAGTAAAACATTCTCCTGGAAATTCTAAAACTTTACTTTGAATCTACTTCATATTGAATATATGTAAATATATTCATATTTATACTATATTGACTCAATTTATAGGTTAAAAATTGCTAGCATATTTTAATACCTTTACCCAACTTCATAAAGTAATATTTCATGTACAGATTCAATATTTAAGTTGTATGGAAAAATATAATATTTCTATTTGAATAAAGAGAATCGTAGATTATCTTAGACTCACAGAATTATGAGTCATCAAATTTTGTAGTAGGAAAGGAATAAATTTGAGAGTTAATTTAGTGAAATTCCCTCATCTAATGAATAAGGAAAATAAGGTCAACGTAGGTTAAATGCCTTGCATATATGGTTATGGAGTAATTACTGGGAGTTCTGGAGTTAACCTTTCTGGAATTAGCCATTTCTATATGTTGTAACATCAAGTGCTTTGGGAAAATGTGGTCATTTAACTTTCTTTCAAACTGTTTCTACTCTTTACATGGGATTTTTACTTATGGTTATTTTAATCTTGTTTATTTCAAAAACAGTTCTTTCTTGGGAAAATTTTTCCAGGTTAAGACATAAGCATCAAGTGATTTGCAATTTAAAAGTAAAGCAGGGAAATAAAAAGCAGAAACAAAACAAGAAATACATCAGTTTTCTAGTGCTGTGCAATATAATACCATTAATTCAGCAGCTTAAACCATTATGCATTATTGCTTTAATAATAATGTTAAGCTCACATTCTACATGTCGGAAGCTCAGGAACAGACTTGGTCAGGTTCTCTACTCAGGATATCTCAGGACCGAAATAAAGGTGTTGGTTGGGCTTTGGTCTTATGGAGGCTGTGGGCAAGAATCTCCTTTTAAGCTCATCCAGCTTGTTCAAAAAGATTAATTCTCATGATTGTAGGACCAAAGTCATTCTTGTTTGCTAATTTTGGCCAATGGGTTGCTCTCAGCTCCTAGAGGCTATTCTTCATTCCCTCTCTTTTTACAAAGCCAGCAATAGAGAATCCCCTTTTGCTGAATCCTTCTCACATTTCAACTCTCATTTTTAGGAGGTACCTGGTTCCTTTTAAGAAACTTGTGTATGTTCATGGGACTATTTATATGTCAGTATTACTATTTTTCCTTCTTAAAGTCAGTTTTGTAACAAATCTAATCATGGTAGTAATTACCCCATCATATTCACATGTCCTGGGACTGAATAGAACAGGTAGGGGTGCATGGATCTTGGGGGTCATCTTAGAATTCTGCCTTTCACGGCAAAATAAAGCTTTCATACTCAGACATGCCTCATATAAGAGAATATTTTACTTTTGCAGTGGTCATGATTCTTCCACTATCTCAATGTATAATTCCAACAGAGGTTATACGCTAACAAAGTCCTATAATATTAAGATATACTCTTTATTTTAATATTATAGGACTTTATTAAATTTTCCAATGAATTTTAAAATATATACATTTGTCATGGTATTCTCTCTTGAAGCTTGGTGTTCATCCATGAATAAAGCAAAGATTTCTACCCCTGTGGAACATATATTCTAGTGAGAAGAAACAGACAATAAATAGTATGTATAATCAGTAAGTAAATCATCTAATATAGGTGAAACTGCTATAGAGAAAAAGCAAAAGTGATCAGGGTAAGAAGGATTTGGAGAATGAAGGAGGAAATAGGTAAGTAGAGTTTCAAGAATAATCTTTATCAAGAAGGTGAAGGAAGTGAAGGAATTATATGAAGGTATGTGGGTGAGAAATAATGAAGGCAGAGGGGACAGCAAGTGCAATGGCCCTAAGGCAAGATCATGCCTACCTGTTTCAATACAGCAGGGAGGAACGTGAGACCACTGAGGAAAAAAAAGAAAACAGGAGGCAAGAGGTGAGGAAGAATATGTGGTACCATCGTAGACTCTGAGTGAAATGGAGCACCACTGCAGGAAGAGTCCCATATATGAAGTTTTATAAGGGCCAATCTGGCTGTTTATTAAAAGTAGATTATAAAGGAGCAGGAATTAAAGTAGGGAGGCTAATTAAGAGGCTATTATTTAAATTCAGGCTAGAGATACAATGGTCTGGACCAGAGATTTAGGAATAGAGGTGATAGGAATTGGATTATGAATATCTCATGGAAGTACAGCTAATAGTATTTTTAAGATTTTTTTCAGTCTGAGTGACTGATGAGGTGGAATTGTTATCATTTGAATAAGATGATGGAGTAGTTGAGAAATGTCAGGAACTACCTTTTTATTTTTTTATTTTTTATTTTTTAGGAACTACCTTTTTAGACATCTTACATTTGAGATATTCAAGCTGATATCCTAGTGGATAAGTAGGCAGCTGGATACATAACTCTGGAGTTCATGAGAGAGATCTAGCTTGAAGATACAAATTCAGAAGTCATTTAGAAGACTCCCAAAGAATGTATTTTATTTTATTTATTTATTTTTTCATTTATTTTTATTAGTTGGAGGATAATTACTTTACAATATTGTAGTGGTTTTTGCCATACATTGACATGAATCAGGCATGGATTTACATGTGTTCCCCATCCCGATCCCCACTCCCACCTCCCTCCCCACCTCATCCCTCTGGGTCTTCCCAGTGCACCAGCCCTGAGCGCTTGTCTCATGCATCCCACCTGGCCTGGTGATCTGTTTCACCCTTGATAGTATACTTGTTTCAATGCTGTTCTCTCAGAACATCCCACCCTCGCCTTCTCCCACAGAGTCCAAAAGTCTGTTCTGTACATCTGTGTCTCTTTTTCTGTTTTGCATATAGGGTTATGGTTACCATCTTTTTAAATTCCATATATATGCATTAGTATACTGTCAAAGAATGTATTTTAAAGCCAAGAGACAGGGTAAAAACACAAGGGGATGAGTCAAGGCAGACAATAAAAAAAAAAAAACTAATGACTAAGCCCTGGAGTACATCAACATTAAGAGGTCAGAAGGTGAAAAACAAGTAAAGGAGATGACAAAAGAGAAACCAGAAAAAAGGAAGGAAAGCCAAAGCATGTAGTATCAAACAAGTCAAGAAAAAGTGAATCAAGGAACAGTGATCAACTGCATCAGACGCCACCAATAAAGTTAAATGAAGTGGGCTCTGAGATTGGATAACTGGATTTAGCAATCTGGAGAACATTGGTGACACTGCAAGTTTTGATAGAGTGATGCAGTAAAAAACTTACTGGGGCAGTTTGAAGAGAGAATGGAAGAAGAGGGTTTCAGAAAATGAACATAGCAATGCAAAAAGGAGACAAGACAGGAAAGTGTATTTGGCAGAGCAAATGAATCAGTGGAAAGTTTGGATTTCTTTTTTAAAATCTTGGTTACTTTGGTAACTTGGTTACTTTGGTTACTTGTCTACCAAAATCATCATAGCCTAAGCCATAATAAATGAATTTAAATATGAGCACATTTAAAATCCTCAGAGTATTTTTATTATGAATCATATGGGTGATGATCACACTTAGCACATAGTTTTTACTAAACACTGCTGATTCAAGATACAATTTTCTTTGTTTCAATCACATTTAAAGAAATTGAGTTATGTTGAAAGGAGTAGAGTGGGGGAAGGAAGTGTGAATATTAGTAGAACTAATCAGGTTAATCAGTGCATGCATATCAAAGCAGCACAGTTTATGAGTCAGAAGACTCAGTTTTGGGCCCCAAGTAACACTGACCAGCTCAATTACATCTGCAAAGACAATCTCCCTGTAGATTTACATTTCATTATTTTAAAAATAAATACATTGTGCTGGATGATCTCTTAGGTCCATTCTAATAAATCTAATACAAAAACATTTCCTGAATTTCTATTATGCACACAAGTTAAGATATAATGCTGGTTCTTTACCCTGAGTGATGAAGATGGAGTTACAGTGAACTAACAGAAAGCAAGAGGCAAATAAATCTATAAAATAAAGCCAAGTAACCGGTATAAGACATCCCAAGGGAATCCGGCTCTTAAATGCAATAAACACTCATATGAACTCTCTCATTTCTCTTCCTCATTTGCTAACTCATCAGTAGACTCAATTCTCTTGTGTCTGGATTCCTTTCTGATTATATATCTGTGAGTTTTGGAATTAGGAAGTCTTTTACTTTAACAGTTTTCTGACAAATGGCTGATTTAGACACAAGCCAAATCTGGTTCCATAAATGCTGTGAAAATATATGAGTAACTGGAATAGAAGCTGATGTGGATTAAATGTTTTCTTTTTGTGGGAATTTATGTGATGTTAGATATTAATCTACATTGAAATTTAAGTTCTTGCAGATCTGAATTTAGACCAGATAAAATGCATTTCAGTTTACCCATATATTTTTTTTCCTACAAGTTTGTGAACTTCCATCAAACTTATGTTACAGAGAGAAAAAAATACACATGCTATCATTAGATTTAAAATGAAGCAAGATTTAGGGCCTGGTGAATGCTTCAAATAGTTTAAGGTCTCATGCCTGGGGATCATATATGGGTCTCTTTGCAGTTTCCAGAAGATATAAAATGCAGCCAATTATCTTTAAAGAAGAATCATAGAATAGTTTTAAGTAGCAAATGAATAAAGGGAAGAAAAAAGGTAGTTTAATATAGTTCTTCTGGCCAAAGATACTTGCAGTATCACTATTAAATCAGATGGCATGCTGCTCAATAGCTTTAAAAAAAGAAAAATCTTTGCACACTTAAGGGGGCAAGAGTGCAGCCTATTTTAAGAAGATCCTGTCTCAAGCAATATGTATTTGACATTACAAAGGTATTATAAATATATTTATTGATGATTGAACTTCAAATTTATGTCTTTCTCATTTTTTTTCAGATGACATCTTTACCTACCACGACTATTTGTCTCTTCTCTTTACTGCTAAATTTCTATTCTGTGATTCTCTGAAATTTTCACTTTATTCCTAATATGTAAACTACTGCTTCAGTGTTCAGCTGAACTGACTTCTCCCTTCATTTGTGAACAGACTAGACAGAGAATAATAAGATTTTATATAAGGATATATATCTGCCATCTTGTAAATAAGGCAGTAAACATATTTAATTAAATTGCATCTACTAGAATATCTGTTTTTCAAAGAATTTTCTGAAAGAGTATGTGCTACTATTCTTTGCACTGTCATTCTAACGCATTTGTTAACATTTTGAAAAATACATTAAGTAGGCATGTTTACTTTTTTTTACATTTAGTTTTGAACTGGTTATATTCAGTTTGTCTATTGAGAAATAAAGACAGATTGAAATCACCTGTATTTTACCATGTGCTTATTACTTTTCTTGGTATTAAAATAATTTTATTTCAAATAGTATGTGTTATTTTTGATGGTTAAAATATATTTGTTTGATATAATGAAATCATAGCAGTGTATACAGACTTGCTTACATGTGCATGTATATGTGTGTGTGCGTGTGTGCTAAATCCCTTCAGTCATGTCTGACTCTTTGCAACCCTATGGACTGTAGCCTGCCAGGCTCCTCTGTCCATGGAATTCTCCAGGCAAGAATACTGGAGTGGGTTGCCATGCCCTCCTCCAGGGGATCTTCCCGACCCAGGGATCGAATCTGCATCTCCTGCAACTCCTGTGTTGCAGGCTGATTCTTTACCTCTGAGTGACCGGGGAAGTGCATGTATATGTGTATCTCTAATATTTTAATAAATATTGCTGAAAACAGTTTAGCTTCAGTTCATCCAGAAAGAATTTGGAAAGACGGCTTCTAAGGAGTTCAGAACTAAAATAAATGCCAGCGTTTTTGCCTGCACAGTAAACCCATCCAGTTATATCCTGAGTATACACTTTTAAGCATGCCAATGGTCACAAAAGAACTGATTGGCTCCTATGCTTCAGAAAACAATTTGCCCACAAGCTCAGTCATTCTCTAACTCGGGAGTCACTGCAAAGACCTAGTGAGACTCGAAGAAATAAAAAGTGCATATTGAGAAGGGCCTGTGCCTGAATCAGATTCAGACTTCTGATTAATCCAACACCTATATGTTCTGAGTGCTAATCGTTAACGTCATTAAGCTGCTTGTTTCTTAATTGCATTCTAGTGTAAGATTCAAGGCAAAAATGAACCAGCTCTGAGAAGCCCACAATCAAAGTTGATTGCATCCAACCTTACTGTTGCACCTCTATTAACCTACAAGCAGTGTGGGCAGGACTTACAAAAAGCACTTTGGGAGAAAAACTGTCTCCTTCAGATTTTGCTACACTTGCATTTATTATGAATTTTCTGGAAATTATGAGATAGAATTGCTAATGACCCCTGTCAGAGACAGTCATTATCTCAAACTGTGAATACTGGTTGTCATTTTCAGAGTCAACAGATGTTGACCTTAGGGTGGCAACTTTTCCTTCATTCCATGAACTCAATCAACATTACATCCTTCAGTTTTCTATAAAATGCACTATCCAATTAGAAAGTAAGCTTTTTAAAAAGAAAGGTCTAGGGTTAAAATCTCATTTAAGCTGCATTAGGCTAAATGTGGCTTTGGGCTATTTGTATTAGCAGAAGCTATTTATGATTTCTCTAAAGGAGAGGAAAGGACACGTTGGGGAATACAAAGAAATTGATTTAATGGTATGCATGACTTCACATTCAATTTCTATAAAAATGGCCCTTCATAAGAGGTTGTGAATATTTTTAACAATATCTCCCCTTTTCATTTTCATTCTGATCTTCATAAAAACACTGTTTGTAAATATGTAGTTAAATTGGCAAAGACATAGCTAGAGAACAGTTGTGCAGTAGAGATGGATGCAGCAATTATTACTTCTGCAAATTAAATTGAACTTGAAATCCACTAAACCTAGTCACTATTGAGGTGGAAATGTGCTATGAATTCCTGAGCCCACTCAGCTTTTTGGGGGAATTATATCCTATCTTCATACTTGCTTCTAAGCTCATTTTCTTTGTATGACTGTCCTAGTCAGACTCCATTTGATGCTGATAATGGCTTAAATGGCATTTGACTCAGTTTAATTTTCACATATCCATTCATTCATTTATTCAGTAAGTGTACTGAGCCTACAGTGCAGAAGCAGGAAGAGCTGGGCTCTGGTCAAACAGTGAAAAGAATCACAGACCCAAGTTTCACAGTTCTCACAGACTAGGGGAAATACAGACAAGAAATCCATTTCAACAAAATGTAAGCATAACTTTCAAAAAACATTTTTCCTACATTTGTAGAAAATCTCTAGCAAAGACACTTTAGTGATTCGGTTAAAGTACATTATATGAACTAAAAATTCTATGTTTTCCTTGTAGGAGTCCATTTTCATAACAAAAGTCATTATGTTTTCAAATTTAATATTTATGGTAGGTATACCATGTCTTAGCAGTATAGATCTTAAATTAGATCTTAAATTGCCCTTAAATGGAAGTGATTCTAAAAATCTGACAGTTTGATATTTTTCATTTTGGGCATTAGACAGTTGAAGAATATTTCCTGAAGAATGAAATGAATGTATGACTGGGTGGTAGGGAGGAGAGTTGATTTGCAAAGCCATAAGAAAAAAAGGTAAAAACAGGCGGTCTTTGTCTCCTTGTAACAAGTACAAATAAAAATACCTGACTCTATGAAAATTTTTTGCTTGGAATTACACAAACTAAGCAAACGAAATTTTACTTTCCAAAGGGAGGTTTTGGAAAACACATTAAACTTTTTTTTTTTTTCTTAAAAAAGGACTATTTGAGGGACTAATCATTGATTTGACGAGGTTAAGATTGTGTTTGGGACAGTGGAGGATGGGGGGATAGATGAAAATTTGACCTGAAACAGGTCAATTTGAAAGTGACCTTGAAAGTAAAGTGAATAATGGGAAAAATGTTTTAAAATTTTCAATTTGAATATAAAGATGTGAAATAAACTTTTAGGGCAATGGAATAAACTTTTAGGACAGTACAAAAAAAATCTGGCTAACATAAAAAGGTAAATATTATTTAGCAATTACAGATCCTTTTTATTAGCCTGTACATTCTTTATAAATAATGATAAATTTCTGCTTGATCATGGATATATTTATAATTTTTAATAATAGAATAATAGGGAAAGTCCTTTGTCATGTTATGTGAGAAAGTAGACTTGTTAAGCTATTACTCATTAATATCTTTTATGTGATTGCAGAAAAATACAAATTACTACAAAGTAGTGCTGAAGTTAGATGTATAAATTATTGCTAGAAATTACCTTAAATTCTACTAAAATGAAGTAACCATAAAGAATGACAGTATAAGATAAGGATGAGCTGCTTGCTATTATAATACATGACCAAATATTATTTCTAGTTCTGAGGTGCTCAATCTATTTTATAAAAAGTCATCATTTCCAGGGGGGAAAATAGCAGATTATGGTATGTTTACAAACATTTTATTCTCTTTCACTGGAAGGTCAGATCATTTGAGGGTCACAATGTGTGTCTAAGGTTTATAGCTAAATTTTGTTGGAAACTTAAATGCTTATAGCATCCTTTTTTCATATAATATTTATACTTGAAAATGTCCAGTTTTCCTTCCTTTCAATTTATCCTCCATATTATCACCAGAGATATTGTTGCAGGGAAGTACCAATTCTGACTACTTGCTGGAGGTGTCTCTTTGAATTGCTTTATGATTATAATCACACATAATGTCCTAACTCAAAGAATCTTCCCCTCTGCCTGACTAGTGCTTTTGTTCAAGGCACCTTTGTCCACCTGTAGATGGAATGAAGAAATTAACACATCCCCTGCCCAAGGCTTGCCATTCTAGAAGATATTTATAAGATTAACAGTATTTTCACTTTCTTTCTTTACCTCCCCCCCATCTCTGGTCTATAAAAGAACCTGGCATCCAGACCCAGAGAAGATGATTATTTTGAGATATTAATCTGCCATCTTCTCATTCAGCCAGTTTTCCAAGTAAAGTCACATTCCTTGCCTCAGCACCTATTCTATTGGATTTATTGGCCTGTCATATGGTGAGCAGAGCAAGCTTGCACTTAGCAACAATATCTTTCAAAAATATCCATTTGATCAAGTCATACTACTGCTGCTTATTCACATTCAGTGATTTGTTATCATAATATTTCGAGCCACTTATAATTTGATCCTGGACTAATACTCTTTTGGGCTTCCCTGGTGGCTTAGATGGTAAAGAATCCACCTACAATGTGGGAGACCTGGGTTCGATCCCTAGGTTGGGAAGATCCCCTGGAGAAGGGAATGGCTACTCACTTCAGTATTCAGGCCTGGAGAATTCCATGGACAGAGGAGCCTGGTGGGCTACAGTCCATGGGATTGCAAAGAGTCAGACATGACTGAGCAATTTTCACTTTCACTTAATACTCTTTTACAGGCCCTATATTGTGCCCTTTCCAGTCATTTCTCAATTTGGTAACCAATTGCTTTTTTTCATAGTATTTTCTAAAATGAACCTAATTTCTTCAATGTTATATTCAATCCCAATGTCAAATTATTAAGGTTGAGCTTAACTATGACCTTTTCCCACATCTGCATGGAAGATTCAATTTCTCCCTTGGTATTAATATTTTATTTACATAATAATGGCTTTGTCAACTATGTATGTTAACACACTAATTTATTGAGTGCCTACCATGTATGAGACTTTCTTCTAGAAACTGGTAGACAGGAATGACTGTGTCAAACCCTGTTCTCCCGCATTTTTTTCATGTATGTTGAATACCTATATGTTTACAATAACAATTCATAAACTCCTTTTAGAAGAGCCAATGTTATTCATTCTTGAGTCCAATCACAAAGAATTAAGCTGAATACATAGAATATGTTTAAAGGTTGGCTATATTTTTTAAAGACTGAGTGAAATTAAACATTTTTTAGAATCTCTTGGAAAATTGTTTTCCTTTTATATCTTGAAATTCACTTACCCCTAGAAGCAGTTTTTAGCTGACTCCCAGTGGGTCAGTATAGGCTCACAGCTTGTCAATATCATCTCCATTCATTATTTTGAAAATCTATGATACTTTTGAAATCTATAAATTAGGACTTTCTTGATAGGATAACAATAACAAATGATCAGGCTTGACACACTATATTTTAAAAGAGATGGTAAAAACTACCTCAAATTTCTGTGAGGGAAAACTGGTTGGTATTGTAAAGTATATTCTTAGTATATCTTTTTAATCAAAGCTTCAAGAAGTTATCAGAGTAAGAAGTAACAGCTCTCATTTACTAAATGTTATTCAAGCTCCTAAATTAACTCCCCTTTTCTTGGCACTTTTGGAGTGTAGGGAAAATAATCATCTGTAACATTTTCTTTGTTACTATACTGAAGTCACATTCAAACTAGATATAAAACATGTATTTTTTGTTTCTTTCTTGTTTTTTTTTGTCATCCAGAATGGGAACTGACAAGGCCACAATAGCAACTACTAGTCAATACTTCAAAAAGGCATCATAGACACCTTTGAAAGCCATAAGTCTTGACATTGTAGACAAAGATAATGGGCCTGGACTTTGAAATCCTCATGTAACAGCTGATCTTATACCTCTTATACTTGAAAAGAATCACAAATTAGGACACCTGGAACAAATGAACTCTCAAAAGTTCCGATTATACTTAGGAGGCAATTTTATTTTTCTTATGGCTACAGATGTTCATTTTTAAGGGTTGTGGAAGAAGGACCATGCCAATTATAGATTGTTAGAGCATTGGTGTAGTTTCAACTAATTTTTTGGAAAGTGAAACTTGGCTCTCTTTGCTCAAACAAAATCTTACGCATCAGTACAATAGATAAAACTCACAGATATAGAAATTTTCTAGTTGTATATTAGCACATATACAAGATCTGAGACCTTAGGCTCAGGTACTCAGAAGCTTTTCATAAATGTGACCACTCAAAGAAGTTTAAGGGAATTTTAAAGTGATCCTTTAAGGGCTCATAAAACAAGGAAAATCTTAAAAACAATTGATTTTTTTTTTCTCTCAAATACTCTTGACAGCTGAGGGAATCAAGGTTCAGTGAGAATAAATGAATTGTCTGGTGTCAATATTTAATTATTTATTATTGACTACAGTTTTCAACCATTTTTCTGTATTATTAATTAAATCATGAAGAGAATTCATCCTTTGTAGTTCATTAAATCCCTATGCTAGACAGTCTAGGGATTTATATAGTCTTGATTTTATATCATGTCTTAATTCTCATCAATACAATTTCTATAACATTTTCATGTGCTGAACTTTGGATAAATACCCATGGTTTCTCCTAAATTGTTTACAATTAACTTTGAGACTAGAAATATAGATCCTAAACTAACAAGCTGATTACTTTTCTCTGTTATGAAATCAGCTGCCTAATATACTTCTATATGCATATAAAGTCTGTGTAGAAATACATACCATTCACAATTCATATACCAGGCATAGTTTTATGCACTGGGCTACAATAGTAAACAAATAAATAAAAACAAAAACTTTCCCCAAAGGTGATTACATTCTAATGGAAGGAATCAGATGGATATACAAACGTCAAGGAGATACGTCAGATACTGATCATGTTGGAGTAGGAAGTGATTTTTGGCCATGGGCAGCCACTGTTTTAAAGCAGATGGTTGAGTAAGCCACACTGTATGATGCAATTTTAGCAAATTCCTGAAAGAGGTGAGAGAGCCTACCACGTATGACATCTTGACAGACGGAAGAGGAATAATGATTCTAGGTTCAGAGACCATCTGGAAGACAGAGGCACATTGAGGAGGATGGTTGGAGCAAGGGGAAGAAGCAAAGTCATTGTGAGAGGAGTAGAAAAGGAGAAGAGAATTAGAGGAAGGAAGAATAAGGGAGAACGGTCCTGCTTATGGAGGGCTCTAGGATTTATCCTCAGTGAGACTGAAGCAGAGGGTTTGAGATGAGGAGTCATGTGATTTGACTTCATTCCCAAAGGTTCAGTCTGTGCTGTGAGTAGCACACAGTGTGGATGATACAGAGAAAGAAGCAGAAAGACTAGGAAGGATGCACTTTCAACAATCTAGATGAGCCTCACGGTGGCTTAGATCAGAGCAGCAGTAGTGAGGGAGAAAGAAGAAGTTCTGGGTATATTTTGAATGTATAACTCACAGGATTCACTGATAGATTAGATAAGAGCACAACAGGCAGAGGAATCAAGGAGGACTCCTATCTGGGTAGAGAAACTTTAAGTGCTAATGCCATATGTAGAGCTAGAAAACACTGTATAACATAGGTTCAAGCTGAGACAGAGGTTCTACCCACAGTAGAGAGAACAAATACAAAAAAAATGATTGAAGCACAGTTTTATTTATAGTTTTATGATAGACAGCAGTTGCCACTCAACTTTAAATCATGTGTCTCTACTACATGACTGTAGGTACTGGCTGAGGCTTATGTCCATAATTTTAAATGCATAAACTCAAATACATCATCATTCACACACAGTTTGGCATTACCCTTAACAAGGACTGCTGATTTTGTTTTATACAACCAAAGAAACAATTTCTTCATAATATTATGAACATGAAGAGCTGTCTAATTCATGACCTCCCTAAGTGTTCTTTCCTGCAGAGGATGTTTGCCTGCTTTCTATCTTTAGCTGAGGCAACCCTATAAAATTCCATTTATTAAAATGTAGTATGGCCAAGATAACCAAACAGACAGCTGTTCACACTGGGTTAAAGGACATTATAATCAAAAGCTCAAAACAAAGATGATAAACTATTGCGTGGGTTTAAATAGTCTAGGAAAGGATGAGCCAATACTTTACCTCTTTCCTTGCATGATGATGACCTATAATTTTAACCCTGTCTTGCTGTAGGTTTCTCAGACACTTTGAGAGGCTGCATTCTGAAGCTTATACCCCTTAGAATGCTTAAACTTCGGAGATAAATAATACAGTATTTTTAAAGTAATGAATACAACCAAATGTGTTCATTCATTTGAATCATGATAAATGAACAAAATTATAATAAAAATAGTTATAATTGATATAAATACATCATTGATTTGTGGAGATATTAAAATATAATCTTATAAGTCTTTGGAATAAATTCTACATAAAGTTCTGCCACTGAAGTTATCAGTATGTTGAGGATATACTAACTCCCAGGCATACGCATGAGAATTCAAGTAGATACCTTATCTTTATATTAGCCAGTAACTTATTTATGGAATGCATTACTCAAAAGCAATTAGCAACTAAATCATTTTATCAAACTAAAAATGACAGATTTCACTTGCTGTGTAACTGACACAATGGCTTAAATCTCAAATGTTGGGAATTTTTAGAACAAGGATCTTTTTGGTGAAGATTTATGAGATATTTTCTCCTTGAAGAGTATTGATTTTAAAAGCCTCCTAGATAAATGATACTGATCTATCTATTCCTGAATCATTGAGAGTAGGTCACCTATGGACAGCAAACGATTTTTATTTCCTAGATGTAGATTTTATTAAAGAGAAAGCAAAAGCAAGAGGAATCTTAATTTATAATGCCATGTGAAATGACTGAAATTAAGCATTTAGGACTTTATGCTGCACAGAATATGAGAAAGCACTAACTTCTGAACTGAAACAAGTCGCCTGGTTCTCTTTTCACTTGATCTCAGCCAAAGGCTCAGAAGCAATAGCTTGGTTCTGTTTTAATCAGTCAGAAATATTGCAAAATGAGCCATGTACAGAACATCAAAAAAAATTCTATGAAATAGAGATATTTCATTTATGATCATACGAGCTACATTTCTTATTCAGTAACAACTAAACAAATAAAATACACAATTTAAAATGATGACTCATTAAGGATATGGATATATTTCTTCTAAGTGAGTAAAAAACAGATTTCAAAAAGGACAAAATAAAGTCTTTGTTTTTGGTAAGTACACATGTAATAAAAATGTATATTGCTAAGTATATAAAAGGCCAACAGATCTTTGGATAGCATGATATTTATAATTTTTACTTTGTGTATTTCTCAAATTTATCCCTTGACTATTATTATAAATGATGAGAAGAAAATCTGGATACTTTTAAGATAAAGGCTAGATCCAGAATTTGTTCAAAAGTTTATTTAATAATATATCATATGATATATTACATATATCATATATCAATAATATATTGGTCTCCTTAGAAATATTGTCAATAAACTATCCCTCACAAAATTTTACCGAAGAAAATAAAGCTCAGGATAGCATAACACATTAAACAATTAATTTTATGAAAGCATATCTTTGAAAAAATAAGATGTTATGCAACAGAGAATGATTTTTGCCTTATAGATGAATAGAAAATTGATATAACCAACTTTGAACTTCCCTTGTAGCTCAGTTGGTAATGAATCGGCCAATGATGCAGGAGACCTGGGTTTGATTCCTAGGTCAGGAAGATCCTCTGGAGAAGGAAATGGCAAGCCACTCTAGTGTTCTTGCCTGGAGAATCCCATGGACAGAGGAGCCTGGCAGGCTACAGTCCATGGAGTTGCAAGAGTCGGGCACGACTTAGCGACTAAACCACCACCACCACATAACCAACTTTACTGTGATATTTTGCTTTTTCATGTTTCATTATATAAATTTATTTTCTGATAATATTTTGAGAGTTTCCACAAGTGAAAACTAGAAAGAGTTTGTATAATTATAATGGGGATAAGTTAACAAGAAGGAAAACAAATTTAACTACAGGCAAAAAATAAATAATTTCAAGGACACTATATTTTAATATATTTTAGTAAATAAAAATGATGCAAAGATGTTTGGAAAAATGTTAAAGACTGCTAAAGGGCAAGAAAGGAAAATAGTCATATTTAACTTCATAGACATTTTAATCTAAAATTTTATCCTCTTTAGCTCAGTAAACACTCAACTATAAATAAGATACCTATGAAACAGCAACTTTAGACAATTTTGATAACAATTAAAAAAATTTCTACATTGTATTACCTCTACAGGTTCTATATCACTCAGTGAAAGTCTAACATTTAATATTTTTGAACGAGTGACTGTCACTGAAACTTTTGGCATTAGGAGGACATAGTAGTTAGTGAGAAGTTGAATCCCTAGACTTTCCTTAGTAAACAGATGTGAGCTGTTTCTAAATATCCTGAGAAGAGTTAAAACAAAAAGAATAGCTCTAATTTCTCAGGTGCAGAGAGGATATCACAGATTCACATATCACAAGTTAACTCTAACTGGCAAAGCCAGCTGAGAAACAACAAATTGCAGTAGTAAGAAAAGGTGGCATTTGTAGCATTTCACAGTTTTGTTATGTATTCCATTCCTGGAGTAGGATAATAGAAGCCCACTTTCTGTCTCTCTAACCTCTGTCCTAAGAGAGAAGTATTAGTGTGCTTGAATGCGTACTGATTCAGTGGTCATTCATGTTGACCTATGGAGAGCTCAGCCTGGCATGATTATACCACTGAGCATTTCTTCAGTTTGGTCGCTCAGTCATGTCTGACTCTTTGTGACCCCATGGACTGCATCACGCCAGGCTTCCCTGTCCATCACCAACTCCTGTCCGGGATTTGTTTAAAAACTTGAAACTGAACTGCCTTAAGACCATTTATTAGTGGTCTTCATTTAGGACTTGAAATCTATTCAATATGGATCCTGTTTCATTTGTGCATTTTATTTGCAAAAGTTTTGCCAGTTTTGACTTTAATATTTTTCAAAAGATGATCAAGGTTTATGCAGTAAAAAAGCCACAGCCATATTTATGTCTTACCTCTTCCATTTGCTGACTGTGTGACCCTTGTAAATTTGTTTAATATTATGGAGTCTTAGCATCCTCAAGTTTGTAGTAGAAAATAGAGCTTCAATTTCCTGGGATTTTATGAAACTTAAATATCCTAATGTGTGAAATGTAATAGCACAAATACAGCACACACAGAAAAGTCACAGCAGATAATAAATATTACGCCTTTTGTTCCTTGTTGACAATCTTTTTATCTACTAAAACTCTCTAAAGGATGTAGCATTTCCCACCTAGACTGGAGAAAGGTAGTGTAGCAGAAATTCTCACAGTGAAAGTATAGAATTCATATTTCTGATGAGAAATATGAGTCTTAGGGGCAGGGTAATTGGACAAATAAAAATGGCACTTTGAAAAATCCCCTAAGGTTACATGTCCCACTTGGTATGTGAGTACTAAAAATAATACCAATGGACTAGTTTAAGTGCAAGGAAATAACATAAATTAAGTATAATTAATGTTAGCTAAAAAAAAAAAGAAATCCTATGTTTAGAGTATTACAAACAATGCCCCAATGAAGTTATTTGTATATTAACTTGCTTGACTAAAGAGTAATACACACTATTCATTTTGACAAACCTTAAATTTGCCCACCAGTACCGTCACCACCACCAAAAGGAATATTTACAGCCATGTCCACATGATATTAAGACTTTTTTGCCATCTACCTTTTGCCAACACTCAATGATGTAAGTCTTTAAATACTGCTACCACCCACCCTATTTCAATCTCACGCTTATGTCCTTGACCATCAACTCTTATTCCTGGAATTGATAGTTCCTAAAAAGGCTGCATAGTACAGTGGTTAAAGATATGGTCTCAGGGCCCGCCTTAGTTCCAATCCCTATGTTATCACTTATTTAAGTATATGAACTTAAACAAGCCATTTAACTCTCTAGTGCCTCAGAATCCTGCTAAAATTGGTGTGACAATCACTTTATTTTAAATCATTTTATATAATCAGTATGTATAGAAGAGTTACTAAGACCTAGAAATAATTATAGAAATGCTTATCAATAATCTTTATATTAGCTTCCTATTTTTGCTGTAACAGAGTACCACACAGTTAAGTGGCTTAAGGGGACTTCCCAGGTGGCATGATGGTAAAGAATCCACCTGACAATGCAAGGGATGCAGAGAGACACAGGTTTGATCCCTGGGCTCTGAAGAACACTTGGAGGAGGAAATAACAACCCATTCCAGCATTCTTACTTGGAAAAAATCTCAGGGACAGAGGAGCCTGGCAGGCTACAGTCCCTGGGGTCACAAAGAGTCAGACATGACCGACTGAACACTCACAAAAGTGGCTTAAAACAATAGAAATGTACTCTTGCAGCTCTGGAGGCCAGAAGAAGAAAGTGAGTCCAGGAGGGCTAAACCAAGGTGTCAGCAGGGCTAGTTCCTCCCAGAGACTCCAGGAGAGAAACTGTTCTTTACCTCTTTCAACCTCAGATGACTGCCAACATCCTTAGTTTAAGGCCACAGCAGTGCAATCTCTGCTTCTGTTGCCACATTGCCTTCTCTGTAGTCAGACTCTCTCTGCCTGACACCTATGAGGATGCATGCGATTACATGTACAACCCACTAGAGTAATGAACATAACCCTTCCATATCAAGATCTTTAACTTTAATCACAAATACAAAGATTCTTTGTCCATATAAGGTAACACTTACAGATTTCAGGGATTAAAACTTGGATAATTTGGGGGGTTTTATTTGGCTTAGTAGACTACTTTTTTTAAAAAAGGTTTATATTGAAATGCTTGCATATTTATCATCTATTTGTTGACTCTACATATTTCAGATGCTATATTTTATCAGTTGGACAGAATATAAATATTTTCTCCCAATTTGTCTTTTGCCTTTTAACTTCATTCATGAAAACTTTCATAATACAGGAGTTTTAATGAAAGTATAATTTATGATTTTAACATTTATGTCAGAAAGAAATTTTTAAAAAATGTCACATCCATAATATAGAATGGTATGTAAACACTGAAAAAAAGTAAGTGGATCTATATATTAACCTAGAAAAATATCTCATAAATATTTCTAACTGATAAAAGATAGTCATAGATTTTATGGAAAGTATAATTCCATTTTACATACAAAATGTTCTGAATGAACACTCTGAACTTCTTAGCAACTGTTACGGGGACAGGATTAGGAGGTAAGGTAAATAAATTTTCAGTTCAGTTCAGTGAATCAGTTGTGTCCAACTCTTTGTGACCCCATGGACTGCAGCAAGTCAGGCTTCCCTGTCCATCACCAATTCCCGGAGCTTGCTCAAACTCATGTCCATAGAGTTGGTAATGCCATCCAACCAATTCATCCTCTGTCATCCCCTTCTCCTCCTGCCTTCAACCTTTCCCAGCTCATAAATTTTAGTTAATATTAATTCTGTTTAAATTGTTAAATAATAAATATAGCTATATGTTATTTCTATAATAAAATCTGAAATGAGAATATTAAAGTTCAAAAAAAGTTCATTCAAATTGTTATAGAATTTCAGAGGAAGGAGATAATTACTTATGTCCTAGATGCAATGTTTGAGAAAGGGAAAACAGATTTGACCACACAGCATAGATTAATAACGTGTTTTAGAAGGTTACTTTAATAGGAGCAAAATTGAGTGAGGCTGTGATGGTTAATTTTATGTGTTGACTGGACTAAAGGATGCCCAGATAGCTAGTGAAATGCTATATCTGGATATGTCTGTGAGGGTGTTGCAGAAAGCATTTGAATCAGCAGACTGAGTAAAGATTTGCCCTCAACAATGTGGGCAGGCATCATCCAATATGTTGAGGGCTTGAACAGAGCAGAAAGGTGGCAGAAGGGAAAATTTTCTCTCTTTAGCTGGGATAGTCATCTTTGCCCTTGGGCCAGGCAGGCCCTGGTTCTGGGCCCTCAGACACTGAGACATACCTCAGCAGTCCTCTGGTTCTCAGCTGTTAGGACTCAGACAGAATTATACCACAGGCTTTCCTGGTTCTCTGGCTTACAGATGGTGGGACTGCTAGGCTTCCATAACCATATGAACTGATTTAATAATAAATCCCATATATATATATAAGATATATAATAAATTATATATATATATATTCCTTTATACAGAGAATCCAAACTAATATGGAAGGTAATAAGGAAATTAGGTAAGAAGAAATAATGATAAAATGTTTCATTTGGATCAAATCTTAGAAGGTTTTAATATGAGAGAGTTTAGATTTATTCTTCCCAGGATAAGAACCTCAAAGCATAATCACTAGTAGATAGTCACTGACCACTGAGAATACAGTTGAATTTACCTGTTCTTTTAAGACAATAGGACAACACATGCATTAAAAAACAAGCAAACAAAAAACAAGACACATCCCTGAGAGTACAATCGGGGTAATTTTCATCTTGCATTGGGCATGGGCTTAAGTATCATCATTTCTTCAAGTATACTAAATGCTTTCAGTGTCTTAAGACCAATTGTGCAAAAAATAATGTTATGGATATGCTGATTGGCTATCAGAAAAACAAAATTGATAAGGAAGACAAACAAAATGTATTATGCCATGATAGAAAATATTTCTTAAAGAAATGGATGTTATGAGGAAAACTGGAAAAAAACAAACGTCCACTGATGGATTAGTAGATGTGGAATGTTAACAAGTTTTAAAAATAAATAGACAAAATTATGATACTACAACATAGATGGACCTTTAAAACATCATGCAAAGTGGAATAAGCCAGACACGATTCCACTGATTTGCCATAACTGGAATACTCAAATTCACAGAAGAAGAAAGAATATTAGTGGGAGTTGGAAGGGGGGATTAATGAATGGGGAGTTGTTTCACATGCATGGAATTCAGTTTGGGATGATGAAAAAGCTATGGAAATGCATAGTGATGATGACTGCACAACAATATGAATATACATAATGCTATTTATTATACATTTGAAAATGGAAAAATAGGAACTTGTATGTTATATATATTTCACCACAATAAAATAAAAAATAAAATGTCTGTGAGAATTGAGAAGAGATTCTTCTTGTAAAGGAAGTGGTATTAAATCATTTTTATAATGTAACACATGAGGAAGAAAAAATGTTCAAAGATTTTATTATCACACCTTAATGTTTGATTATACTGTGATATCTCTTGATTATAAATCATATTTCCCTGTTAAAAACCTGTAATTCATATTTCACTTTTAAAGATTATTAGAATAATCTTTACTGAGTGCACATACTTAGAAAAAATCTACACTCAAAATTCTTTTTCTAACATAATTTATATATATAAGGTATGTAAGACTGTTCTCTTCCTAGCAAATGGCTAGATAACCATTTTGTAGGAAAATTTGCTGAGGTTTGAACTTCTTCAGTTTTACCCTGTTGTAAAATTTAACTTCAGGTACAGACAACTTAATCTGTGATTACTAAAAAGCAAAGTTTCCTCCATTAATCAAATTATCTTTTAAATTACAAAATGTAACCAATTATTTCATGAAATGTATTGACTTAAATAGTGTTTAGGGCTATGAATTAAATTTCACCTATGAGCCCAAATCCATTAACTCAGCTTAAAAGAAATTCGACAGTAGGTATTTAATTGCTGATATCCTACTGAAATTGGTATTTAATAAAGAGAAACATTCCCTAAATACTAAAGAGCTTTGAGATATGAAATGAAATAGTCTATGTCTTAAAAATGAACCTAGTCTTAAAAGGAAGAAAAATTATTAGAGTCATGTTCAAAAGCCTTTAACAGGTCTATAAGACTGAAATAGAACTCCTCGGGTCTCTCATTATGATGAAGTGTAACATTTTGCACATAGAGTCAGGGATTGAAAAAGACAGCTTGGCACCAGTAAAACATCACATTATACATAGAATACAATGTGCAGAATATACATTTTTTAGTATTCAGTAATGATCGGAGCAATCTTATCTCAACAGATACCAAGAACACTTCAAGAAATGGGCAAGGAGGCCAAGTTTCAGGTCTACAAACTAGAAAGAACTAAATACAAAATTTTCCCCTTAAATCTCAAGCACAGAAAGAATTTGGCCAGAAAGTTGAGGCTGTGTTATGTGAACATGGCTCTTTAATTTCAAAAGGAGATAGAGCACATAGAAATCTGACCCAATGATACATTTTTTACTGAGTAATTATGCACAAATAAGATACACCTCTTTATGCACGAATATATACACCCAGTGTCTCTGTGCATTCATTATAGATGATGCAAGTGCTATATGAGTAATAAAGAACAATCTTCCATGAAAGAAAAATACTCTTCTTGTTAATTTTTCCTGGTATCAAAAATGCCACAGATGTTTTCCTGTAATTCTCAACAAATTATTTTCATCAAGCAAGAATGGTAAACTAAAATGTATATATTTGTCAACTAGTGAAGATCAGAGAAAAAAATGATAATGTAAGCTAATTTACTGACTACTTATTATGTGCTAATAACTGTATTTTGTTGTTTCAAAACACAACTTCATAAGCGTGGCACTTTATTGACCCTATTACATTTACAGGGAAACAGAAGTTCAAAGATATCATGATGCTTGCTCACAGTCACATGGTCAACAGGGTCATTTTCAAATTCCAGCTTTCTACATCTCCAGAGCCTTTGGATGGACCACTATGTAAAATATCTTCCAATACTGCCTCACCACTGATTAACAGCAATAGACTTATAGGAACAAATATTAGGAAAAGGTAAAACAGAAGAGAAAGGGATGAAATTAATTACAAGTGAGAAAAGTGGTTATAGATGAGTGTCTAGCAAGCACAGTTTAAAAAATACTATTTTAACCTTCACAAACAGTGTGCCTTCTTCATTCAAAATTAGAAATGTGCTCAGAAGTCACATGCAAAGTACCCCTTCTAATTGTTGGATATATTCTTAAATTTCCCTGCCATATCATCATCAGAGTGTTTTTATATTTCCATAATTGAGAACTGTATTTTCAGATCAAAGAACTTTTTTGCAATGATAATATTTTCTTTTGTGGTTTGGCATGATTCAGATTCTTGTGCTATTATAACTTTCATAGATTTTTGGAATGATTCCCCAAATAGATTATACACTCTCTGAAGACAAGGCAAATGTCTTATGTTCAAGGTAGAATTGATCCTTGAACGACATGGGTTTGGGCTGCATGAGTCCATTTACCCTTGAATTTCTTCAGTAATATCTGTTACAGTACCACACAATTTGCAGTTGATTGAATTCATGGGTCCAATACCACATATTTGGAGGAAATCCTTATATGGAGGGCAGACAATAAGTTATATTCAACTGTGTGGAGGGTGAGCACTCCTAATCTCCATGTTATTTGAGGCTGACTTATTTCCCAGTGAACCAAATACTTTACACACATTAAGCACCACATAAATATTTGAGATTTTGATTACAAAATAATTGAACAGATGGAAATAAAGTTACAAGAGTCCAAGCATTCTTTTCAAATATGAGTGAGCACACTGAAGTACAAGTTTAACATTTTATACCCTCAAAGCAACTTAGATGAAATGATTTAAAAGATATTAATACAACTAATTAATTTTGGGCACCAAAATCAATGTGGATGGTGACTGCAGCCATGAAATTAAAAGACACTTGTTCCTTGGAAGAATAGCTATGACAAACTTAGACAGCAAATTTAAAAAAAATAAAAGAGAGATACATCAAATATAAAATTAAAAATAAATAAATAAAAACAGAGACATCACTTTGCCAACAAAGTCCATGTAGTCAAAGCTATGGCTTTTCCAGTTGTCATGTATGGATGTGAGAGTTGGACCATAAGGAAGATTGAGGGCCAAAGAATTGATGCTTTTGAACTGTGATGCAGGAGAAGACTTTTGAGAGTTGCCTGGACAGCAAGGAGATCACACAAACCAGTCCTAATAGAAATCAACCCTGAATATTCATCAGAAGGACTGGTGCTGAAGCTAATGCTCTAGTACTTTGACCACCTGATGTGAAGAGCTGACTTATTGGAAAAGACCCTGATGCTGGGAAAGATTGAGGGCAGGAGGAGAAGGGGACGACAGAGGATGAGATGGTTGGATGGCATCACTGATTCAATGGACATGAGTTTGAGCGAACTCCAAGAGAAAGGGAAAGACAGGGAAGCCCGGCAGGCTGCCATTCCCGCGGTCACAATGAGTAGGACACAATTTAGTGAGTGAACAACAACAACACAACTAATGAGCTTCCCAGGTGGCACAGTGATAAAGAAACTACCTGCCAGTACAGGAGATGTGGGTTCATTCCCTGTGTCTAGAAGTTCCCCTGGAGTAGGAAATGACAACCTGCTTCTGGACTGTTGTCTGGAAAATTTCATAGGCAGATAAGCCTGGCGAGCTACAGTCTAGTGGGTCACAAAGAATCAGACACACACACATACACACAATACAACTAAGCAAATTTAGGACAAGGAGGGGAAAGAACTTAAATAATTTGTTCTTAATCATCTTGAATATTTGAAGGAGGCATTGCCAAGCTTGAGAGTTTCTTAATGCATTATTTAAATCAAATGACTTGGCCAAGGAGAAATTGCAAATTCAGATATTAACAAATTTTATACTTATTCCTTTATTTATTAAACTTATTCCTACATACTTATCAAACTTTTTGTAAGTGTATGGGGCCTTCTTCTGTGAATAAGTTAGACATTTTTAAGAGGGATCTTATTGTATTTCTAAGGATAGGCTAAATTATGCTACAGTAACAATCAGGTCCAAATCTCAAACATTTATTTCTCCTTAGTGCTACACTTTCAGAGTTAAAGGTATTTGGCTCACCATGGCTACTCAAGGACCAAGAATGACAGAGGTTAGCTGCTGTCAATGACTTGACAGTCATGTTCCAAAGAGAAGAAAAAGTGAAAAGTGAAGTCGCTCAGTCGTGTCTGACTCTTTGTGACCCCATGGACTGTAGCCTACCAGGATCCCCAGTCCATGGGATTTTCCAGGCAAGACTACTGGAGTGGGTTGCCATTTCCTTCTCCAGGGGCTCTTCCCGACCCAGGGATCGAACCTGGGTCGCCCGCAGAAAGCAACAGCATTTAAATATTTGTCCCCAAGGGGATATTTCACTCTATTCACAGTGTATTGTGCTGTGCTGCACTCAGTTCCTCAGTTGTGTTCGGCTCTTTGTGACACCATGGACTGTAGTCCCCGAGGCTCCTCTCCCCATGGGACTCTCCAGGCAAGAATACTGGAGTGGGCCGCCATTTTCGACTCCAGGGAACCTTCCCCACCCAGGGATCAAACTTGCATCTCTTGTGTCTTCTGCATTGGTAGGTGAATTCTTTACTACTAGTGCCACCTGGTAATAATGTATTGGCCAGAACTAATCTCAAAGCCCTATTCACTTCAGTTCAGGTCAGTCACTCAGTCGTGTCCAACTCTTTGTGACCCCATGAAACGCAGCACGCCAGGCCTCCCTGTCCATTACCAACTCCCTGAGTCTACCCAAACCCATGTCCATCAAGTTGGTGATGCCACCCAACCATCTAATCCTCTGTTGTCCCCTTCTCCTTCTGCCCTCAATTTATCCCAGCATCAGGGTCTTTTCCAATGAGTCAGCTCTTCACATCAGGTGGCCAAAGTATTGGAGTTTCAGCTTCAAAATCAGTCCTTCCAATGAACACACAGGACTGATCTCCTTTAGGATGGACTGATTGGATCTCCTTGCAGTCCAAGGGACTCTCAACAGTCTTCTCCAACACCACAGTTCAAAGCATCAGTTCTTCAGTCCTCAGCTTTCTTTATAGTCCAACTCTCACATCCATACATGACCACTGGAAAAACCATAGCCTTGAGTAGATGGACCTTTGTTGGCAAAGTAATGTCTCTGCTTTTTAATATGCTATCTAGGTTGGTCATAACTTTCCTTCCAAGGAGTAAGCGTCTTTTAATTTCATGGCTGCAATCACCATCTGCAGTGAATTTGGAGCTCAGAAAAATAAAGTCAGTCATTGTTTCCACTGTTTCCCCATCTATTTCCCATGAAGTGATGGGACCAGATGTCATGATCATAGTTGAATGTTGAGCTTTAAGCCAACTTTTACACTCTCTCCTTTCACTTTCATCAAGAGGCTCTTTAGTTCTTCTTCACTTTCTGCCATAAGGGTGGTGTCATCTGCGTATCTGAGGTTATTGATATTTCTCCCAGCAATCTTTGATTCCAGCTTGTGCTTCTTCCAGCCCAGCATTTCTCATCATGTACTCTGCATAGAAGTTAAATAAGCAGGGTAACAATATACAGCCTTGATATACTCCTTTTCCTATTTGGAACCAGTCTATTGTTCCATGTCCACTTCTAACTGTTGCTTCCTGACCTGCATACAGGTTTCTCAAGAGGCAGGTCAGGTGGTCTGGTATTACCATCTCTTTCAGAATTTTCCACAGTTTATTGTGATCTGCACAGTCAAAGGCTTTGGCATAGTCAATAAAACAGAAGGAGATGTTTTTCTGGAACTCTCTTGCTTTTCCAATGACCCAGCAGATGTTTGCAATTTGATCTCTGGTTCATCTGCCTTTTCTAAAACCAGCTTGAACATCTGAAAGTTCACGGTTCACGTATTGCTGAAGCCTGGCTCGGAGAATTTTGAGCATTACTTTACTAGTGTGTGAGATGAGTGCAATTGTGCAGTAGTTTGAGCATTCTTTGGGATTGCCTTTCTTTGGGATTGGAATGAAAACTGAGCTTTTCCAGTCTTGTGGCCACTGCTGAGTTTTCCAAATTTGCTGGCATATTGAGTGCAGCACTTTCACAGCGTCATCTTTCAGGATTTGAAATAGTTCAACTGATTTGAAATAGCTCAACTGGAATTTCATTACCTCCACTAGCTTTGTTTGTAGTGATACTTCCTAAGGCCCACTTGACTTCACATTCCAGGATGTCTGGCTCTAGGTGAGTGATTACACCATCGTGATTATCTGGGTCGTGAAGATCTTTTCAGTATAGTTCTTCTGTGTATTCTTGCCACCTCTTCTTAATATCTTCTGCTTCTGTTAGGTCCCTACTATTTCTCTCCTTTATTGAGCCCATCTTTGCATGAAATGTTCCCTTGGTATCTCTAATTTTCTTGAAGAGATCTCTAGTCTTTCCCATTCTATTGTTTTCCTCTATTTCTTTGCATTGATTGCTGAGGAAGGTTTTCTTATCTCTCCTTGCTATTCTTTGGAGATCTGCATTCAAATGGGTATATCTTTCCTTTTCTCCTTTGCTTTTCTCTTCCCTTCTTTTCACGGCTATTTGTAAGGCCTCTTCAGACAGCCATTTTGCTTTTTTGCATTTCTTTTTCTTGGGGGTGGTCTTGATTCCTGTCTCCTGTACAGTGTCACATACCCCCATCCATAGTCCAATTCGCTTACAAAAAGTTTAATAAGTACAAACCTACATACTGGACATATTTGGCAAACAACCACATTATAGTCAGAGCACACTGAATTCAAAGTATGAGACATTTTATCAACTTTTTATATAGATTCCTTTGATCAAAAACATATCTATTTTACAGATAAATAATACATATCTAAGTAGTTTACTTGCCCATGGTCACTTATCTTATTGGGATAGAAGATGATAACTAAATCTAGATTTATCAGGATTTTCAAATTCCCACGCTGCATATTATAAGAAACCATGTCCCATTTACTTTGTGTATGAAAAGATAATATTTGAATAAAAGACTGTGAATTTCTGTGTGTCAAACAGTTCCACTCAAAGAGCTTATTCAGAGTAGAAACATCATCTTGTATGACTCCAATATAGATCACCTGGTATGTTGAAGCTAGTCTTTGAGACCTCTCAATAGGAATCCAGCATATTTCCATTTAACTTGTGAAATATATCCCTTCCAGGGTTTTGGCACCCCTAACAACTTTTCTAACTAAACTAACTCCCAGAAAATAAACAGTAGACTTCTTGACATTTAAAAATTGATTGCTTTTTCACCCTGATTGTTACCATTTCTTTTAACTTGTAGGGGTAGGTTGTTCGCCAATACTATACAATACAATGAACTCCTTGATAACTAAGTGTTACTAATGGGACTTTCCAGTGCGGTATGTTTTCTCATCACTGATCGGTTCATGCTTCACTATTGTTACCCAGATTCTCAATGTTGTTTCTAAATTTCCACATTGGATATGACATACAAAAATACAGTTGTTCCTCTGAAACAACTGTGCAACCTGAAACTCTCAAATAATTTAAAAGCAGTATCCTTTACAATTTATTGAACATGCATGCATTCCATATATACTTTTTTCTGAGCAAAGTATTTCAAAGTTTGAGGCATTAACATCTTTTTTTTCTCTAGGTGCTATCTGAGTGACAGGAATTTTATTTCCTGACTCAAGCTGTTTTGTAGGTTGAACAAATACAAGTCTCCAAACATAACCCCATAATATAGACATGATATTGACATAAAAAAGAATAATGAATCTACATGTTCTGTCTTCATTTAACAAGCACCCCCATGTTTGAAAGCCTTTAAAATGGTTTGGTGTTTTCACCCATTTTCATTTGGGCTCACATGCACTGCAAAGTCAGTCAGAGGCTCAGTCAAATATCAATTCTCCACAATTTTTTCCCCAGGATATAGATTTTCTCCCTCTCTTTGATAAACAGCCTTCAGACATAGGCCCAGAGAGTAAGATAAATGAGAGAAAAGTGCAGTTCTAGACAATCTTATACAAGTAGCTCAAAATGCTTACAGATTCTGCCTTTGCTCTAAGCCTAACCTAGGTCAGTAATTACAGTAAACCAATTCTTTCATATATATTTTCCAGAAAGAAGTGAAATAAGATTACTGGTTCTTTCAGTGAGCACATATTTCACCCCAGAGGTCTTCAAGTTACTCTGTAGCATGACTCTGTGTGTGTGTGTGTGTGTGTATGCTCAGATTCCACAAAACTTAGTGAAAGTGAATAAAGGAAAGAAGAATGATTATCCCCAATATGTTGAGTGAGGGAGCAGTCAATAAACCAACCATCTCCCTATTCATGCTGTTTACATTAACCAATTTAATCTACACAAATCTGGCATGAATATGATTGGCATATTTCATTTAAAGACACAGCCACATAATTAAAGTGAATAGTCCAGATATACACAGAAAGCAAATGGCAGAGGGACAGTGTGAACCTATAATTCCAGTCGTATATTCTTTTAAAATACACAGCTTCATAAAACAATTATGATCACCTACTAGGGCCACATTTGCATACACATCCATTTCCTTCTGGGACATCTGTCTAAAGAAATTTCAGAAGCCCAATATAGCCTTCTTTGACTTATAAAAATATTTACCTCAGGAAAATTTAGATTTTCAGCTAAAAAAAATTGGAAAATATTTTTCTGCTTTGAGCTTTGTTGGAATTGACTTACATAGACCCTGGTGTGTAGGTGTAATTACAAAGATAGCTTCCACTGTACATCTGTAATGTCAGGCACCTTCTAGATTTCCCTAAGGGACCAGTATGAAGTCTGGGAACCTTGAGCAGGCACCTTAGAGGCTCAGGCACCATGCAGGAACTTATCACGTAGGGTTGCTGAACTGCTAGTCTGCCTCATAATGAAACAAAGAGGTATAATACTTAGTCAAGGTCTCCAAGTCTCTCTGGCAGATCCAGTAATATATTTTAGTAGAAAAGAAGTGAAGTGAAAGTGTTAGTCACTCGGTCATGTCTAACTCTTTGTGAGCCCCATGGACTGTAGCCCGCCAGGCTCCTCTGTCTGCGTAATTCTCCAGGCAAGAATACTGGAGTGGGGAGCCATTCCTCCCTTCAGGGGATCTTCCTGACCGAGGGATGGAACCCAGGTCTGGGCTCCCGCATTGCAGGTAGATTCTTTACTGCCTGAGCCACCTGAGAACAGACCCCAGTAAATAAAACTGACTGAGGACTGAGGGTGTGTGAGGGAAATGAATTAGGATTTCAGTAGCCTTGCTGGGGACTTCAGAGAGGTTGTGGTGAGATTCTTAAAGATGATTCAGTGATCTGAGAAAGCAATTAACTAATATGAAGACAAATAAACATTTTATAGCAGTGGATAGAGCAAGAATCTGGGCAGTAGTAGAGAAAAGAGTAACAGTAAAATGTACTTTAAATAGCAAAATATTAAGAAAAAAATAAAGCCTTTTCTTTCCCATACAATTAAAATAGTTGCATGTAAAAAATTCACAAATATTGTGAGTAATGTTTCTGTGTTAATTTCTTAATTAGGCGCTTGAATTAAAGGAAAAAAAAAACAAAGGCAGGAAGTAGGTTATAGGTCTGAGATGTTGTGGAGAGTTGGCTTTATTCTTCAGAATACTATGGAATGTATGAGTATTATGGAATATAAGAGAAATGAGTGGCAGTATAAAGATCCTGAGCCCCAGTACAGTAAAGATTTCCTTCTAAAAGGAGAGGGGGGAAAAAAAAACACTTCATGTGAAATCTACAGGCTGGGCCTTCCAGGAATCTGTGTCTCAACAGAGCACAAGCAGAAGACTATCGCTGGCTGTGTGCTTATCCAATGCCAGGAGATGCTAAAAAGAGTTTGGCTGTGAATCCAGGTGCCAAGGATGATCGGAAGTTTGATTTTTCCTTCACTGGAGCCAGCATGGCCAAAGACAAGGCTCACATTTGATTGAATTTCATGGAATAGTAAATGGAACACAGTATTTTAGCTACTTCTTCTTTAATGCTTTCAGTATGTGTTTATGTGAATCCTAGTAAAGACCTAGAGCAATAAAGCTGATGCTTAATCCTTTCTAGCAAAGATTAATTCTTTTAATAATTCAAGTTGGTTTATCAGATTCGTTGAGGGAATTTTTACTAAGCAAGTAGAAGAATGATTCAGACCTGCCTAGTGTGTCTCTTTTTGGTGAGCATATGTTATTGTCCCCCTTCTGTATTTTAATTTAGTAATTACTTTTGAAATTAAATAAATTTATTGATGATACTTAATCTTCTTCTTTTTTTTTTTAACCTCTTGGGTTAAGACTTTGGTAGTATCTCATATCCGTTTTAAATAGGTGAACATAAAATCTGTTGCCTGTGCTAGACATTTTGCTAGACATGCTAGACACTTTCAAAAATGAAAGTACATATAATTATTAATAATTATATATATATATATATATATATATTTACACTTGGAAAACAGACACCAATTGGGATGGTTCAAGCAGTCTAGGACATAATGTTACCTTAGTTTTAAGCATTAATCCAATCAGGTAAAGAAAGGTGACTATAAACAATTCTATGACTTCACTGTAAAGCTAGTTTTCAATCATAGACTTTTTCTCATTTATAGGTTTATGAAAAAACATGATTCCAAAAATGCATCTTAACATGAAAGGCTTAAATACCCAGGCTAAAACTGCCATGAGAGGAAAATAAAAGGAAATTTTTATTCCTGTAATTATAGGCATTAATCCGGGAAAGTGTGCAGCATGTGTATATTAATACATTTGCTAATTTCTCTAAGATAATTTCTGAGACATTAGAAAGAATAAATTAAAGACAGCTTTCTTAAAGGGTGCAAAGGGATGCAATTATATTGCTACTCCTGGTGGATAAAAATATCTGAAAATGGGAAATTTAATCAAGATCATTAGTGAGAGTTAGTACTGAGCAATAAATCACAGTGTGGAAATACTGTTATGAGAGGTTATAGAACTGTATGACTTTGGGCAATTTACTTAAAATCTCAGTACATCAGTTTTCCTGTCTATGAAATGGATGTAATAATAGTATTTCCATTATAAGGCTGTTGTGAGGATTAAATTATACATGTCTAACATGTAAAAAGGGATGATACAAGTGAACAGTATAATGTCTAGCTATTGATTTTATTTGTTGTTGTTGTTTAGTCTCTCAGTCATGTCCTACTCTTTTGTGACCCCTCTGTATAGCACACCAGGCTCCTTTGTCCATGGAATTTCCCAGGTAAGAATACTGGAATAGGTTGCCATTTCCTTCTTCAGGGTATATGCCCAACCCAGGGATTGAACCTGTGTCTCCTGCATTGAGAGGTGGGTTCTTTACCACTGAGCCACCTGGAAAGCCCATTGACTTTAATTGGGTTCCCTAAAATAATAAAACTCTGATCATATTTTATAATTGCTTATCATGATGTTCACTAACTTTCTGTTCCACCTGCTTTTGCTTGTCTCATGTAACATGACACAGTAACCATTGATAAACACATCTTTATGTGTATTACTGCTGTAAAGAAAATCATTTTGTGTTGTACCACACATTCAATCATTCTGACAACAGCTAAGTAGGGAACAATTTGCATAAGAACACATGTATACCTATGGCTATTCATGTTGGTATATGGCAGAAACCAATACAACATTGTAAAGCAAGGATCCTCTAATTAAAAATATATTCACTAAAACAAAACAAAAGAAACCTATGCAACAATTAATTTGTGCAACAGTTAGTTACTGAGTATGTCCTCTGTGCCAGGGTCAGAATATTCAGGGAATGTTCTATTCAAAGGCACTGTCTTCTTATACTTTCTATAGATTGCAGAAGGAAAAGTTAGACAAATAAACACCTTAATAATAGATGTGGTATGTAAGTGCTCTGGAGGCAAGAGAAAATAGATGAAGTGGTACAAGAAGAGGCAGAGGTTTGAGAAAAGAGCATGGTGATAAGGGGACATTCAAGAAGAAATGTGACATTCACAAGGGGAAACCAACTGCTGTTACACTGGGAAAGCATTCTAAGAGAAGCATGTATACAACACCTCAGCCCTGAGGGTGCTAACAAGATTCTAGGAAGAACAGGGACACTGGGTTAGACTGAACAAGTGACAGTGGGGGATGGAGATAGAAGACCAGGTCTGAGAGCAGGCCAGAGCATGAGTAACCTTGAAGTCCATAGTAAGAACTTCAGCTTTCAACCTGAGTGAGATGAAGAGCAGTTGGAGGGTTTTCAGCCAAGACCGTGTGAAACTGGAATACCGTGTGCTTAGATTTTGCTTTTAATATGGTGATCAAGAGACACAGGGAAATGAATTCCGAGCTCCTTGAAACACTGGCCCACAACCATCAATGGGAGATTTCATCCTCCAGTTCTTCAGGCTCTCGAACCTGTCTTCTAGTGTCTTAGATCCCGCCTTTAAGGGACAGATGAAAGATGAAAGAAAGTGGGAGAAAAGACAAGAAGAGAGAGAGAAGAGCAAGAAGAGATACTTCCTATACAAACAGGTCTCATTACAACTTAGCGAACAGTTACAACTGTCTGAAAGGAGCAACTGAATCAGAGTTTGTGCTGCTTCTAAGAAGGACAGCAGCCACACTCTGACCACATTCTGAATTTCCTAGCTTTTCCATGTAGCTGCTTCATGACCCTAGCAGAATCACATGATCTTTGTCTCAGTTTTCTCATCCTTAAAATGTGGTAAATCTTCATCCCAGGCTGGCTGTGAAATGTAAGTGTCTGACATATAATATGCAAGGGTCAGTATATTTTGCTATTGTTTTTTACAACAACATGAGATTTGTAATAAGGTAGTATTGGTTGCAAGATGGTGCTTATGAAAATATCTTTTTTATAAGCTAAAATGCACCATTAAGGTGTACAATAAGCCTAAATAAGAGACTGCACTAAATGCTCTAATTGATTTTTAAATCCATATAATTTCATATTTGTTAAAATGTTATTGATACAGGAGAAATGTCATCTTCAAAATGATAGTAAAATGATTACCAAAAATGGAATAAAAAAAGAAAAAGGTAGTATTTGGTTAATACTTAAAACATAAGATCCAATAGGTAAGACTATTTCTGCCATCAAACTACCTTAAATCACAAATTATGTATGCATGTGCCAAAATACAACTGCTTCAGCAAGTAGTGAATTTGCATATACAATAATTTTAATCAAAGGCACCTAGTTGATTGCACAATTATCTGTTTTGCATACACAAAGTTTGAATTCTGTACATGTGAATCCTCGTTTGTACATGCACCCAATTATTTTGTTGGTGCAACTTAGAAATCTCTGTTTAATATATTAGGGTGTTAGTTATCTTCCATTTATAGCAAGATGGATTCAGTTTTTATTCACTAGTATGACAGAACTCCTTGAAGAATATGGGAATGGATCCTGGTTCCACTCCTGACAGAGGAGAATGCTACTATACTTGCATTTTGTGCCAAGAAAAAAAATTAAAAAAACATGTTTTTTCACACACACTTTTGCTTTTTGCCTTCTTATTTAGAAGTTATTTCAAAATTTAAAGAAGATTTTAGTTCACAGGGAGAAGCCTTGAGTGGTGACCATAATGAGTTCACTCAGTTTTCCACATTGTTAGTCTCTAAATGACAGGAGTAGGCTGTTGATCCAACTACTCTTAGGCATTAGAGAAAATTTAGAGCTGGTAAAAAGTACCAAATTTGTAGTCCTATAGACAGAAGCTCTCTATGGAGCTTCTAAACAACAAGAACAAAATAGCTTGAAAGCAGTGAGGCAAAACTCTCTATATTATTATGGATTTGCTGGACAATCAAGATTCTAGTAAGGCCCTAAGTGAGGGTGATATGATACATTAGAGGCTGGGAAAACTGATGACCACAATAATAAAGTTCTAGATAAGCAGGAAGCCTATTTTCCAACTAATTTATTCTGAAGCCCATTAGGACACAAGCCCGTTCAAAATCCAAAATTATTCACAAACTCATATTAAGAGGTTGCTCTACATGGCTGATTCATGTCAATGCATGACAAAAACCACTACAATATTGTAAAGTAATTAGCCTCCAACTAACAAAAATAAATGAAAAAAAAAAAAAAGAGGTTGCTCTATATTACAGATGGGTCATTGTTAACAGCAGGTGTCTCCTGCCATTTGAATCTTTCAGATGCAGGTCTTTTCCACATGCTTTTGGGATCAGCCTTGAAAATCCAACTAAGATCCAATTTAGTAACCTAAATAGACATTAAACATCATCGCTGTTTCTCATACTGTTTACCCAAATGCAGATATGTACTTGTAACAAGCAGATTCTATATTAAAACAAGAGTAGAAATCCAGTGTGGGAATATTCACAATTTTGCCAACTACATATTGATTTATCTTGGTAGTCAGACTACAGAGAGATCCTTTCAAGTGTTCTGAATTCTTGAACTTTGAACCCTGTCATCCAGTTCAATATTGAATGGTGTATATATAATAAATTTCCTCTCAAATACTTAAACATACTCATTACTGTTGGTTTAAACTCAGATCAAGTCTATCTATAGTGACTCTTCAATAATACTATATGGTCTGTTTCCTTCCAATGTTCACTTTCATTATCTCCTGGAAGAGAACATGCTGTAGTAATTAAAACACAAGGGGTCTTAGAGTCAGCCATGTCTGGTATGGGAGACTGAACCATGCCTCTAGGTATTTGTGTGCTGGTTTTATTCCTTCCCACACTGACTTTGAGTTTGGACTTTATTTTGACCAATGAGGTATTAGCAAGCAAGCTGCACAGTGAGGCCCTTGCCACGGGGCCTGTTCCCTGGAGCACTGCCTGGAACTGAACTGCGTGATATGTGAAAGTTTAAGCTATTCTACTGTGGAGAGCTGTGGAGAATGACTCATCATGTAGGAAAAGGGGACACATGAAGAATTGAGACCACCAGTTAAGCTTCTACTTGAATGTAGACACCTAAGTAGCCCCAGCCAACTTCAGGTGGAGCAGAATAACTGCCCAGTAAACCTACAGAATCATGATGACTATCAAATAGTTATTTTAAGTCACTGAGATTTAGGGTAGTTTGTTATACAAAAATAGATAATTGATATATCTTGGATCAAATTCAGGTTCCATTACTTATCTAGCCATGCAAATTTGGTTAGCTGTTTAAGCTTTCTAATTCTTATATCTTTCAGCTCTACATTACAGGTAATAATTGAAGTACTTCGTAGGACTGTGTTATAGAACAAAGTAATAAATATAAGTAATTTAGTGTAATACTTGAGCCATTAATAAGTGCTTAGTCAAAGTCGCTCAGTCACGTACAATTCTTTGCAACCCCATGAACTATACAGTCCGTGGAATTCTCTATGCCAGAATACTGGAGTGGGTAGCCTTTCCCTTCTCCAGGGGATTATCCTAACTCAGGGATCGAACCCAGGTCTCCCACATGGCAGGCAGATTCTTTACCAGCTGAGTCACAAGGGGAACCCAATGAACAATAATTTTTATCATCAGTTTTATCACCTCAACCATCATCACCATTACAACAATCATCACCACTAACACCAACGCCCATATGAACACTGCCAGAAAACTTTACTGATATCTAATGCTTTCATGATGCCCTTGTGTCTCTGGTCTATAATGAAAATCAATCCTTTTTAACTGAGACATTTTTATTGCCTCATATACAGGCAAAACTTCTTTTTTTAAGGTCAATGATAATGCAAAGTAATGAAAATAACTTAGGTAGCCCTTCACATTATTTCATTAGTTTACAAAAGAGATTTGGCAAAATCACTAAAAGTAAATGTAATAGTCCTATTTGAATTTTTGTCTTCTTGTCATGAATATGAAGTCTTTTAAAAAAATTCTGGCTATTCTAAAAAAAAAAAAAAAAAAGAGCCTGTGTCTCCCAAGAAAAAGGAATTTTCACAAAGGAATAGATTTTGTTGTGCACTTTGCATATAAGGACATAAAATAAAATATTAACCCGACAAGAGGAATATTTATACATATTGAATAAAGGCCAGGAAAGAATGTACTGTGTGGTCTAAAACAATGACTTCCAAGCTCTATTCCTGATTAGAAACATCTGGGATGATTAATAAAATTCAGATTCCTGCCTGCTTCAGTCTTCTCTCTCAACCCTCTGTTTATAACAATTGTACCAAAGGATAATATTTGCATAGTCAGGCGAGGGAAGCATTAAAATCAGATTAATTTTAAAAATGCAAATTCAGACGCCCTATGATCTGATTACATTCTTTGGAGTACAGGGATGTTTCTATTGCTCTTCAAATCCAGTCAGGTTGGGAGTTGAATATTCTACCCAGGGCCCACCATGTACAATTTCGATCTGTCTTCTCTTCTTTCTACTTCTTCCTTCTCTCCCCTCATACTTAGAGAGAAGGTAAGTACTCCTAAGTGATACCGATTCTCCTGAAATATGAGGGAAAACTTACGGGGTTGGTAGGCCTTTGCTGGTATTCCCTGGTGATTCAGTGGTAAGGGATCCTCCTGTCAATGCAGGAGGTGTGGGTTTGATCCCTGGGTGGGGAAGATCCCATGGAGAAGGAAATAGCAACTTATTCCAGTATTCTTGCCTGGGAAATCCCACAGACAGAGGGGCCCGGTGGGCTACAGTCCATGGGGTTGCAAAGGGGTTGTTGTTAGTCAACTCAGTTACTAAACAACAACAGAAACAACAGGCCCTTCCTGCTCAAAGTGTGGTTCATGGAGCTGTAACATCTACTGTGTGTCAAAAATGCAAATTTCAAGTCCTGATCACAGGGCCATGGTTTTCCATTCCAGTTCCCCATAGAATCACTAGGAAGCCAGAGCATTAACCTTTGGATGCCAGGTGCCACCCAAGAGACTCTGAGTGGGCCCAGTAGGTAACTGTTTTTTTTTCCTTAAATTCTTGGGTGGGTATAACATGTAGTTTGGGTGGAGACACACTCATCTCAAGGAAAGAGAGCATGAAATTTCAGACTGATTTTACTACTTCTCCTTCCATGGCCTTCTCTAGGCTCTTAGGGAAATCCTGGTTCCAGAAATTCCTTTAGATTTTTTTACACCACTGGACAAGGAACTCTTGGCTTATTATTCAGGGTTTCTTGACCCACCCTGCCTAGTCTGATTTCTATCCTGCCTTCTTGATAATCTCCTTGGAATCTGAGTAAACTTAACTAGATACATAACTTCCATAGTATCAATAGGACACAGTACTATGCTTTCAATACAAAAAGTCAAATGCTTTTAAGCACGGCAATGATGGTAATGCTTAGTTACTTTATGGTTAGGACTCCAACCCCCATGACCATTGTTGCTTTTTATAATTTTACTATTGCAGGATGATGATATGATTGTCTCTGAATATACTTCAATATTTTTAGAAATGCCTTTTTTGGATAAAATCTTACACCTCATGCACTTGAAAACTATTCAACTCAAACAAATTGACTTTCTTTAATCCTTCACAGTTTACTGTGGATTAACCAGTTAGTGAGAGGGAAAGTAGACCTTGGGAGCAAGCAAGATCCAGTTCTCTTTGTGTGTGACTGAACTAAAAACTGGCATTTTCCCCCTGTAATCTTAAAATTGATCTTTAAACAGTGAAAGAAGAGCACTAATAAATCCAAATCAAATACTTGAAAAGTAATGTTTTGACTGAAATTCTTGAATAGGGAGTAAACAAAGAGAATTCTTTATACAATAGTTGCTAGTTCTTGAACTGGCAGCTTTTGCATTACCTGGGAACTTATAGAAATGCAAATTTTTGAGCTTTAGTATAGATCTACTGGATTAGAAGCTACATTTTAACAAGATAGCCCAAGTGGTTCCTAGGCACAACCAAGTTTGAGAGACATTGATATATCATACAGTAGGACTCACAAATTTTTTCCTCCAATATTTGTTCTTCCCTAAATCCCACCCCATATAGCATCCCACACAGTTGCCCATTGCTCTTTTTTATCCAAAATCTTTGTAAACTTTTCCTGCAACTCCAAACTTCTTATTATCCCCCTCCCAACCACTTGGCTCTTTGACTAAGTCTTAATTTACCAAGAAATCGAGTCTATGGGTAGGGGCAGGATGTGATACAAAAGTTCTCTTTTATTATTTTTTTTCTTCATTGCAATTTAAGAAGAGAAAAAAAAATAGTGAAACTTTTCCATCAACTCTAAACTAATAAACTCTCAAAGAAGTAAAATAGGTAATGACCTGATGCAAAATCTTCTTATAAGTCTGACAGTGCAGACAGTCCATGAAAATACCAGCTCCTCGGTATTGTAAAAACACACAAACATATTGAGTTTGTTCTTCCAAGATAGAAATAAAAGGGTACCAATTTCTTAGAGATGAATTAGATTGATTCAAACCACACCCACTCATCTTAGTTTTCAATGAACAATCATAATAATCCAAGGCAATTATGGAAGTTAAGGTATTAATTCTTTTTCAGTATTTACATCTTTTAAGAATAGTAGCAAAAACAAAAAAATTATCTGTGCAGTAATGATTGCTTCATTTTCAATAGAAACACTATAGTATTCCTTCTAAATATTTAGACAGTAACAGTGTACTTACTACTTTTCTAATTTGAGAAATTTTGAATGAGAGTGCAAATAAGTGAAGTGTCTATGAAAAGAAACCTCTCCACTGACATAATGCAATTGAAAACTAAATTCTTTGCTTTAATTGGAAAAGAACAGAAGAAACAAAACATCTTAAAAAATCTAATATAGTGCAGAGAAAACCTCTAACTTTTCTTTCTTGGGAGCACACCACTGTAGCCTACATTTTACTATTATTTTGCACAACATTTAGTACCATGTTTCCTTCTACCACATATAGCATCACCCAGGAGAAATTCCCAACAGGAGCCACAGTACATTTGTAACAAAGAAAAATTCTACTTTCCAATACAATGATTCAACTAAAACAAAGTTGGATTTAATCAGCTATGAAACTGAAAAAATGAGAATCAGCTTGCATATCATGACTAAGCTCATTAACACCTCCATGAAATATAGGGGGAAAAAAAAGAAACATCTGGTTCTTATCAAATTTCTATATAATTTTAAGTTTCTCTTAAAAATTATGTCTTTAAAAGACATTGTATTGCCTTTGAGAGCATGAATATTAGCATGTTTTCTCAGGATCATCCTGGGCAAACAGATGGCAAAAGTGAAATGGAAAACATTTGGAAAATAGTAGCCTTTCCCAGGCTCCTGGTATAAGTGTACAAGAGGTTCTTTGAGTTCCAATTTTGGCTCCAATCAGAAGGAAAAAGGAAAGGGTTACATCCCTGGAAAAAACAATGTAGCCCACTCCAGAACATGCCTTTCAGTCCATTTAAGTGCTTACATTTTTATAGGTTTTATATGGACATAAATCCTTTTGAAATTTAGAATAAAAAACATTCACTGTAGATTTGAAAAGAAAAAAAACCAACTTACCACAGTAGTTTAGTTAATTGACAGGCACCATCATCTGAAACAACAAAAACATATTTTGATATTGCAATCATAAAAACTGCCAAAAACATTCAAATTGTCTTAAAACACATATTGTGAATTTATCTACAGAATCAAAATTAAATAAGCAATGAAAATACCTTGTCTAATCTAAATCATTTAGTTATTTTAGATGAAAGCATTGCATCTCTACTATTCTGCATCCAAATTAGATAATTGCTTGTTTTCAATATCTTTTGCATATGCATACTGGCATAAGTATATTTCACAATGTTTTCTTCTGGTATACACATTTAAAAGTAGGCAGAAATAGAGTCTATTGAATAATACAACCTTAGTTCTGGCATGAATACAGTCATGACACACATCCTAATATACAGCTCTGAGACTGCCATATAAATCCCTTTGCTGAGCTCAAAAATCCTCTTTATTGTCATACAGAACAACAACAAAAAAAGCTAAAGTATTTGTCCCAGTGTCCCAGTTGCTCCTATTATACCTAAAAATTTCCCCCCAAACTCTTCAATGCACCCTCATTCTCTTTTCCGAGTTTATCTGTCACAGACGCTTGTGTCTTATCTTCACACCCTATCTTAAACATAAATGTTTTCTTTAACAATATTTTAATTTTTCCCTTTTCCTCTGCCTCAATATTCTTTCTACTCATTCTTCAGTTCCACTTCAATTAGCATCTCCTCCATGAAGCTTGTCTTAATGCCCCAAGAAGGAATTAATCTAAGTGTTCCCACCATATTTTGTAATTTATGGCCATCTCCCATCATTTAAAAGACTAGTCGTATTGCACCTGTTTCTTCTAATAAAGTTTTAATTTTGAAGGAATAGTGATACCATTATGAATTAAACACTTCAGTTTCATGAAAAAACAAATTAAGGAATTGAACTTGAAGGAAATTTCCTCTATTGATAAATGACATTTTAGGCAAGTTGTTAAATTCTTTTTGTACCATATGGGAATATTTTCTCTTTTTTAAAATTTAAATACATCTTATTTGAAGGTTTGAATTTTGTACAGAAAGGTGATAATACTACTGGACCTCTATTAGCACAGTATATGTTTGAAATTAGTATTTTAAAGAACAGCGACACATTTGCCTTGAACCATTAACATGGTGACCCCTGCAGCAACACTGACATTAGTAGCAGATTCTTAGAGAAAAAAAAAAAAAAATCTCTTTACGTAGAATGAAATGACAACATTACTTTGTGGGCAATTTTTTACTCCTGGCCAAGTTAATTATGTCAGATCAGATTGTGTAATTGCAGGGGCCTCCCTGGTGGCCAAGAGGGTAAAGCGTCTGCCTGCAAGGTGGGAGACTCAGGTTCTATCTGCGGGTCAGGAAGATTCCTTGGAGAAGGAAATGGCAACCCACTCCAGTACTCTCGCCTGGAAAATTTCATGGACGGTGGAGCCTGGTTAAGCTATAGTCCATGGAATTGCAAAGAGTCGCACACAACTGAGCAACTTCACTTCTACACATTCACAATGTCTTGTTCTTTATTTTCCTTCTGGATCCATAATCACTTTCGGCTTCAAAATGTTGACAAAAATTCCATGCAACTGTTCCTATCAGGTTTTTTTTTTTTTTTTTCCTTCCTAGATGATTATAACTTGGCTACCTATCTGTCCTATTAACAATTTTCTTATTGCTTTCATATATTAAATATCCAGAAAAATATTGAGTAAGTAAACTTTAAATTATCAACATAAATATTTTATTATTTTTTTTTACTTTTTTTTTCCCATTTATTTTTATTAGTTGGAGGCTAATTACTTTACAATATTGTAGTGGTTTTTGCCATACATTGACATGAATCAGCCATGGATTTACATGTGTTCCCCATCCCGATCCCCCCTCCCACCTCCCTCTCCATCCCATCCCTCTGGGTCTTCCCAGTGCACCAGCCCTGAGCACTTGTCTCATGCATCCAACCTGGGCTGGTGATCTGTTTCACCCTTGATAGTATACTTGTTTCAATGCTGCTTTCTCAAAACATCCCACCCTCGCCTTCTTCCACAGAGTCCCAAAGTCTGTTCTGTACATCCGTGTCTCTTTTTCTCTTTTGCATATAGGGTTATCATTACAATGTAAATATTTTAATGTGGATATTTAAAATAAGACCTGCTGCTGCTGTTGCTGCTGCTAAGTCGTTTCAGTCGTGTCTGACTCTGTGTGGTCCCATAGACGGCAGCCCACCAGGCTCCCCTGTCCTTGGGATTCTCTAGACAGGAACACTGGAGTGGGTTGTCATTTCCTTCTCCAATGCATGCATGCTAAGCTGCTTCAGTCATGTCTGACTCTGTGCAACCCTATGGACAGCAGCCGCCAGGCTCCCCTGGCCACGGGATTCTGCAAGCAAGAATACTGGAGTGGGTTGCCATTTCCTTCTCCCCAAATAAGAGCAACGTTTCTTAATTTGGTGAGAGGAAGAATTATATTAGATTATTTGTACCTAAATCTAGAATGTGCTATTTCATCTTCAGAATTATGTGTTATTTCAACCCTGTACAGTTCTCACAGGAAGAACAGTGGTATAACACATAATTAAGAAATATATGTGTGTGTGTGTGTGTGTGTGTGTATATATATATATATATATATATTTAAATTTGTGGTTCAGCAAAGCTCCTAAAGTAGAATAACACTCAGTAATAGAACATGTATTGATAGTCTGAGTCTATACCAGGTCAATGGTAGACACGGTCCCCTATAAGAGTCAAAGTTACCAAAGTGTTTTAACATGAGTAAATCAGATATCATTATGGAAGCAACTTTAGAAATATTGATAATGTTAATATTATTAATAAAAATTTCATTTAATTGAGTTTAGATATAATTATTAATATCTGTCAACCATGACTTTGATTTTCTTACAAAGTAAGAGTGTGGACTTTACACACTGATTGGTTAGGGCCATCACCAGTAGACAAAGAAACCGAGAAATGTCAGTGGTGGGCTTCCCCGGTGGCTCAGCAATGAGAAATCCATCTACCAATGCAGGAGACACAGGTTCAAACCCTGATCCAGGAAGAACCCATATGCTGAGGAACAACTAAGCCCATGTACTACAACTACTGAACCTATGCTCTAGAGCCCCAAACCCACAACAAATGAGCCCTCACAATACAACTCCTGAAGCTCAAGTGCCCTAGGGCCCATGCTTCAAAACAAGAGAAGCCACCCAATGAGCAGCACGCACACCATAACTAGAGAGTACACCCCACTCTCTGCAACCAGAAAACAGTCCATGCGGCAACAAAGATTCAGTTCAGCCAAATATATATATTTTATATATATATATATTTTATATTATATATAAAATATATAAGTATATTATATATTATAATTATATATAAATAACATATAATATATAATTATATATAATATATTTTATATATAATATAATATATATTATTAGAATATATAATATTATATATAGTAATAAAATATTGTGATATAGTATAAAATATATATAAATACAATATATATTATATATTTTATATATATACACATAATTTTAAAGAAACGTCTTTGGTAAGCAGCCTGGAATTTACTGTTGCATTGTTCTTCTGTGCCAGATGTAATGCAAACATAGCTGGACTAGGGACTATAGGGACAAACAGCTTCCTGAGAACAATGATCTGATGGTAGTCTCCTATTTCACTCAAAAGGCAACCAAAATTTAGCAAAGAAAATCCCATTAAAAGAAATGTTTATTAGGGAATGTTTAATTGATATCTGTGCCAGGGATATTTAAACAAATATTTTCTTTCACATGACTGGAATTGCCAAAGAACAGGACAAATCAAAACTTCTAATTCTAGTAGCAAATTATATTTTCAATGACCTATTATTTCTAACATGTTCATGTAATTAATTCACTACTTTTATTGATCCATATTTTCTATATTTCTTTTTTTTTCCAAATGTATTTTCCATTTCCCTCTCTCTTTCTTCTGCATTTTGATTAGGTCCTGAGAATGGCATCCACAAAATATAGGAATCCTTCCAGATAAGATAGATAACTTACTAAATGTAAAAAAAAAAAAAAGATAACTTACTAAATGTATAACCAACTGATGAAGAAGACAAAAGATCCTATCAAAAACTTCAGAAATTTTGTTTTGACTCTAGAGTTGCTGGCGTAAGTATGAAATTGGAATAATTCCAAATAAAGTGGTTTATGGATAGAACATGCACCTATGTGCTTTTTATGGCTTAAAAGAAGTTTTCTGAAGATCTTTCATATGCAAATTTATTCAAATAGCATTTACAATTAGCATCTACCTCTCTATATTTGACCATTTAATTCTCATAAAGGGTATCTATTTTCTATGAAAGAACCCCAGTGTTTGAGTACAGGAACAGAATACTAAACTAGATATCATTCCAATATTGTGATCATATGATTTGTTAAAAAATGAAGTGAGGAATAAATTAAATATGTATTATTGCCTTCTCTGTATATCCGTACTAAATAGAAGGTAGGAATAAGCCAGCTATTTCTATATTTATTTGTAGAACCAATTATAGAAATAATTGTGAAAACAAATGCAAATAGGTACCCACTCTGGGCATAGAAAATTATTTTAGCAGTTAAATTATTGAGTCCCAATAATATCACTGAAACACACGCATGCTTATATACCACATACATATGTATCTTTATCTTATATACACACACACACAAACACATGCATATACAGATACAGATATACACATAGGTGGTCAGAGTAATTCTCCTTTCTAGTTTCATTAGATTTTCTCTTAGCATTTCCTTTTCTTCCTACCAAAACTCCAGTTAGTATTTCTCATATCAGTAATGAGCAAGTGAAGGACTTGAACTTCAGTGACAGAAGATGATGGTAACAGGGGAAGGAACCAAGAGTGAAATAGAACTGGTGTGACTGAGCCTCACTACATACATCCCAGAAACAGCCCCAGGCCAAAGTCCAGAACAGATTTTGTCTAAAAAAAAAAAAGAAAGGATAAATATTAGCTTTTACTTTTTTATTCTGAAATACAAATAAATTTTATCTCAACCATAAATAACTGGTACCTCTATTTTAATCATATTAGGCTGAGGTTTCCTTAGTTTTGTGAGTATAAATGTCAACTACGAAGGTGAATGTAGAAGTGCGTGGAAACACACTGGGAATGGGATCATAGAGGTGGTATCTAAGACATGGAAATTAGACTGTGTCGGTAGCAAAGAGTAGAAGGCTTTGGCTAGAGCCTAAGGAAGCCCAACATGAAGAGTGAGAACTGAAGACACATCACAATCAAATTCTGTAAACTCCAGGAGTTGTAAAATTCTGTAAACTCCGGGACGGGGAGGCCTGGTGTGCTGCAGTTCACGGGATCGCAAAGTCAGATACAAATGAGCAACTGAACTAAACTGAACTCTGTAAGGTTTAGCTAGAGAGGAAGATTTAACTGGGTCTTTATCAAGTCTCTGCTTAATGCCACATTCTGTGCTAGGTGCCCTAATGAACAAAATTGACTCCCATCCTATGCTTTATAGCATAGGATGCTATAGAGCAGTGGTCCCCAACAATTTTTAGAACCAGGGACTGGTTTTGTGGAAGGCTGTTTTTCCATGGATCGGAGTGGGGCTGGTTTTAGGATGATTTGAGTGCATTGCATTTATTGTGTACTTTATTTTTATTATTATTACATTGCAATATATAATTAAATAATTTAACAATTGCCACTTGCCACTCACTAATAGGTTTTTTTTTTTTTTTTACTAATAGGGTTTTGATATGAGTCTGCAAGCAGTGGATTTATCATGGTCTCTGTGCAGTCAAACCTCTCTGCTAATGATAAACTGTATTTGCATCTGCTCCCCAATGCTAGCATCATCACCTCAGGTTCACCTCAGATCATTAGGCATTAGATTCTCATAAGGAGCATGCAACCTAGATCCCTTGCATGTGCATTTCACAGTAGGGTTCAGGCACTTAGGAGAATCTAATGCTGCCACTGACCTGATGGGAGGAAGAGCTCAGGCGGTAATGTGAATGAAGAAGCTTCACTCACTGATCACCACTCACCTCCTGCTTAAGCCCAGTTCTTAACAGAACATTCATCACTACCAGGGGTTGGGGACCCCTGGTTTAGAGTCCATAAAACTATGTTTCTCCAGTATTTCTGTATTCACAGAAACATCCCAGTGGCATTCTAAGATTTTTCAACTTCAACCAGCCCTTTATTATTCCAGTGTCAAGCATTTCTTACAAAAACCACTCCCTTTCATTTCTTCTCAATTCCTTTCAAAATCTAAAACCCATAGATTACTGCTTTAAAAAAAAAAAAAAGGCTCTATGATATTGTTTTTCCTTGAACTATACATGTCAGAAAAAGAAGATACTACAACAGATTTGCAATGTATTTGCAACTTAATATTATTCTACTCACTTTATTTGATTTTATTTTTTCCCTAAATTATAACTGTGCAACATGGGGAGTTGCAAAGATTTCTTCAAGAGGAATGATTAAGGTGTTAGATTCTCAGATTTTGTGAGTGTTACCAATCGTTAGAGAAGTTACAGGCAAAGCAACAATGTGTATCTAACACTCCAGTAGAAGAAATAAAGAAAATCTTAGAATTTCTTTACTCTTGAAGAAACTACGTAGACAGACAAGGCTTGAAACAAATTTTACAAGCAGTGTCTTGCTCCAGGGCATATTTTATAGCATTAGCCTGAGTAAATATGCTTCAGTTTCAATTAATAAAATTGTAAATTTAGGATCTATGTTTTAGCAAAGTTACAGTTTGTGTTTATGCAATGTTAAACTAAAGCAAAATAAAGCCATAAATTACCATACCCTCTGAAATACTTTAATATGGTTGGTTCAAAACTGAATTTTTATCCCATTACTCTAGGGAGATAGTTGCTATAAAAAGGCATTTTTGTTCATTTTCATCATTGTCTTGATATAATTTTTTTTTCTTCTAATACTGAAATAGTTTTTAATGTAGCTTTTGAAAATTGTATTGATGTTTGTTCTTTGGCTTTTCTCTTTCTTGAGATAATTCTTAATTTGCTAATATATTGCTAACATTAAAGCTTTGCATATTTTTGCTTGTTTAATCGATTTGTTCTAAAAAAAAATGTAGCAAATTCTGATATTCTTTTCATGTATGTTCAAAAATGCATTCTTAGGTTAACTTTGGTTTGAAATATGAAGTGCTAATGTAAAATTTACCTTTGCATTTTATTTAGAGGAGTGGAATATATTGAGAAGATTGAATAACTAAAGCAGGATTTCAAGGGGAATGTTCACACACTTAAGATGGATATTTTAAATACATATTATTCTCTGAAAATTGCCACTGCAAAGAAAGGATGAATCATTGTTCACACTATTTTCTTTTGGGGTTGGGACAGCAGAAACCAGACATTTTATTGTCTCTAACTCTGAAGTAGATGTCTTAGAACATCAAGCTTAAATAAACACTGAGCTTGGTACCATTCAATGAAATAAATAAACTGAATGAACAGTAGGAAGAGGTGGAAGGAGAAAGTTTTGTGGTTGAAAAATGAGCCTTTAAGTATTATTAAGAAAATTGTGATTCTATATAACAAGAAAATCCATAATGTATGTTTTTCAAGTTCACATATTCCTGGTGTCCTGCATCCCTGGCTTTGTTCAAGGGTCTCTTTCTTCAGTCTCCCCTTATTAGAGCTATAGGATCACTGCTTGGTAGGAGTTTGAGAAAGTGTTACTAACATGTAAATATTTCAACTGCAATCTCTGTCTATTCTTTATATACATATACATATATATGTATATGGCCCCTCTTGAGTCCCCCAATTAACATGAACTTTCCTCTACAGCAAATTCTGTCCTCTTTACCTCTTCTGTCCCTAATTTCTACTCAAGGGCAAGTATCCCAGTATGTAGTACACTGTTCCCCATAAAATTTTCTTCATTTTCTTGGCACATCCTCTTTTCTACGGTGAATGAACTCAACTTGTCCATAAAGTTCTACTCTTTCACTAAAAGACTTCTATTCATAATACTCACTCATTTTTTCAATGGAGCCCACCTCCCTTGCCCCAACAATTCAAAATGATAGGAGAAGGGGAAGAATTTGATATACGTTTGAGTTTTGAATACTACTCCCAACAGTAAGGGGATTAAAGCAAGTCTGGGAGATCATGAAGTGGATACTAGAACTGCAAGAGAATGTTTCAGTATCAAAGAGATTTTGCCAAAGTTGAATACTTAAGAAAGGAGTGTATAGGGAGGGGAATGATTAATGTGTAAGCTTCTAGTGGAGATAAGAGGGGACAGGGTTGAGGAACCTTATAAAATATCTGATATGAACACTTTACCCTACATTTCAAAATATTCCCATTATCATTCACTTATTCTCTTTCTTACATCTGTTGCAGAGGAAGCCTGAAGTCAATTTGGTGATTATCAAACATAAGGTTACAAAGTCTCAGTTAATGTGACTTGATTTTGAAATTATTTAATGATTGAAAATCTTTCTCTTATTAAACTGTTTACTGCTTTCCAAAACAATGTAATTTTCTGCTTCTCTTTTATTGCAATGTGAAATAAAAACTTGAGTTCTAGAGCTAAAGAGATTAGATTCAAATCAAGACTTTGCCACTAGCTAACTATGTGTTCTCAAGAAAAGTAGCAAATTACTTAATCTCTCTGGACCTCAGTTCTCTCATCTGTAAATGGGAATAATAATGGCATTTATTCCATAAAATATTATTTGTGTGCAGATTAGAGAGGTTAGGCACAGAGTCAGCTTGTGAACATTGTAATGAACTTGTACAATGCCATTCCTCAAACACTCCTGTTTTTTCTCTTTCTTCCAGTTAGTATGTCTAATATTTCTCTAATAACTCTTATATTCCCTATTTTTTACTTCTTTATTCTTCCCAACTCAGAAAATAAGAATTGTCCAAGATCTTGTATTTGTCTTATTATTATTCTGACAGCCTTTCTTTGGGCAATTTTATCCATTCCCATGGCTTCAGTCTTCACGGGGCCTTCCCATCTAGACACTCCATTGCTGCCAATGAGTCACAGCATTCAAGTCAATATTTATACCCTATATGCAGCCCTTATGGTTTTCCCAACTTTTATCACTCAAGCTTCCTGCCAATTTAAAACTGCAGAGTTAATCTTAGCTTCTCTTTCTCTTTTTTCACCACATACACATGTATTTTCATGTTCTTGTTTAATTTTACTCTTTCATTCTCACCACCACCATTTCAATTTATGCCCTTCTTTGTTGTTGTTTAGGCTCTAGGTCATGTTCAACTCTCTGCGACCCCAGAGAACTGTAGCCTGCCAGCTCCTCAGTCCATGGGATTTCCCACGCAAGAATACTAAACTCAGGTTGCCATTTCCTTCTCCAGTGGATCTTCATGACCCAGGGATCAAACCTGCGTCTCCTGCATTGGCAGGCATTCTTTAGCACTGAGCCATCAAGGAAACCCCATGCCTTTATTCAGTTCAGTTCAGTCGCTCAGTCATGTCCTACTCTTTGTGACCCCATGAACCACAGCACGCCAGGCCTCCCTGTCCATCACCAACTCCCAGAGTCTACCCAAACCCATGTCCATTGAGTTGGTGATGCCATCCAGCCACCTCATCCTCTGTCATCCCCTTCTCCTCCTGCCCTCAATCTTTCCCAGCATCAGGGTCTTTTCAATGAGTCAGCTCTTCGCATCAGGTGGCCAAAGTACTGGAGTTTCAGCTTCATCATCAGTCCTTACAATATGTAGGATGGACTGGGTGGATCTCCTTGCAGTCCAAGGGACTCTCAAGAGTCTTCTCCAACACCACAGTTTAAAAGCATCAATTCTTTGGTGCTCAGCTTTCTTCACTGTCCAAATCTCACATCCATACATGACTACTGGAAAAACCATAGCCTTGACTAGACGGACCTTTGTTAGCAAAGTAATGTCTCTGCTTTTAAATATGCTATCTAGGTTGGTCATAACTTTCCTTCCAAGGAGTAAGTGTCTTTTAATTTCATGGCTGTAGTCACCATTGGCAGTGATTTTGGAGCCCCCAAAAATAAAGTCTGGCACTGTTTCCACTGTTTCCACACCTATTTGCCATGAAGTGATAGGACCAGGTGCCTTTATTATCTGATTGACCACAGATTGACTTATTTATTTCTGGAATTTAAATAAATGAATCATAGAGGTTGTCTGATTTTGTGTCTGGCTTTTTCTACTCAATATTATGTTTCAGAATCAACCATGATGATATAATGGCAGCAGTTTATTTTCATTATCATGAAGGATTCCAATACATGAATATACAATGACTTATTTGTTCAACTATTGATGATATTTAGGTTGTTTCCACTTTAAGATGATTATAAATAATGGTTCTATAAACACACTTAAACATGTTTTGTGGTGGTATACACACAGTTCTGTTGGAAAGATACACACAGAAGGCATAAACATCAATACACAGTAAAAACATTCTTATTTTGTTGAAATAAGAGTGGCTACCTCTGAATGGTGGTGGCATACAAAGAATTTTGTGTCTTATTCTAAGCTTTATTTATTTTTACAGTAAAGAAATTGGAAATTGGTAAACAAATTTATTTAGAATATGAGTTCTGACATCAAAAAGCCTGATTCAGGGACTTCCCTGGTGGTTGAATGGTTAGGAATTTACCTTCCATTACAGGGCACATGGTTTTGATCCCCTGGTCCAGAATTAGGATCCTGTGTACTGTTGGACAACTAAGCCCTCATGTGGCAGTTAGCGAGCCAGTACAGGAAATAGCCAGTGCAGTTAAACCTAAAATAAATCAATAAACTAGAAAGTCTGAAGTGTATATTCAGGGAAAAAATTCTTTCCATACGATAACTAATGCATTAATGAAAGAAAAAAACAAAACACTTAATTCAAACACCAGTGCTACTATCTATCTCTTCTTATTTACATATTAATAGCAATTCCCTTGTAGTTCAGTCAGTAAAGAATCTGCTTGCAGTGCAGGAGACCTGGGTTTGATCCCCGGGTTGGAAAGATCTGCTAGAGAAGGAAATGGCAACTCTCTTCAGTATTCTTGCCTGGAAAATCCCATGGACAGAGGAGCCTGGCTGGCTACAGTCTATGGGGACACAAAAGTCGGACACAACTTAGCAACTTCACCACCATCACTGCCACTATTTTAAGTTACTTAACCTTATCAAAGTTCAGATTCTTCATTTGCTCATCTGTAACATTGTTGCAAGGAATAAAATGCCTATCCCATATAAACTCCAGTTCAGTTCCTGGAAATACTAACCAAACAATAAGTATGCATTGGGATTGTATCATTATATTTAAAATAAGAGGACATTGTTTTGTCTTTCATGATTTTTGGCTTGTGAAATTTGGGCTAGATACTTAGAAGAATTTGTAGTTGTGGAGGAATCAGAAGAATATTATTATTGACCCAAGTATAGGGTAGCAAACTATCTGTAATCTACCCAGAAGTGGGGTGTAGATCTCGGAACCAAAACAGTAAGAGTAACACTGGCAGTAGAATTGAGGGAATTTACTATATCAGTGTACGGACTGAAACATTACTGATGCTTCTCATGTTTCTTTGTATGTATATAAATATTATGACATCAAAGGAAATGATTATATGTGCAAATTGGGTATCTCTGTCTTAAAATTTTAGATCAGCTGGAACTATACTCAACTGAACCAGCAAAATCTAAAACAAATAGAACACCATTTACGAGAAAGCACTTAAGAAAATCTATGTATGACAAGTAATTTTTTTCAACCCATATTGCTCATCTATGATTCTAAAATATATGTGTTGTGTTTACAAATGTGTTCCTATTGAGATTCATACTTGAATTGCTTGTCTGTTCAGAATCTTTGAAAATTATAATAAAATGGAATTTTACATCACTGTCAATTTGGAGATTCAGTCCAATTAAAAATAATAATTTTCATCAGCTTCTGTTTATTTTTCTGTAATACTGTGATAAATTATTAAACACACACACACAAATCCCCCAAAAAACTAGAAGAGGGCTTCTTAGACGTATGAGATTACATACCAATCAACTCACCCTAAAATTGAAAATACCATAAATTAAAAAGACATATACTACACCTAGCCTTCCAAACAGCAAAGCTAAGCATAGTCTCCCTTAAACATACTCAGAAATATCAGCCCACAAGTGGATAAAATCATCTAACAAAAAGGCTGTTTTATAGTAAAGTGCTGAGTATCTCAGGTAACTTACTGAATGCTATACTGAAAGAGAAAAACAGAATGGTTGGATGGGTGCAGAATGGTAGTTAAGTGTATTGGTTGTTTCCTCTCATGATTGTGTGGTTGACTGGGAGCTCGGCTGGATGCCCTGACCAGAATCATGAGAGAATATCCTACCACATATTGCTAACCCAACAGAAGATAAAAATGGAAGCTGTTTCTTCTGATTACATATCACTTTCACACCACTGTAAAGTGAAAAAATCATAAGTCAAATATCATAACTTGGGGGACCATCTATATTAGATTTTTTAAAATGAAAGAAAAATAGTGAAGAATTTGAGTGCAATGCCACAGACATGGGTTTGATCCCTGGATCAGGAAGATTCTCCTGGAGAAGGGCATGGCAACCCACTTTAGTATTGTTACCTGGGATATCCCATGGACAGAGGAGATTGTCCGGCTACACTCCATGGGGTTGCAAAGAGTCGGACATGACTGAGTGACTAACATTTTCACTTCTTCCAAGGGAAAACAGAGATTTGGGGTTTTAGAAAGAGTCCGATTTAAAAATCAGCACTATCGCTTATTGATATATGGCTTTGGGTTAGTTCTCTCATGTGTAGAAAGAAATAATTGTGATGGTTAAAGAAAAAACAGAACATAAAATATTCTCACAAGCTTGACACAGAATAGGTCTTATGGAATATTATGTTTCCTATTCCTTATTACTCTATTTTGAGATTATTTCCTTCTAAGTAAAAGAAATATCCCAATTGTTGGCATTTTTATCTTATTCATTAGAGACTTTTTTTTAACGCTGTTTTCTTCAGTCACTAAGTCATGTCTGATTCTTTGTGGACCCATGGACTACAGCACACCAGGTTCCTCTGTCCTCCACTGTCTCCCAGAGTGTGGTCAAATTCATGTCCATTGAGTCAGTGATGCTATCTAACCATCTCATCCTCTGCTGTCCCTTTTTCCTTTTGCCTTCAATCTTTCCCAGCCTCAGGGTCTTTTTCCAATGAGTCAGCTCTTTTCCTCAGGTGGCCAAAGTATTGGAGCTTCAGCTATAGCAACAGACCTTTTATTGAATATTCATGGTTGATTTTCTTTAGGATTTACTGGGTTTTTTGGAAACTACTCATTATATCCCAAATACATTAGGGCCTTAAAGTCAGTATTTATCAAGACAGCTAGAGACTACAATTCCTTAGACAAAAACTTAGACATAGTTGTTTTAAATATAAATTTTCTGAAATGTGTCTCTATTTCACTCTAGAATATACCTATGTAACAGGATAAGTGCACATTATTATCACATTAGGCTTTCTGATTTTATTACAAAGGTTATATATTATGTAGTAAACTTGTCTCAGTATATTACTCACACAGTATTTTTTCAAAGGCAGTATTTCTCTACCTATGATGGTATTTTAGGTATCTGTCTGCTCCTGCCACATATATAATATCCAATATCTATAATATCCAATAGCAATTTTTATTTTTTTCAATGAATCTATCATTGTTTGACTTGAGTTCATTTTTTATTAATCTGAATCATACTTGAGCTTCTCCAAGTCTGTGTCCTTTGGACACTACTAGCAATGATTCATGAAGCTAAGATTGAAACCCTTTATCTATAGAAATAGAGGCACTATTGATATAATCTTATTAGAAGTCAGAAAAAGTCATATCAAAATAATTCAAGACCATTAACACATCTCTTGAATTAACAGAAGGAAATAGGGCACATTAACACTTCTATGAAGACCACTCTTCCAAGTAGAAATGAGCTCACTATATAAAAATTACAAACCAAAGGATACAGGCATCAGCTATAAAGGAGAATTGGTAGATGAAGAAAGTAAAAAAGAAATTACCATTCCAAGAAAATAACAGAAAAGCCCAGGACAGATTATCTCAAATCCTAACATTAATAGATTCCAAGGGATGTAGTTGAATTTCAAATTTAACAGATGACTGGCTCTCATAATTTTATTCCATATACAAACATATATTTCAGGTTAAAAGTTCCTAAGGTTCATTTTATTTTTGGCATATATGGTAGAGTCAAAAATAGAGGAAAAATCTTCTACCTAATATTGGTTCCAAATCAAAGATTTTATATAAAAGTATATGAATGATTGAAATGTAATGTCTTGGCCTCCCTGATTCCCATCTTTTGCTACCTGTAAGAGGAAAATATGAAAATATAAAAACTCATTTTAAAAAATCTGTTGTCAAACATGTTTGTGACACATGTATAAGTATAGCACAGTGAAAAAACTCCTGTAAGGTTCACTAAGCGGCCTTATACAAATTCAGTAAGTGCTACATTTCTTTAGAGACAGCATCGGTTGTTCAAATAAATGAAGTACCTTCCAGAAGAGAGGTTACTGGCACAAATCAATACACTGAAATATGCATTCAGTCCATATGGTATTTCAGTAATGGGTGCTTGAAATTCAGTACACAGAATTGCTATAAATCACAAGCAGAAATTATATTAAAGGAAAGTTAGTTCTGTGATTTGTACTCAGAAATCAATGGAAATGTGTACCAAAAATAAGAGGCTTTTAGACACGTATGTCAAAAGAAAAATGATTTGTGTCATTGCCATTCATAATTTGTATTTTTGCTTCCTGTGTCCAGTTGAAGTTGGATTTTTTCTATGCCTCCTTTTCCTTACACAGGCAACTCTTAAAGTATATAAGAATCCCAAATTAGGAAGAAACCCACACAAGTGATCTTTATTAAAAACAAAGGAATCACAAAATCCAAACTCTCCAGAACCTGGAGAAGAAAACACCTGACTTGCTAGAGGAGTATTTTGGGATGGGGTAACCATAGTTGCAGGTACATAGTGGGAAAAATAGGACTAAGTTAGGATGAAACCGGGTTGGAGAGGACCTAAATGGTAAAGATAAGAGGCCAGAAGTGATAGGGTAAGAGGAAAACAGGGAGTTCTAGGAATCACTGATTGTGGAAAAGATGCCATAAAATAACTGTGATCCTTATTAATTGCACTTTTACCTCTGTCTACACTATCTATCTATCTCTACCTACACACACATAATCTCTCTAGATTTGAATCATTACCAATATTTTGCTGTTGTCTGTTAAAGCTACAATATCCACATATCAGGGACAACCCCCACCCCAACACCAAATGCATGCCTGCATACACATGCGCCTTCATACCGCAAGCATGCTATGAGTGGAAAGTGCTGTGATGAACTGACTGGATGATGTTCAGTGACCTAAATTGGAGCTTAGAATATTTGTAGGTATGTGCATGCCTTAGTCAAATGAAAAGTAGGCCAAATCTGTGTGTTTACTTTTTTTTTTTAACCACAGCTGAGAAACCTCTTTATGTGTGTGCGCGCGTGTGTGCATGCGTATGTGATTGTAAAAATAAATAAACCATTACCCTGAAAAAGAAATGAACCGTAGGTGGAATTCTATCAAAATAGACATGAAATGGATTAAAAATTAAACTCCAGACTGGGACAAATTTCGTGTTTCTTTTCAATTCCCAATAATGCATTAGGATACATAATAAAATCCCTGAGGATATGTGGCACTGACCGCCCTTTTCTTGATAATCAGGGCGTGGTTTGGAACAAAGACTTTCTCTCATGGATGTATGCCTTCTAAGATTAACACTCAAATACCAAATAATTTCAAAGCTAGCAAACATATTCCACTTTGTTCAGAATTTTGACCATTTTCTCTGAGTTTGTATAGAAATAATCCCCATAAATGTCACTATCAATATCTAGAGATGCATGAACAAAAACAGTCAAAGTATACTATTTCTCTAAAGTATGGTAGAATATCATGCAATGCTACTCACTACATATGCATCATTGAGATCATTAAACCTGAAGTGGAAATGCTTTTTGCTAAGATTTTAAAACAAGAGCAAAATTCTCACATGCTGCCAACTTGAAAGGGGGTATTTGCCTTCTGATGCCTCAGGAAGGGAGTATAGGGCAACTTCCATTACCATCTGAGTGGAGAGGGATGAGAGTATTGTGTGTTAGACTGACAATGTTTAGTCTTTTAAATTAACCAAAGAATTCACAGCTGCACAAAAGAATGTCAACACTATGCAGAAAAAGATCCCAACAGAATTAAATGTGAGTGTTTGAAGAGCTTCTCTAGTCAAGGAAATAAAATACTAAATTTATAATGAGCCGATGTCACTGCACAGAAAATGGACCTAAGGAATCTTTTAAAGCATTCCAGTCATTTGACAGATGAAGAAACTGAGGCCAGAAGAAGGTAAGTGAACTACAGCAGGGTTACCTAGTGAATACACGTTTTCTAAGATCAATTTAGGGGTTCTTTCTGCTGCACCTCAGTGTCCCAGCAAGCAAAGAGTACAGAGAGAGGAAGATTATACAGTCAAACTTCAGATATAACTCAATTTTATCCCCAAATCATGCAGGTATCAAATTTTTATTTATTTATTTATTTGGCCAGAATTACCTAGAATCTATTTCTGTTTTACGAACAGAGGTTTTGCTCACTTTTGTATCAGTGCAGGCATGCTAAGTTGCTTTAGAAATGTCCTACTCATTGTGATCCCATGGACTGTAGCCCACCAGGCTCCTCTGTCCCTGGGATTCTCCAGGCAAGAGATATCCCAATACTGGAGTGTTGTCATGCCCTCCTCCAGGGGGTCTTTCCAACCCAGGGATTGAACCTGTGACTCATGTCTCCTGAATTGGCAGGCAGGTTCTTTACCACTAGCACCACCTGGGAAGCCCATTGTATCTTAAGTTTTATTTTATCATATTATGACATTCATTCTTTTTCTAAATTTGGTATTTGTGGCTTTGAAGCAAGAGACAAGGGTCATATGATATCACTGAACATCTCAAACCCCTGACCCATTGGAATTGTTGCTTAATTTTCTACCTATGTAGCTTTCTATTACTTTATTTTCCTTTGCCAAGACTATAGTCATTTCAACCCCTTTCCCAGCTTTAAGCCCTCACAGATGTGGGCACATACAAAGACTTTCATCTCCCTAATGAAAATATTACTATTTCCATTTATTCCTTTCTTTAGTCAACTCCTTTTCATGTTTCCCACAGTTTCAAGTCACTCTTGTTGAAGTTCCCATTACATACTTGTCACTTCATGAAGACTGTTTAGGCTCTCTCATTCCATCTTCAAATTTATCTTCATCCACACTCATCTTCAATCTCTTAAATATGGTTTTCTGACATTCATTCCTCTCGTGTTCATGGAAGCACTATTTACAATAGCCAGGACATGGAAGCAACATAAACTTCCATCAACAGAGGAATAGATAAAGAAGACGTTGTACATATATACAATAGAATATTCCTCAGTCATAAACAGGAGCAAATTGTGGCAGTTGCAGACATGGGAAAGGAGTTTCCCAGGTGGTTCAGTGGTAAAGGTTCTGCCTGCAAATGCAGAAGGTGCAGGAGATGCTGTTTGATCCCTGGGTTGGGAAGATCTCTGCAGTAGGAAATGACAACCCACTCTTGAGAGTCACTTGCACTGCAAGGAGGTCAAACCAATCAATCCAGAAAGAAATCAGCCCTGAATTTTCATTGAAAGGACTATTGCTAAAGCTGAAGCTCCAATGCTTTGGCCACCTGATGTGAAGAGTCAACTCATTGGCAAAAATCTGATGCTGGGAAAGATTGAAGGCAAAAGGAGAAGGGGGTGGAGGAAGATGAGTATATTGGATAGCCATCACTGAGTTAACAGACATGAAGTTGAGCAAAGTCTGGGAGATAGTAGAGGACAGAGAAGCCTGGCATGCTACAGTCCATGGGGTCACAAAGAGTCAGACATGACTTAGTGACTAAACAACAACAATATGTGAGATAACTAGTGAGAACTGACTATATAGTGTGGGGAATGCTCTGTTTTGAGTATTCAGAGTGGAATATTCTACTCTGTTCTCTGTGGTGACCTAAATGACAAGTAAATCCGAGGAAGAGGGGATATATGTATATGTATATGTGTGGCTGAGTCACTTTGTTGTAGAGCAAAAGCTAACACAACATTGTAAAGCAACTATACTCCAATAGAAATAAATAAATAAATATTCCTCTCAGAGAATCTCATAGACATCTCTGTTCTTACCCACCACCCCCAAGAAAACCTGTATTTTGCAACATACTTTCAAGTTTTTGATAAGATAATCTAATAAATTGATGTGTTCTGATACATAAAAGTGTTAGCAATCTCTGAGACCATTTTTGAATTCTCTCTAAACCTTCTGAACATAATACACTCAAACAGAGGAATGAGTCCCACTGAGGGTATTTCAGGAGAGGAAAGAGGAGCTGAGGAATGCAATTTCAGCAGTAGCAGTGGGGTTTAACATGTATCTCACATGATGCCAACTTGCATCAGATATTCCATCCTGACACAGCAGTGATACATCACTGCTACAAATGAAGCCATTTGTGAAAGGGAACGAAGCACTGGCTTTAACTCCTATTTCTCCATTTAGCTGGTTACTATTTTGAAAAAAAGAAAATGATTTGTACAAATTAAAAAAAAAAGGAGAGAGAGAAACTTAGAGTTGACTAATCTGTCAGACTTTTAGTTATGGCAAGACTATTTGGAACTTTGAAAAAATAAGAAAAATTAGAAATTATCATGAATATAAATTCTCTGTTCAATGAAAACTGAGATGTCACATAGCACATTTGTTTTTCAACTCAAATTTGGTTGTAATCTTAGTTTTGTTCTCTTTTACTTTGTGATCTTGGTCAAAGTATTTAATATCTTTAAGCTTTGATTTCTTTACATCTCAAGTAGGGGAGAGAGAGATGATATCCACTTTTAAGATTGTTATGAGGATTAAATTAGAGAACATTTTTAAAGTAGTTAAGCATTGTGTGGCACATGTAGGACCTTAACAAATGATAGATTTTCTTATATTTTAGTTACAAGTTTGTCTTTTACAAGTAGTTATATAATCACTAATACCAATATGATTTTGGGCTGCAGGAGACTAACATATATCTATAAAACTAAAAGACACAGTTTTAGGAGAAATAATAGAATTTTCCCTTAAAATAATTTTCTGCACCTGTTTTAGAAATAGATGTGAGAATTCACCTCCTATTATTTAAAACAATGTTTGATTGGATTCAAACTACCTTCCAACATTTTCTCAAAGGACAATCCAAACTCTTCAATTACCTTTTTCACATACATCTCAGAAAGTATTTTGAGTGCCTGAAAGGCCATAATTCTTTCTTCCTAAAGTTTTGAATTCCATCTGATGAAGATATCACACTTTGTGAAGTAGCACCATGTCACAGAAACAATAGCTTAAATTAACCTCTTATTGCCTTCAGTCAGATTCTTTCTTTTTCTCCATAAAAGTTAATTTAATGCTTTTGAAAGAAGCAAGATTGGCAGGAATCGAGAATTAAGGTCTTTACGTCACAAAATAGGCACTGACTAGATTGAGTAGCAATATACTTAAAATTGTTGGTTATTACAGAAACTCAAATACATTTAGAGAGGGACTGACTTGAGGGAGTGATGGTAATTGAGTCTTCCTGGGACATTCAGGCCATGGACACATCCTAGGGATGATAATTAGAGCTATTCAACATGGCGAGTGCTGGATTTTAATTTAAAAAAAAAAATCACTGCCATCATCTCTTTGATGCATTATGTAGCAGAGATCAGAACCACTGTGTGAAATTACATGGAGGAAAGGGTTTTGTCTGGACAAAAGCCCTCAAAAGTTTCAAAATGTGAAACGCCAATCTAAAGCCATTCTTTTATTTAAAAAATACTTATTAGGTAGTACCATTTGCCAATTTCCTTTTTCCTGTAGGCACTGGGTAAAAGAATGGTATTATCCCTGCTTTCTTGGAGTTTAATGAAAAAGGAGAAAGATTTGAAACAAAAGAATACAAAAATTTAAGAGAGAATTTCAGATCTAGGGCTGGCCTCATGGGCATGTAACCTGTGCAGTCACACAAGACCCTTCTATAAAAAGGCTTCAAAGTTGGTTTAATTAATGCCAATTGTTTCTTGGAATTCTTAGTAATTTTTAACAAGAGGCCTGCACTTTCATTTTGTACTAGACTCTTCCAATTATGTATCCAGTCTTATTCAGACAGTAATAAGTTTAATAAAGGAAATAAAATAATGAGATAGAGAAAGACAGGGGTTATGATTTACAAAACTCCTTTAGATGGGAGTCCAAAAAAGCCTTTCCCAGGAAATAACTTATGAGCCATGAATTATAATATTTACCAAATTAGTAGATCTCACGAATGAGAAGAAACTGTATTGAATCAAACTCAACAGATACTAATTTAACACCTATTCTGTGCAAGAAGACATCAGATTACTCTTTAAGGAATAGTAGGATGCAGTTTTTGTCCCCAGTAAATTTGAAGTGAAAAAACAAAGTATACAGGGAGTTCTCAATATGCTTTTCAAGAGATGATCAGAAATATGAGGATTCCAGCAGTGGAAAATATCACCAAAATTTGGGAGAATAAGTGAAACCTTTTAAAACAGGGGGTAGGATTTCTTTGCCATGGTTAGTAAGGTAGGTGAGGTAGAGACACTGTTGCAGGGTACAAGCTCCCTGTGGTCACCACACACAGGCCAATAATGCAAGAGACAAGATGTTGAGGCTAGGAATACAACTTTGTTTTGACAGCTGGCAAACTAAGGAGATGGCAGACCAGTGTCTCAAAATAACCATCTTATGGGGTCTGGATGCCAGATTCTGTTATAGAAAAGAGATGGAGGGAAAATGAGGAGTTGCGGTAAAAATGCCATTAATTTTGCAAGCATCTCCAGGAACGGCCAGCCTTGGTAGAGGGATGTTTTAAGGATATGTTAATTTCTTCCTTCCTGTAGCCATCCACAGGTGGACAGGTTCCTGAACAAAGGCATTTTCATTTAACACTCAGGCAGAGGGGCAGGGTTCCCTGAGGCAGGCCATTATGTATGGACAGTATCGTTTTAGCGAACAAAAGCAATCAGAAGCAAAGGTTAAAGCAAAAGAAACACATCCAACATGGGGTCAAAATTCAATTTTCCCTATAACAAGGCTTCTTTACCAGGCAAAAGAAATGGCATAATTAAAGGCTCAGAAGGCAAGCAGAATACCCATGAGCATTAACATTAAATAATGTTTAAAGAGTAAAGCTACATTATAGAATGGACGGAGGAAAACATTAAAAACAAACAAACAAAAAACCCTGGGTGCACTCTTATTTATTTTTTTCTTTGCATTTTCACTAATAAGTTGCTAAGTCCTATTGATTCTATTTTTTTTTTTAAGTATATCTTGACTACAATGTCTCTCTACCTTACTTCTGGCTACCATCTCATTTCTACATGACTGCATCAGCTTTTCCACTGGTCTGTCTCCAGTTAGGCCTCTTCCCCAGATTAGTTCTCTTCTCCCAAGTCAGAGCACACTTTCTCAAAAGAAATCTGATTATGCTACTCTTGGGTTTGATATTTTTCAAAGCAGAGTTATGAATGGATAAGCCCTGATTCTGAAATAAGGCAGAATGGGATTTGAATCTTGCCTCTTCAACTTACCAACTGTGCTATATTAAAGAGTTGTTTTTTTTTGTTTTTTTTTTAGCATTCTGGACCTCAGCATCCTCAAAGGAAAGTTATGATAATTAAATAAAGCATTGTATGCAAACTGACAACACAGCAGGGTTAACACACAGGAGAACACCCTGTAACTGTCATTGTTGTCAAGATGCAGTCAGATTCCTTTGTGTCGTGGTAAAGGCCCTAAATCCACTGACTTTTTTTCTCTAGAGTCATTTCTTGCCATATTCTACATGTCCACATCCACAGTACTCAGCTATATAACATGCTCGCCCTTTTCTCCATGCTGGGCCTTCTCCCAGGAATGCTTCTTCTCCATTACCTATTTGTCTCATTCCTTCAACCTACTGTAGTCATTCCCACTTGATAACCATGAAGACTCATATTCTGATTAGCCCAGTGACTTTTCAAAGTCACACAGTAAGTAGCAAGACAAATCCCTGAACCAGTTCAAATTCATACAAATCCTATGTTCGTTACTCTCTGTATTTTTTGTCTCACAAGTTTCAGATATTCTCTGGGAAAATATTTACTTAAAAAAAAAAAGATTGTTCCAAAAATACAATACAATACTTTGCTGCCTTTTCAATTCCCTGTCTTTTCCCCTTCATTGAGAATTAATATAGATTTCACAACAGCTTATTTATGTGAAGTAAAATCAGAACACAAGTAAATGAGCAAAAATCTGACATACTCTACAACTACCAAGAATAATCTTCAATGTGGGGATATATGGGTCTATTACCCTCTTTTGTGGGGGAAACTGAGACAGCCATTTTCAAATAGCACTTGTTTCAACCATAAAAAGCACTGTCATTTTGAAGGCATTTAGGGAAAACTGTCACATACAAAAATTTTAATGGGATGCTAATCTGCTTGGTAAAATTAAAGTTTTAATCATAAAGTCTGAGCTAAAGTAAATTCAGATTGATATAGATTCACTCCACAGACATCAATAATTTTCCATTATGTTAAAATCAATCCCAATTTTACATGCAAACAGCAGACTCAATTAAAAACCTCAGAGGTTTGTATCCTACCAAAAACACACTTATTTTGGATCTCTGGAAAAACAGCTGTGTGTTTTTAATAAGAAGGACACCACTAAGCTTTGATACTTCCATTCCTGGAAAAATCCAGTTCATACTTTCTAATTAAACATCACAAGTGGTTTGCTATTAGAGACTAACAGAGGGAGAAAAAAAAATTGAAAGAATCCTGAGGGAAAATTGGATCAAAAAATTATAATAACTACAAAACTTGATTAAAAGCACATGAAAATATCTGAAAGTGGCACATATGTAGAGTGCTATATAATATGCTTCTCTCTTAGAAAACAGCTGAATTTAGAAAGTAGTTTAACCTGTGCAAAACTCATTTCCTCATCTGCAAAATGGAACAACAATGTCAGCCTTGTCCATTCTTCAGAAATTTTGTGGGGATTAAACTGTTAGGTAGTTAAAACAGGAAAAAGGAGTTGAAAATAGCGATGGCTAAAAGACAGAGAAAGGAAAGAGCCCCAGAAAATAGAACAAAGGAAGGTCTGAGGACCGGAGTGAGAACCTCAGGTGAAGAAAACAGCCCTCCTGGCTAGGCTAATATACATAGAGCAGGCTCAGGGGGTGGAGAAAAGCCAAAAAGAAGAGCCAAAATTGAACGGTCTCTTCTCTTGTGTCTTTTGGGTCGGCCCACCTTCCCGCCTCAAGGATGTATTTTCCCTTTCTTGCCAAATAAAACAGAGCTATAACTAAGCTGTAACACTGGTCTGCTGCTTCAAATTTTTGCTGCGGTGAGACAGAACCGAGGAAATTAAACACTCCCCCAACATCTTTGGTGTCGTTTCTCAGATTTAACCCGGCTGACACAGCAGAAGCCCAGCTCAGCGAAAGCTCCTGCAGTGGAAGCTGAACACAAAGAAAACCCAGCGCAGTGGAAGTGACAAGAAGCCCAGCATGCTGGAAACCAGGACAGCAAAAACAGACACAACAAAAAGCTCACATGGCTCAGTCTTGGATTCCAGAAGCCCTCCGGTTAAAATAGGAGGTCCTTGCCCCTATGGCTAGAAGGATATGGCTAACAAAATCTTAATTGCTTTACACTCTCTCGTTTCTTGTTTCCTTGAACCTCCTGCAAACAGGCGAGTGGCAGTGGGTGCAACTGAGGGATGCTGGCAGGGGCTATGCCCCAGTGTGTCCCAAAGCTCCACTGCTGTGCCCTAGGAGCCATTGCCCACGTGGGTGAGGGTTCCTCTGTCCTTAATTTCCTTGGTGCCAAGGATCAGACCAGTGAAAATTGTGGGCACAGGTCAGGTATTTAGCAGATTTTCCAGCAGTTTTTCCCACTGCTTTTTCCTCCCGTCCTTCAGCTCCTCTCTCCATCTATGCCACTGCTTACAAAGTATTGAGCAGGTCATCATCTTTCCATTTCTGAAAGTTGTGTTTGAAACTGTTTACCTAAGATTGGGAAACAAACCCACGTTGCAGGGACTCTGTGCTATGCCTTGTCACTCAGTTGTATCCAACTGGGACTTGAGTCAGGCCAAAACCCATGGTTCCTGGTTTTAGGACCTAATGAAGCTCAGATTCTTGATGTCTCATGGAAAAAAATTCAGTGAGAGACACAGTGATAGGTAAGAGGTAGATTTGTTCAGATTCAAAGAGAAGCACATTCCAAGAGTATGGGCCATCACAGAGGGTGAGTGTGGTGGCCAAGGAATGTGGTGTGGTTAGTTTTCAAGAGCTGGGTGATTTCATATGCTAATGAGTGGGAGGATCATTTCAACAATAGGGGAAGTACCCACTCCTTGGTCTTTTGACAGTGGAACTGTCCTGGCTCCTCTGGGTGTGTCATTTAGCTTGGAACTGTCCTGGCTCCTCTGGGTGTGTCATTTAGCTTGCAGATTGAGGATTAAGGTTTGGTTGAATTTGATTTGTCATCTTGGACCCATTTGATTTTGATTGGTTTAGGTTATGCCCTTGGGCTATGTCATTTTTTCAAAATTTGTACCATGCCCCCTTTGCTTCTGTTTCATGCTCTTTTCCTGAGCCCAATCCAGGCCCATAGTATTGGTTCTACAATCTTCTTGAGGGACAACCAGAAAATAGCTGGCTCTTGTGAAGGAAATACTGTATAATATCCAATCTCTCTAGAGATTCAGGCCTCCCGTGTTTCCTACAACATGTGCAACAACAGCATCACTTAGTGAACCTGCGACAGCGGGTGACAGGCACACAATGCATGCTAGAAGTCCATCTGTTGGTGGCATGCCTTCAAGAGCAATTGGGCTTCCAGGGATAATGTTGGCCACTTTGGGAGTTAGCTTTGCAGGCCTTTGAGACCAAACCCTTACCACCCTTCTCCTAAGGTTACAAACATACTCCTGGATCAAATCTCCACTCCACTTTTATGGAATATCTGGTCTGTTGCCTCTTATCAATTTGCTCTTAAGCCACTTACTAACTCCTACAGCCAGGACCCTGCCCCCTTGTAGGCAACATCACTCCACCCCACTTATTATTAAAATACTCTAATATCCCTAACAGGACCAGATGACACACTCTTTTGTCATTACTTCTGTTATTACTTAGAGTGGGTATATGACAATGAAACATTTACCATTGGAAACACTCTAAACTGCTCTTATGGAGGACTAGGGGAGGAAATCAGTGACTTACATTCCCTCAGAGCAACAAGTGGATAAGGCTTACGGCAGTTTCGCCAGGTTCCCAGTCTCTGGCCACAAGCTTGGACTGCTTTACATCATGGTATGTATTCCCATCCACATTGGACAAGCTGGTGATGAGTTAAGATTACAACCCCTTAATCCTATCCAGCACTAGTCACGCTGGAGACTTTAGGGACACCCAACTCCAATCCAGGCGTCCCAGGAGGTCGACCTGCCTCGACATACCTAGGGCTCTGGTCTGCAGAAGGTTGTCACGTCTCAACCTGCTCGGGGATCTGCCAGGCCAGGGGTCCCAGGAGGTCGACATATCTTGACCTGCCTAGGGACCCAAATCTCAGGAGGCCAACCTGCCTCAACTTGCCTGGGGATTCGATCTCCAAGAGGCTGTCACGCCTCAGGCTGCCTGGACATCTGCACCCTGATCTGGGGACGCCTGGTTCCCAAGTTGCAAAAGTACTGGCTAGGATAAGCTTCAGAAAGACTCACCCCTAAGGAAGTCCACCAATAAAATAGAAGGAGGCCTATTAGTTTTTTTCTTTTTTCTTTTCCTCCCTGTCATCACTGTCTTTCAGATGGGAAGTAACCAATCCACTTCCTGACAGATGCCCTAAAATTCATCCTTGATAACTGGAAGCTGTTCGATCCCCTAACTCCAAGGAGAAGTCACTTAAAATTCATTTGTGCCACAGCTTGGCCATGGTATCCTCTGGGGGATAAGGAACACTGGCCTGAGGGTGGGAGTTTAAATTACAATACCATCGGCAGCTAGACTTATTCTGCAAAAGACAAGGTAAATAGACAGAGATGTCCTATATCCAACTTTTCTTCTGACTTAAAGATATGAAGGGACTCTGTCTTAAGTATGGGATTGTTGTATGCCCTAAAAGTGAGCCTGGTAGGCAAATGGTGTTAGACGCAGACAACCAAGAGAAGGAAGCCCCCCATGAAGGCTCACTTCCCATGGCTCCTGAGTTGCCTGGTGTTCCTTCCTTGTATCCAAACATGCCCCCACATCCAGGAGCACCCCCTCCACAAAAGCCAACTCGAGTATGTCCCTTAGTTGAAACTGGAGGAGAATTTGGACCAATTGGGGTCCATAAGACCTTCTCCTCCTTAGAACTAAGACAGATCAAACAAGACCTGTGAAGCTATACAGATGACCCAGGCAAAATATAGATACATTCCAACACATTACCTTGGCCTTTGACTTGACGTGGAAGGACATCATGGTCATATTTAGTCCAACTTTATCCGACCTTGAGCCCAAAGGTAAAGACCTTAAAGGAAGCCTGAGGTATGCCATGGGACTTCACATGTCAAGCAATAAATCTCTCGTGGGGGAAACTGCGCTCCCCTCCTCAGATTCTAGTTGGAATTATAGTGATGCTGAGCACATCTGGGAAGGGGATCATTTTCTGATCTGTGTAAAGGCAAGACTAAAAGCAGCCCCACAAAAAGTAATCAGCTATGCCCACATCTCAGCAATAACTCAGGAGCCCAATGAGAACCCCACTGCCTTTCTGGAAAGGCTAAAAGAGGCCCTCCAAAAGTTTACCCATTTGGGCTTCGACTCTTACGAGGGACAGGTGATTTTAAAGGACGCATTCCTTCCCAATGTGCATCAGATAATAGGATAAAGTTACAATAGCTACAGCAGCAGGACCCTGCTGTCTCTTTAGATGAGATGGTCCAGACAGCCACCAATCGCTTTCATAAAAGAGAACAGGAGAGAGAGGCCAAGGCCCAGGAAAGGGAGAAAAGGAAAGAGACAAGGCATGCCCAGATGCTGGCTGCCCTCCAGGGAAGCCCTATGGCAAACCCTGAGTCCTTAAAGGACAAGGCACAAGGCAAATACCTAATCTGTAGATGGGTGGGGTATTGAGCCATGAAGTGTCCAAACCAAGACAAGTCTCCTAAAATGGCTTGCTAAAAACAGCATCAATTGGGACATTGGGTGGCACTGTGCCCCTGGGACCCAAGAGTTTCAAGGTCAAGTGTCAAGCCTTCCCTTGTGATGGTTCAACAGGACTGAAGCAGCCCACTCCAGTCAGCCCTCCTGTCACAGATAACCAACGTGGGACTGGAGCCACGGGTGCAACTGGATGTGGCAGGTAGGTCCGAGAATTTCTTGTCCACCTTTTCTGTCCTGACTTCCTACTCCGGAGACTTCTCCTCCCCAACCTGTACCATTTTGGTGCTACAGGAAAAACAATTACAAAAAGATCCACCAAGCACTTCTTTGTTCCCAGGAGGGGCAAATATTTTCCCACCAGTTTCTGGTGGTCCCCAAGTATCCTACTCCCTTATTGGGAAGAGATATACTCACCAAACTGGAGACCACCCTTGTGATGGGAAGCTTTTCAGCCCCTAGAGCCCTACAGCTTCTGATTACTACTGAGGAACCCATTACACCCTCTCCAATAGGGAGGGGCCAAAAACTATGGGAGGACAAAATTAACTCCCAGGTGTGGGACCAGGGGACTCCTGGATAAGCCCACCATGACAAGCTGAACTGGTCATCATTGTCTTCTGAGATCCCACTCAGTTTCCAAACCGGAAACAATACCCCCTCAGAAGAGAAATCTCAGGAAGGACTACAGCCTCTAATGAATAAATTCCTTGCCTGTGGGCTATTGGACCCCACCAATTCTACCAGTTCTACAGTGTAATACCCTGACCCTCCTTGTAAAGAAAAAGGCTGGGACCTGGTGAATGGCTCAAGATCTTTGGATCATAAATGAAGCCGTAGTCCCCGTCCATCCCACCATACCCAATCCCTATGGAATCTTGGGAGAAATCCTCCCCAGTGCCAAGTGATTTACAGTCCTGGATCTCAAGGATGCATTCTTTTGCATATGACTGACTGGCTAAAAACTCCCAATATCTTTTTGCCTTTGAGTGGGAGGCTCCAGAAGAAAAACATCAACAGATGACTTGGATTGTATTACCTTAGGGGTTCAGAGATAGAGCCCCACCCCCACTCCACCTCCCGTTTGGACAGACTCTTAGCTGGGATCTCCTAGATCTGAACCTGGGACCTAATGGAAAAATATTACAATATGTAGATGAGCTACTAATCTCCAGATGAGAAAAATGCCCAACAACATGCAATTCAGGTTCTAAACTTTTTGGCAGAGAGAGAATATAAAATCTCCCATGCTAAGGCACAGATGGTCGAGACAAACGTCACTTACATGAGAGTTCAGATTACACATTGATTCAGGAGGCTGTGCACTGATGGCGTACAAGGAATCCTCCAGTTGCCCTCCCCCACGACTTGAAAACAATTGTGAGCTTTCCTGGGACTAACTGGGTATTGTAGAATCTGGATACCCAACTATGGTCTAATTGCCCAGCCCTTATATGAAAGCTTGAAAGGATGGGATGATGCAATCTCACTGATGTGGGGAGCTCCACAAAAGAAGGCAGAGGCTACACTAGAAGAGGCCTTAACTCAAGCACCTGCCTTGAGGTTGCCAGATCCAGAAAAAGCACTCCAACTTTATGTCCATGAAAAGGAAGGAATAGCCTTGAGAGCGTTAACTCAAAAGTTGGGACCTAAGCCCCAGCCTGTAGCTTACTTATCCAAGTGGCTCAACCCAACTGCCCAAGGCTGGCCTCCCTGCCTTCGAAATCTTGCAGCTACTGCAGTCCTGATAGAAGATACTTTAAAACTCTCTTTTGGGGGTAAACTAACTACTTTTACCAGCCACCAAGTAAAACAACTCCTGAATGGGAGAGGTCATTTATTGACATCTGATCAAAGGATCCTCAGATATCAAGTAGTGCTGATGGAAAATCCAGGCCTGACTATATCCCTTTTTGAGATTCTTAACCCAGCTAACCCACCTGCCTACCCCCGAGGGCTCTCTCCCCTTTCATTCTTGCCTAGAAACTTTGGACCACTGGACAAAACCCCAAGAGGGATTGTCAGGAGAACCTCTGACCAATCCTGAGGTAATTTGGTACACTGATGGAAGCAGCTTTGCCCTGGATGGAAAAAGAAGAGCTGGATATGCAGTAGTCTCCAATTTTGAGACCACAGAGGCTAAACATTTGCCCCAGGTACTTCAGCCCAATTGGCTGAGCTTATAGGCCTGACTCGAGCTTTAGAGCTGGAAAAAGGAAAGAGAGTAGCCATTTACACTGACTCCAAGTATGCCTTTCTGGTGCTACATGCACATGCTGCTATTTGGAAAGAAAGAGGTCACTGGAAGGTCCCCAATCAAGTATGGTGATCAAATCCTTAGTCTCTTGGAGGCAGTTCATGTACCGCTGAGGTTTCAGTCTCCCACAGTAAAGGACACCAAAAAGGGAGCACAGAAGAGGCAGAGGGGAATCAAGCAGTCGATCGGGCAGCTAAGAGAGCAGCATTACAGAACAGTGACCTAATAGGGGTTGCCAAATTAGTTCTGCAGGCTAATTTGCCAGAAATTCCTTCACATACTGAAGGTGAGACTCTTAAAGCTAAGAGTGAGGGCTTTTAAGATGATCATAATGGGTGGTTTCAAAAGGAGGGACTCCTTTTTCTTCCTGGGAACCTACAATGGAAGTTGGTTAACTCCTTATATGTCACCACTCATTTAGGGGAGAAGGCCCTCCAAAGATCACTAGAAAGGTCCTTCAGAGGGACGGGCCTCCACACGACTATTTAGCAAGTGGTCTCCCTTGTCCTACTTGCCAATTAAACAACCCCCAAGGAGCTCGAAAACCCCAGCTGTCTCAGCCCATCCAATGGCAGGGGACCTACCCAGGAGAGGACTGGCAGATGGACTTCACCCAGATGCCAGTTTCTCAAAAGTATAAATACCTACTAGTCATGATAGATACATTCAGAGGATGGATTGAAGGCTTTCCCACCTGGACTAAGAAGGCTCAGGAAGTGGTAAAAAAAAAAAAACCTGTTTCATGAAATCATTCTGAGATTTGGTCTGCCCAGGTCATTACAAAGTGACAACGGGACGTCACTTACTTCTAAGTTCACCCAAGGGGTCTCTAAAGCATTAGGCATTACTTATTATCCCCATTGTCCCAGGAGGCCTCAGTCTTCAGGAAAAGTAGAAAGACCCAGCTAGTTCTTAAAATCAGCAATAAAAAAGATAAGCCAGAAGACCTCCCTGGGATGGAAGGAGGCTTTACCAATAGCTTTCCTCTGCACCCATATTGCCCCTAAGGAACAGGTTGGTCTTTGTCCTTATGAGATGCTATGTGGGAGACCTTTTGTTTATGCCAATGATCTCTTCCTAGATCCAGAGGCTCAGATCCTCCAGTCTTATACCATGGCCATTGGGTAATTCCAGCGGGATATATATACATGTGTGGAGTGTCAACCAGGACCCAAAAGATTCTAAGGAGCCACCACTATATGCTCCAGAGACTCAAGTCCTAATTAAAGTCTGGAAAGATGGACCCCCAAAGTCTCAGCTCCAGTCCATATGGAAGGGCCCCTACCCTGGAATACTTTCTACCCTCACAGAGGTCAAGATACCAGACACAACTCTTTGATTCACTACTCAGGAGTCAAACCATGGAAGAACACAGAAGAGGATACCCAATATACCTATGAGCCCCTGGGAGATCTCAGATATCTATTTAGGACTACACATGAGTGCCATTCTGATGAACATCCCCCAAATTAAATTTCTGGGGATAAGACTTCTCAGGATAGCTCTAAAGAGCCAACACAGCTTGTCTCAGAATAGCTCTAAAGAGCCAACACAGCTTGGCAGGGGTTGTACTTCAAAAGAGACCGGAGATAGATCTCCTGATCTTTGAACAAGGAGAGTCTTGAGCCATCTTGAATGACACATGTTGTTCTGGGTAAATGTTGTTCTGGGTAAATACCTCTAGCTAAGTTAAAGTCTCACAGTCCTCAAGAAAAACATTCAGATCCTGTGGGACATCAGTACAAGCAAGAGGGTTCTTGGGGCGACTACAATCTCTCTTTGGGGGATCCTTCTCCTGGCGCAGGGGAGTTTGGAGTTGGCTAATGCCCCTACTAATCCCTGTTATCACCATATTGATGCTGCTTATGACTGCTCCATGTATCATCAATTGTTGAACCCATTTAGTCTCTGCCCATGTCAACAAGCAACAACTGTGTCAGTTCAACAAGGATGTATAAAACTACACCTGACCAAGGAAAATATCACTCACCCTTAGATGCTCACCACTATAAGGGCTCTGAGGCTTGAGATTAGCAAGAGGGGGAGGCCCAATTCCCTTGTCCCAGCTCAGTGGGAAGTAGCCAAAGAGACCTTGATGCCCCTACCCCCAAAGAATTGGATGTCCCATCTCTTGAGGGGGGGCATGTTAGGTAGTTAGAATAGGAAAAAGGAGTCCAAAATAGCGGTGGCTAAAAGACAAAGACAGGAAAAAGCCCACAAAATTGGAACAAAAGAAGGTCTGAGGACCAGTGTAAAAACCTCAAGTGAAGCAAACAACCTTCCTGGCTAGCCCAATTTACATAGGGCAGGCTCAGAGGGAGGAGAAAAAGCACATAAAAAGAGGAGCCAAAATTGAGCTGCTCTGTTCTCTTCTCTTCATATCTTTTGGGTAGGCCCACCCTCCTGCCTTGAGGACGTATTTTCCTTTGCTTGCCAAATAAAACTGAGCTGTAACACTGGCCTGCTGCTTCAGATTTTTGCTGCAGTGAGACAGAATCAAGGAAATTACACACTCCCCAACAAAATGAAACAGTCAATTAAAACAAAAACAAAAACACTTTAAACATATACACACTAATCAAATATAATGTGATATCACTTTACACTGGGAAAGAGACATACATCCTTCAACTCTCTTTCCAACTGGTAAAAGAAAAATATCACTTAGGTCTTCTCTCTGATTGTCACTTGAATCATCTGCCTTACTGGGAACACTTTTTTCCCCTCCTTTCCATCAAATTAAAAAAAAAATTAATTTCCTCCATGAAAGTTCTCTGAGACCTACAGCCTTTGCTTATCTCCCTCTCAAATAAAAATCCTATCTTAAATTATTACAAGTGAATCTTTTCAAGTTCTTTCCATGCATGTTAGTCTTGCCATTTGCTTCCAGTCTGAAAGCCCTTCAGAACAGAATGGTGCTTGCATTGCTTCCTGTTGCAGGGCTCAGTTCTATATACAAGGAAAAAGCTCAAGAGTGAATTGCTGAATGTACTCATTCACCCCTTGGGAAGGCTGACTGGATTTCCTATTTAGCCGTCCAAATAATTATTCATAGAAAATAATTTGTTTTGTCTAAAGAGAATCTGTGCCAGAGTTAGATATGTGTAGACCAAGCCATATTAGAGAAAATAAGACATAGCTCTCTGGTTGTATAACTGTTCAAGTTTCTTTTGCAGTTTTTATTTTTAACAATAAGAGCATTTATCTGAAGATCAAACTGTAACGAAAGCCATTAATAAATGTGGAGTCTGATCAAGGTTAATATCAGACATTTTCTAGCTTTAAGCCATGCAACTTTTCAGGTAGCTATTTTGTGTCTCAAATTCCTTATATGTAAAATAAGGATGCTACTACAGATGAGATAGTGCTTATCTTCTTGGCTATGTGTTTTCAAGGTGTACATCAAAGCATACTTGAGTGACTCATCCATTTACCCACTTGCTAGGTGTACATATATGGATTAAATATAATCCTTGGTTTTAAGGACTCAAAGTGAAATCAAGCCTATAATTTGATTAGCGATAATGAATGTATGTTTGAACCAGAGTGATGAAGGAGTACAGGGAAATTATTAATTCTTTGTGCAATTTTTTTAAAAGGAGATATGACAGAAGAGCCATTTAATTTGGGCTTTTACTTGTGAGCAAGATTGTTCTGGTTAGTAGGAAAATGTGGTAGAGAATAAAAACACTTTTCAGGTAAGCAATTAATGAGCACTAGGGCTTGACTTTATGGAATGTTTCCTGCAAAAATCTAATGAGAACACACTTATGAAGATATTGCAAGAGGATTCTATTGTAAAACTGGGTGAGCCAGCTTTATGAATTCTAAAGAAAAGCCCTTTATCTCACACACACGATATATATATACTACATATATACACACATATAATACACATATATCCAATATATATATAATGTGCATATTTATTCAAATATTTTCATTATCATCCATGTGTAACATGGTATATACCTTGAAAATGAAGACTTAGCCCCTTAGAAATGAGTAATATATTCAGATAATTAAAACCTCTCTAGAATTCAATCTGTCAATTCCTAAACAATAAAATAGATGTTTTTTAAAGTAGTTTATGATCTCCAATTCTGTAGTTATTTTAATGACGTCAATGGTTAGCTTTGTTCTTGATAAGTGAAATTAATATTATCTATTTCAGAAATAAAAATCATTTTAAAATCAGGCCTATAAAATTTGAAAAGTTCAAGAATCCTACAATGCTGCTTAGAAATGAGTAGATTTTTCAGGGGAAAAATGGATGTGTATATTATTTAGAAACTAACAACAGAAGTGTATTATCCGTTCTCGCCTTGTGGTTTTGGTGGTATAACAAATGTAAAATTCAATTTGTTGTATTTATTTATTTATTTTTGGTCATGCAGTATGTGGGATCTCAGTTCCCCGCCCAGGGATTTAACCTCAGGCTACAGCAGTGAAACCATTAAATCTTAACCTCTAGATCACCAGGAAACTCTCTTGGAAGATCAACTGCTCAGTCACGTCTGATTTTTTGAGACTCCATGGACTGTAGCCCACCAGGCCCTTCTTTCTGTCCATAGATTCTCCAGGCAAGAATACTGGAGTGGCTTGCCGTTTCCTCCTCCAGAGGATCTCCCCAGTCCAGGGACGGAACCCATGACTCTTGTGTCTCCTGCATTGGCAGCTGGATTCTTTACCACTGAGCCACCTGGAAGCTCAGGGAGCTCCCTAAAATCCAGCGCACTAATTATTGGAATTTGCCAAGGCATTTTCATGGATAGATACATATCAACACAGAAAGGAAAATGACAGCTTGTTTTCACAGCAAAGAACAATTTATAGAGATGACTGTAAGGAAAAGAAAACAATGTTCAGAGATGTTTGTATTTGAAAGCTAGGAAACAATAAAATTTAATCTTAAGAAAAATGTTTTATGCGTAGAAAAAACATTTTGCTTTGTCAACACAAAACTTTGTAAATACCACTGAACAGCATTAAAATACTCCTGATTGTGTGTGATCCAGTAAAGATAAAAAGCATTCATATGTAATATTTAAATGTTGATGATAAGGGAGGGTTATTACTGAAAAAAAAAATGACTACAACCGCGTTAAATTGGTGTTTCAAAGTCATGGAGTTTAATGACTATAAAACCTTATAATAAAGATTCTGAATTTATATATATAAGATTCAGAGGTAGTAAAATGCTCCTCACCCATGTTTACCTAGAAGAGACTAAGCGTTTAATCACTATTTAATAATATTTTACAAAATAATTGCAACTGTTGTCATAAATATCATAAGGAAAATTAACTTTATTTAGTGAACCAAAAAGTATTTGGTAAAGTGTTTTAATATAAAGTGTATTTCTTCATTGTTAAAAATAAGGAATAAGATTTCAATTTTGTGGGCAACTAGACAGGACTAAATCTCCTATTTGATATCAGGATAAGCTCTGTCACAGTTTGGTGACGACTCTTAAAACAGTACTTCTAAACCATTATCATTATATTTTAAATTACTGACAGGGAATCTTGGAAATATATGTAAATAACTTTAGACCTAGAAAATTTATTAGGAAATTAAAAGATTCTTGCTCCTTGGAAGAAAAGCTATGACAAACCTAGACAGCATATTAAAAAGAAAAGACATCACTTTGCTGACAAAGGTCTGTCTAGTCAAAGCTATGGATTTTCCAGTTGTCATGTATGATGTGAGAGTTGGACTATAAAGAAAGCTGAGTGGGGTGAAGAATTGATGCTTTTGTACTGTGGTGTTGAATAAGACTCTTGAGAGCCCTGTGGACTGCAATGAGATCCAACCAGTCCATCCTCAAGGAAATCAGTCCTGAATATTTATTGGAAGGACTGATGCTGAAGCTGAAACTCCAATCCTTTGGCCACCTGATGCAAAGAACTGGCTCATTGGAAAAGACCCTGATGCTGGGAAAGATTGAAGGCAAGAGTGAAGGGGACGACAGAAGATGATATGGTTGGATGGCATCACCAACTCAATGGACATGAGTTTGAGCAAGCTCCAGGAGTTGGTGATGGACAGGGAAGCCTGGCATGCTGCAGTCCATGGGTTTGCAAAGTGTCAGACATGACTGAGTGACTGAACTGAACTGAATCATATAATTATGCAAATGTATGCATGCAGTGATGTTCAGTGTAAGAATATTTATATTACTAGAAGTTGGAAACAACCAAATATCTATCAATGGGAGGTTGACCAAATGAAGTATACACCTCTGCATGCATATGATGACATGCAACATAACCACTAAAATTATAATGCAGCTCACTATTTATGACATGAAAAAATACCTATGACATATTAATGAAAAAATTAGTATACCATATTGCATTGATTTTATCTATGTATTTATACATCAAAATACCCTTCCAAATATGTACATAGCTTTGTGACACATGTAACTAATATTTGGCAGTGACTTTTTTTTTCTCAGTGAATTTATTGTTGTGCTATTTCTTCACTGTTTTATGCCTTGCTAAGACTGACATTTGATAATACAAGTCACTGTCCATGTTTGAAAAAGGAATAACTTCCTCACTTTATTGTCATATATCAGAAAACTGCCATGTTTAATGAACAATTGTCTATTTATAAATATTACCTAAGGTTGTCCCATGCATAATCTCCAAAGCCATACACAATGGCCCAGCATTTACATACTACCTTTAAAAAGTATTTTTATTTAATAATAACACTTTCATTCTTAAAAAAAAATCCTTAAGTGGTAGATAATTACATTTTCCTTGTCAGTGTGTTTATATCAGTTTTATAGAGGTTACAAACAGATAATAAAATGGGAATAATATTATAGCAACAATAATAATGCAATAATTTCCTCTCCCCTTCTTTTAGGAATCAGGAGAATGAGTCTAAGACTGGGTAAGCCATAAAATATTTCTGAACATGAGTAGCTAAAACTTGAATTGCTTGAAATGTCATTGTGTGCTTCACCTGTGGTACTACCAATCTCAAATGCCACAAAAATGTTTTCATATTCTTTGTTCTGGACAAAAGATAATCTGAGCTCAGGAATACAACCCATGTCTCTGGTTTAACAATATACCACTTGGGATTTATTGTCCTTTTTAAGACAGATTTTGTCACTTTATCATTTTATAGTGAACATTGAACCAGCCTAAAGGTGAAAATGATGCTAACCAAAAGAAGACATCCATAAAACACAATTGTTAATAGTTATACTCTTGTTAAATGTTTCACTTGGTATTGCTGTTAGTAGGATTTGACTCTGGCCAACCAGCCATCCTGGGACATTCTTGGCACATGTCTGATGGGGTGTATAGTAAAGGACACCAGTGTTAAAGCAAAAGAAAAGAGTGGAGAATGTGAAAGAATAATGGAAGCTTTTGACAATTAAGAACAAACATTTAAATTGCCTATTTGAGAATCATATATGTAAGTATTTACTAAGCACTTACTAGGTTTTAACACAATTCTAAGAGCTTTGTATCCACTATTTTAATCAGTATTTGCAAATATGTAACATAAGTACACTTACAATCTTCATTTTACAGAAGAGGAAACTCTAGCACCAAGAGGATAATTGCGGCTTGTCATAGATCACATAGCTGAGCTCTCAGCTCTGCATGATTGCAGATTCTTGGTTGTTAGTCATTACATTATTGTGAAGAAAGGAATGAGGTAGCAATCAGACTATAAGTTAAATTGTTTCTATATCTAGGCATTGCAGGTAGCTTTTAATACAGCCTGCTTAAAACTATTTAAAAAAACCACATAAAAACACACATAGACAAGAAGCTGCTTTCCTACAGGTACTGCAGAGCTCTGAGTCTGCTCAGATTTTAGGGCCAAGATCTTGGAAAGGAGAAGACCTCATTGGAGGTAAGACTCATACACTTTAGGGCATGTATTCATTGTTAAGTAGTCACCAGCATCAGGAAGAAACTACAAACAACAGAAGCTACCAGAGCATTTTACAGTGTCAAACAGTGAGGGCAACAAAAATTAGAGTTTATATCAGCTGAGGTAGCTATAAATGCAGGAGCCAAGATCTTGAAGAGACAGAGGAACAGAGAAGTGAACCCAGCTCTCTTGAGATAGCCTTCTCTTAAGAGGCCTTTGTAGTCTTCAACCATTATACGACAGAAGACAAAGAAGCCAAATAAATAAACAGCTGAAAATCGGCAGTTTTACCCTGCTAAGGAGATAAATATTGGTTTTGAGAAAATATTAGGAAGGAGTAGAACTGGCAAATGCCCCAAACTCTAGTTGTTTTTTTTTTTTTTTTTTTTTAGTTTATTCCCTCTTTCAACAACACAAGAGATGCCTGTGCATATGGACATCACCAGACAGTCAACACCAAAATCAGACTGATTATATTCCTTGTAGCCAAAGATGGAGAAGCTCTATACAGTCAGCAAAAACAAGACTGGGAGCTGACTGTGACTCAGATCATGAATTCCTCACTGCAAAATTCAGACTTAATTGAAGAATGTAGGGAAACCCACTAGACCATTCAAGTATGAACTAAATCAAATCCCTTATGATTATACAGTGGATGTGATAAATAGATTCAAGGGATTAGATCTGATAGTCAGATTGCCTAAAGAATTACAGACAGTAGTTCATAATATTACACAGGAGGTGGTGATCAAAACCATAGACAAGAAAAAGAAATGCAGAACGGCAAAATGGTTGACTGAAGGGGCCTTACAAATAGCTGAGAAAAGAAGAGAAGCTAAAGGCAAGGAGAAAAGAAGATATATCCATCTGAATACAGAGTTCCAGAGAATAGCAATGAGAGATAAGAAAAGCTTTCTAACTGAACAATCCAAAGAAATAGAGGAAAAGAATAGAATGGGAAAGACTAGAGATCTCTTCAAGAAAATTAGAGACTCTAAAGGAAAATTTTATCCAAAGACAGCACAATAAAGGAAAGAAACGGTATGGACCTAACAGAAGCAGAAGATATTAAGAAGAGGTGGCAAGAATACACTGAAGAATGATCCAAAAACATCTTAATGACCCAGATAACCACGATGGTGTGATCACACACCTAGAGCCAGACATCCTGGAGTCTGAGGTCAAGTGGGCCTTAGGAAGCATCACTTTGAACAAACCTAGTGGAGGTGATGGAATTCCATCTTAGCTATTTCAAATCCTAAAAGAAGAGGTTGCTAAAGTGTTGTACTAAATATACCAGAAAACTCAGCAGTGGCCACAGGACTGAAAAAGGTCAGTTTTCAAGAAAGGCAGTGGCAAAGAATGTTCAAACTAGCACACAATTCTACTCATTTCACATGCTAGCAAAGTAATGCTCAAAATCCTTCAAGCGAGGCTTCAACAGGATGTGAACCAAGAACTCCCAGATGTACAAGCTGGATTTAGAAAAGGCAGAAGAACCACAGATCAAACTGCCAGCATGCGTTGAATCACAGAAAAAACAAGAGAATTCTAGAAAAACATCTACTTCTGCTTCATTGACTGCACTAAAGCTTTTGACTGTGTGGATCAAAATAAACTGTAGAAAATTCTTAAAGAGATGTGAATACCAGATGTGAATACCACTTTACCTCCCTCCTGTATTCAGGTCAAGAAGCAACAGTTAGAACCGGATATGGAACAATGGACTGGTTCAAAATTGGGAAAGGAGTATGTCAAAGTTGTATATTATCACCCTGCTTATTTAACTTATATGCTCCTACGCTGGACAGGAAGAAACACAAGCTGGAATCAAGATTGCTGGGAGAAATACCAATAACCTCAGATATGCAGATGACACCACCCTTATGGCAGAAAGTAAAGAGGAACAAAAAGCCTCTTGATGAAAGTGAAAGAGGAGAGTGAAAAAGTTGGCTTAAAGCTCAACATTCAGAAAACGAAGATCGTGGCATCTGGTCCCATCACTTCATGGGAAATAGATGGGGAAACAGTGGAAACAGTGTCAGACTTTATTTTTGGGGGCTCCAAAATCACTGCTGATGGTGATTGCAGCCATGAAATTAAAAGACGCTTACTCCTTGCAAGGAAAGTTATGACCAACCTAGATAGCATATTAAAAAGCAGAGACATTACTTTGCCAACAAAGGTCCATCTACTCAAGGCTATGGTTTTTCCAGTGGTCATGTATGGATGTGAGAGTTGGACTGTGAAGAAAGCTGAGTGCCGAAACATTGATGCTTTTGAACTGTGGTGTTGGAGAAGACTCTTGAGAGTCCCTTGGACTGCAAGGAGATCCAATCAGTCCACCCTGAAGTAGATCAGTCCTGGGTGTTCATTGGAAGGACTGATGCTGAAGCTGAAACTCCAGTACTTTGGCCTCCTGAAGTGAAGAGTTGACTCATTGGAAAAGACCTTGATACTGGGAGGGATTGGGGGCAGGAGGAGAAGGGGATGACAGAGGATGAGATGGCTGGATGGCATAACCGACTCAATGGACATGAGTTTGAGTAAACTCCAGGAGTTGGTGATGTACAGGGAGACCTGGCGTGCTGCAATTCATGGGGTCGCAGAGTCAGACACGATTGAGTGACTGGACTGAACTGAACTGAACTGAACTGAACTGAAGAGTATATTATGCAAAATGCTGTGCTGGGTGAAGCACACGCTGGAATCAAGGTTTCTGGGAGAAATATCAATAACCTGAGATTGTCAGATGATACCACCCTTATGACAGAAAGCAAAGAACTAAAGATCCTCTTGATGAAAGTAAAAGAGGAGAGTAAAAAATTTGGCTTAAAAATCAACATTCAAAAAACTAAGATCATGGTATCCGATTCCATCATTCCATGGCAGTAGATGGAAACAATGGAAACCAAGAGACTTTATTTTCCATGGCTCCAAAATTGCTGAAGATGGTGACTGCAGCCATGAAATTTGAAAATGCTTATTCTTTGGAAGAAAAGCAGTGACACACCTAGACAGCGTATTAAAAACCAAAGACAGTACTTTGCCGACAAAGATCTGTCTAGTCAAAGCTATGGTTTTCCAGTAGTCATGTATGAGTGTGAGAGCTGGACAATAAAAAAGGTTGAGCACTGAAGAATTGATGCCTTCGAACTGTGGTGCTGGAGAAGGCTCTTAAGAATCCTCTGGACAGCAAGGAGATTAAACCAGTCAGTTCTAAAGGAAATCAACCCTGAATATCCACTAGAAGGACTGATGCTGAAGCTTTAATACTTTGGCCACCTGGTGTGAAGAGTTGAGTCATTGGAAAAGACCCCAATGCTGGGAAAGATTGAAGGCAGGAGGAGAAGGGGATGACAGAAGATGAGAGATGATTGGATGGCATCAATGATTCAATGGACATGAGTTTGAACAAACTCGAGGAGATGGTGAAGGATAGGGAAGCCTGTCATGCTGCAGTTCATGTGGTTGCAGAGTCCGTTATGACTGAATGACTGAACAACAACCACCAAATAGATGGAAAATAGGTAAGCCAAACACCCTAACTCTAGTTGGTAGACAGGTTTTATTCCAGAGTGAGGGAAAAACAGAAATAAACAATAATATCTGATCCCCACCTGCTAGCCTGTGTAGACACTGTTTGGATTAAGGTATTTTTTTCTAATCTAGCTGAGTGCTAGAAGGTAGAATCATCTCTGAAGTTTCTTTAGTGCTTTTTTCTTTTTTTCAACATCCAGTGTTATGGACAGAGCGTTTGTTTCCCACACAAATTCAAATGCCGAAGCCCTAAAGTCAAAATGTGATGGGTAGAAACAGGACTTTGAGAAGTAGTTAGGTATAAATTAGGTCATGAGGGTGGAGCCCCATGGTGAGATTAGGGTCCTGTTGAGGAAAGAAAGAGAGATCAGAGTCCCCTTTCTCTGTGCCGTCTGAGGAGACAGCAAGGAAAAAGCCTTCTGGGAAAGAAAGTTGGGAAATAAGTCAGCTGACACCTCCTTCTTGGACTTCTAGCCTCCAGAACTGTGAGAAATAAATTATTCTTGGTTAAGCCATCCAGTCTATGATCTTTTATTAGGGATGGCAGCCCAGGCTAATATGCTGTATAAAATAAAACATCACAGGGCCTATGAAGGAAAAATAGCATAAGAATAACACAGACAACAAAAATAAACCCATAGGTCATCAAGGGAATGGAATTTTTAGACAGGTACTTAAACTAAATGTGATTAAAATGTTCAAAATGACAATAAAAGAATTGCATCAGAGAAATGAAAACTAAGAAAAATAATCAAATAAAAGTCTAAAATATAAAATATGCAATAACTAAGAGCCCACTATATAAGCTGAGTAATGGATTGGACAGAATAGAAGAGATTTGTGACTTGAAAATTTCAATAAAATAATCCTGATTTATTTACAAACGGAAAAGGATGAAAATTAAATACAAAGAAGAGTATAAGAGACATATGAGACACAATGAAAAAGTCTAACATAATTGTGATTGGAATCCACAGGTATTGACTACTGTGTGGACATCTCAAATCTTCCCTTCAGTAATAAGCCACTCACTTTCTTAGGTTCTGGAGATACTGGCAACCCAAGCCTCTTAGCTCAGTCCTGCTCCAGGAATTTCTCTGCATCAAAGAGACATCCCACCCAAGGTCACTCCTCTGTTCTGAAGGCACCTGCCTCCAATGACCGGCTAATGCAGAGCCGTCAGTATCTGGCCCATATGAAGGGACATCCCTGGCTCAGAGGTCCCTGCAGAGTTAGCTGAGACCTTTGTTACCATTCATCATGGCTCTACTCTGTCCTTTGTGCATCTTGCTTCCTCTATTCCTCACACAGATGCTGATCCTGAGGGCACCCCCCAAATCCTCATCTCAGAGTCTATTTTCTAGGGAACTTGTTCTAAGACACTTGGTACTAGGAACGTTCCAGGAAAACAGACATCAAAATGTTATTTTGGAGTTGTATCACCTTCCAGCTGGCTGGCAATGAAAAATCCATTGCTGGTAGAAGGAAAAGTGCAGAAGACCCTGTAGCAAGTTGTAACAGTGGAGCCATTTACTGGTGTGAACAATTGCTGTTATATTATAGTATCTCAGGCTTTTGAGACTTTAGAGGAACTACTAGTTATAAAAATGATAGAATCTGAAGGCTCTTCCTAAGTGCTCATGATGCAATGGAGAATGATAAAGGCTAAGCATGATTAATCACCAATTAACCAAAAGTAAAAGTCAGAACCCCATTAAACATCACATAAAGATTGATGACTATCTATCTAGTTTAAAGAATCTGCTAACAATCTATTATAACTAGATTTAGCAAAGTCACTAGATACAAACATAAACATAAAAAATTTGCATTTCCACATACTAGCAAAAAGAAAACATTTAACACATAAAATACTATATCTATCTATACACACACACACACACACACATAATATTATGGTAGATTGGCTGCAAAGATGGCTACCAACAATATCTTCATTTCTGTATACATATTCCACTCTGTACATCAAGAAGTAGATTGTTTTCCCCTCCACTTGAATCTGGGCTGGGTCAGTGACTTGTTTTAACTACTAAAATGCTGCAGAGGTATCATTAATATGACTTTAAGCTTAACATTTACAAGGCCTTATGTTTCTGCGTTCATTCTTAAATCTAATCTACCAAGTATAAAATATTATTCTCAACTCCCTAATGGTGATAGTTTTCATGGAGAGAGTGGAAGGTCACGAACAGGAGAATCTATGTACCACAGAGGACAGGTAGTATCTAGATCCCCCTATGAAATCATCCTGGATCCCAGAAGAAACATAGCATCTGATAATCTGAGCCCATAATCCCTGACATACAAAATCCTGAACAATAAAATGGATATTTTATAAAATAGCCACTGAGTTTGTGTGCATGTAATTTCATCGCTACTAATTTTTAACACAGATGTAAAAAGAATATTATTGAGTTGACTTCTGCTGCTGCTGCCAAGTCGCTTCGGTCATGTCCAACTCTGTGCGACCCTATAGATGGTAGCCCACCAGGCTCCTCTGTCCATGTGAGTCTCCAGGCAAGAATACTGGAGTGGGTTGCCATGCCCTCTTCTAGGGAATCTTCCTGACCCAGGGATCAAAACCTGCATCTCTTATGTGTCCTGCATTTCCTTCTCCAGAGTTGACCTCTATGTAATACTATTTGAAAGAAAAAAACAGACCAATAAAAGAAAACTAAAACAGAAAGATTAAAGCAAAGAAGGGGTGAGTGATATGTATCATGTATTGCTTGAACTACTTTAATCATGAAGCAGTTTTGTTGAATTAATTCTGAATCAAGGTAGAGGGTGAATGGGAGTGGACATCTAGCAATCCAGCATTAGAAAGGAGAGTTTCACACAGACACTGACTCACCAGTTCTGAGGTAGGTCAGTTTCTAATTTATTACCCTATTAACTGATGAAGTTTTGGGCCACTTTTCCTTTCAGGTTAAATGTAGTTAACTTGCTGAGTTAACAGGCAAACCAAAGGAGCTAAAAAACAAGCTTATGAAGTTTAAAAAAAATAATTCCCTAAACACTTGGGTAAATATAATATTTGTAGTCCATACACCTCAATTTGAAAAAGGGCAATATTGATCCTACAAGAAAGAGCATAATTTTGTGATTTACTGAAGAGCTCTTTTTATTTACTTTGCAGCTCTCCATGAGTATCTTCTGTTCTTTTGAATAATGTTGAAAAACAAACCCAGCAGTGCAGACCTATGCTTATGCCTAAGGGAGAAGTGCTTTGTTCAAATAGAAATCAGCTATCATTTTTAGGATTTCACAATGCTAGGTAATATGTATGGAATTTCAAAAGTATCCTTTAATGAATGATGAAGCCACTCTAATACCTAAGAGAAGAATAAGCCTTCAAACATTTCAAAGAATCAATTTAATTTGATTTCTTGTATTTCCTATGGTAGAACAAAGGAAGGATTACAGCTAACATTGAAGAGAGAAAGTGGAGTTTTAGTGGGATCAGGAAATCACTATAAATCCACAGATGTAGACAATGCTTTGCTTTCAAATATTCACGAACGGCATCCCTGATTCAGAGGCAATTGGAATAGTCCCCAGAGTAGAATCAGAGGAGTATAACATGTGTGTGCATAAGTGTGAAAGTGTGTCAGATAAAATCACATATGTGAGTGTGCTCTGCTCACTAGAGATTATAAAAGATAGGATGAGGTAGACTTGGGGAACAGGGGAAAACAAAGAAAGAGAAGGAGAACTTCCAAAGCAAAGACCCACTTTATCCTAGCATACTTTGCATTGCCAGGCATTCTACTGACATGACTTAAGATGCCTATATACTTAAAACAAGTCTGAATCTCAACAGACACAAGCTTATTGAATTGTTGATCCTGGATCAGCAGGAAATCAGTTTTCTTTTCAACACTGAACTGACACATATGAAGTTGGATCAGAATTATGTTGAAGATTTACAGGGGTAAAGCAGAACTACTTTCCAGGAAACTGGTTAAGTTTCATCTCGCTTTATTAAGAAGGCTTATGTACATAGGGCCACTCACTCAAAGGAATTCCAAAGATCTGTCCTAATTCATGAGAAACTAGCAATGCCAAGGCAAGTTTTTTTTTTTTTTTTCAAACATTTGTACCTGTCTTATCTCCCCTATATTACACATTAACACTGAGACTTAGTAATAATTGAAAATACCATGCACCTTACTCTGTGAAAGTCACAATGATATAAAACAAAAAATATCTTAAAATTCTTGATTATTACTGAAAACTTACAAGAGGTAAAATAAAAGTATGCTTTTTAAATTGTAGTACTACAATGGCCACTACACTTGTGGACAAATCATCAAGTCACCAAGTTGAAAAATTCTTTCTGGAAATTGTAGTGTCAACATTGGGTCTAATGAAAGCCAACTTCTGACTTTCTCAGTCTTATTTGGCCAAAGTTGGACATTGTTTTATATGATTGCTTTAGAGCTTATTTGCTCGGTTGCTTGCTTGATTGAGGTGGTTCAGACAGTAAAGTGTCCACCTACAATGTGGGAGACCAGGTTCGATCCCTGGGTTGGGAAGATCCCCTGGAGAAGGAAATAAATGGCAACCCACTCCAGTACTCTTGCCTGGAAAATCCCATGGACGGAGAATCCTGGTAGGCTACAGTCCATGGGGTTGCAAAGAGTCAGACACAACTGAGCAATTTCGCTTCACTTGCTTGATTGATCAGGCTTCAAGGAATCAACTGATTGATTGATTCAGGCTTGGTTCATGTCACTTCATCATCTTTGGTCAATGTATAGACTACTTTTATTAAACTTTTCAAACTCTTTATTGTCCCACAAGCACATGTAAGTAAAAAAAAAAAAATGCATATAAGAAGTCAAGACTTTGTTTGAAATATTGGGAGTGAAGAAAGAATATAATTAAATTTTTAATAGCAATATTCAGTTTCTAGTATACAGAATTTATAATGAATAATTAAACTTGGTATCAATGCTTAGCAACCTATGGGTGGTTATCAGCTTGAAAATTATTTTTTCTTCTGAGATTTTAAAAACTGAAATTTCTCATAAAATTCAGATTTTGATTTTCCTAAAAATCAGATGACGCAACAATCCAAAGTCAGTATTTTTAATTAGCAAAGAAGGACAGGAGCTGAGAAGCAGACAATACCCTTAAACGGGGTGTATGCTTTTTAGTTGGTCACAGTTTTCATCAATCCTGTGGTCTAAGTTTCCTGTACTCCTCACATTACCTATTTGACCTTAGAAAGTATTTGAGTGTAAAACACACAAGGCAAGAATCATGCTTTCAAAATCTATTTGTATTTTACCTCTAATATAATAAATTAACATCTTAATTGATATTTATTTAAAATTATTTATCATAAAAAGTTTTATTACTGTTGAAAACAAGGCAATAGCAATCAGATGTCAAAATAATCAATATTTATACAAATATTACACTTTGTGTATGTTAGAAACCTCTTTAGCCTTGTTGCCCATTCAGTTAGGACACCTTTTACTCTATTTCTGCACAAGTAACTTCCTGCAGGCATATATGCTAACAGCATTTGTTCAGCTATATTTCTGCCTTACATTTTTTCAGCCTTTTAGCACATAATTATGCATAATCTAGAAGTGCAAAGGAATGAAAAGTTCTCGGGATGACTGTTGGTTAATGAAGATAGGAGCTGGTAAATAAATGTTCTTTTCCTATTCTCTAGGTGAACAACTTTGCGGTGCTTCATCTTTTAAATGTCTCAGTGTGATGAGACCCTGTTGTCCTAAGTGTTCATCCATCAGTGAACTCACCCTTCAATAGCCTTTCATTCCTTCCTGTTTTTACTACTTTCAATCCCACACCACATGTACCACTTCCAAAAATAAAGAACCTGCAATGAAGCTTGTTCTTAGGCTTTGTTTTTCAAGGTAAAGAAACTAAGATACTGGATATATTGAACATTTAATTGGGGTTTTAAATACAGACTTACTGATAAGAAAGATAAAAATGAAATCCTCTTATTTTTTTTCTTTTTTATTTTATTTTCTGAAATAAAATAAAATTTTTATTTTATAATAAAGTAAATATAAAATATTTTTTATATTATATTTATTTTATTTTATAAAATAAAATAAAATAGAAATTTTATTTCTGATCTTTGGATGGAGTTTACAGAAGCTTTCTAAAATAATTTCACTTAATTCTTTTTGTAGAATGCAATACTTTAATAAATGTTATACTTATTCAGTAATAAGAAATCTTATAAGAAAGCATATGTGTATGTTGTCCTCTTTCAAAATACTGGAACTCAGGAATTAAAAAAAAAAATCTGTATGAAGGAAGCAGATGTTGAAATACTTTATGAACATTTAAATATTTAGCAGAGTCATTAATTTTACACAGCACATGTGCATACATTTCAATTAAGCAAATTTGTGCAGCAGAATTTTCCATGCAGATTTCCACAGACTTTGGATTGGTGAATCTACCCCTTGCTGCCCATATACACAATAAGTGAACTAACACAAGAAAAGTGTATGACACCTCAATCATGGCAATTGTATTAAAAACAAACAAACAAACAAACAAAAACCCCACGGGAATCTGTTACCTTCCCCCTGACACTTTCTTCATTTCTTTTTCTATTCTTTGTACTATAAATAGCAGGATATAGATTTTTTTCTTTAATTTGAAAATAATATCTCACTTTCTTAAAGCTATATAATCAATTCTAATATTTCTTAGGGCAGCCAGAGTCACTGGAGTTCTGTATCCTTGTGCACATTCTGCCTTTTTTTGGCAGATGGCTGAAAGGGCAGTGCTAAAAGTGGGAGACAAACCTTGAAATTTCAGGGAATGAACTCTTCTACAGAACAGATTTTGTAACAAAACCAAGTGCTACTTTTTGAAAATCTAGATTTTATTTCCGTCTACTCTTACCAGGAATCTTTCCAAAATGTACTGTTACTTATTTTACTGATGTCTTTCACAAAACAAGTTGAATACAATTTACAATTTTTGATGGTTATGTCACTAGGAATTATTGACTAGATGGCTGTCATCACAATAATAACCTCAGAAACTAATGAAGTATGTCATGTTTTTTTATCCCTATGTTGGAGAGTCTGAGATTGTTAGGTTTTTTAATAGATAATATTCAAATTTTCATAAATTCATTCTTTGTTTTATCATCAGACAGAGTCCAACCAGAATTTTCTACCATCTTGGGGATTAGAGTATTAGACCTTTGAGAATCTGCTGAACCTCTTTTGAAATATATATAGTTCACCAACTTATGACTCATATTTTTAATAAAAGTATGCTGTAATATCACTTGCAACCCATGGCAACATGGCAGTATGATTTGATACAAGATTAAGATCTGCTACTCTAGCTGCAAACTTCAGGGCTAACTTGAGGTAGGATGATGCTTCTCTTAACTTGGTCAACACTTATCAGTCAACAAGACTTGATTATTAATTTACCTTTTCCTTTTTAAAAAATTTTTGGCCATGCTTCACAGCCTATTTCAAGTGTTGCTTCTGCATTTTAGAGTGCTTTATTAGTTTGCTAGAGAAGCTGTAACAAAGCACCACAAACTGGAGGCTCACCTAACAGAAATAATTGCCTCACAGGTTTGGAAGCTTGAAGTTCAAAGTCAAGCTTCCAGCAGTTCATTCCTTGTGAGGATTGTGAGAGAAGGATCTATCCCAGGTCTCTCTGTGTTGACTTACTGATGGCTATCTTCACTTTTATGTGGCATTCACCCTGTGCATGTGTCTCTATATCTGAATTTCTTCTATTTATAAGGACACCAGTTATATTAGAGTAGGGTCCACCCTAATGAACTCCTTTAACTTGGTTACCTCTGTAAAGACCTTATCTCCAAATAAGTAGCCCAAATCATTGAGGTACTTATATCTGAGGTGCTAGGAGTTAGGACTTTAACATATCAGTTTTAGGGGGAGCACAGTTCAACTCATAACAAGTGCATACAGCCAAAGACTACTATTCATTTAACACATATTTCTAAAAGATACTTTATCCAGTTATCATGCTAGAACCAAACATTGAAGATGAGATGTTCTATGTCACTGAGGAACAAACAATTGCATTCATATAGAATACTTACTGGGATAAAATCCCTAGGCCTTCTTTCTAAATTTGTACTTCCTAATGATTATGATATTCTCTATGGAGCTTTACTATTATGATAACAATTAATATAGGTGCAGTCAATTCACAAATACATCCAAATAAAGGTGTCAACCCATTGTATTAGTCAGTTAGTTTGTGATGCATTTGGTCAGGAAAAGCATCTCTACCTCTGGGCTTGGGAAATGTGATATATGGCTTTATCCAAATGATCTTCCACTGTCCACTATGGTCACTATGTTTTTAAATATCTTTAAACGTTAAGCTTTATCTTTTGGGGTCTTCTTAAATTGCAATCTGAGCTTAAAGTTATGTACTAATATTGGCATCAAAATTCTGTGCTCTTAAGCATTTGGTATATGTGAGTAACGATTCCTTTAAAATTTTAAGGGTAATATTCTATATTGTGAATAATTTGCATCATATACATATAAATATAAATTTACATAAATTTCACCATGTGTCAAATACGAGATGGAAGTACTGTAGGACAATATTTCAAATTCAACTCTACAATTATTAGTCTTCAATTTTAAGTAAATATGGAACTAATATCCTATATGACTATCCTATATGAAATTATACACAAATAAAATATTAAATAATAATTATTTGAAACATTCCATGATCATTTCATAAACCACATCTCATTTTCTTCTTTTCCGCAAAAAGAACTCATGGAAGAACATAAGTTAGCACTAGAATAGTAAATAATATGATTAGTCCAAAAATAAGTAAGTCCTATAAAGACATTAGAATTTTTGATTCAGTGAAAATAGGAAACATAAGAAAGAAACTAGTGAGCACCACCCCGCAAGTACAACCATTTTTCAGGTCACTTCACTTATTGTTAAGTTCAAGCAAAAAACAGTACACTCTGCTGAAATAACTCTTATTTTAGATACCAACACACACAGGCAAAGGAGAATGAGAACTGAGAGTTTTGCCTGCTTTCGCTCAGAGTTTATCAGGGGGACAACTTATAAGGTGGCACAACATGATAAACTTCTTTGTATCAGTTTCTGCTTTCATTCCATCCTGGGACAAGCTACGGAACACAGATTGCTGGGAAGAAACCTTTTCTAACAAGCTCAGCAATAGTATGTGAGTAAACACAACAGGAGACTCTTTCATCATTCTTTTCAGCTCCTCAAATTAGGAATGCTTGCATTCTGTTAGAAAGCAAACAAAGCTAAATGCACTCAGATATTTTGCTTCAGTTTCTGATAATATCAGCCTCTATATAGGGACACTGGCAAAACAGCAGAGGTACTTTCACTAACCAGAGGCTATAACTATGAAGAAAAAGAGCTTTAATGGTAACCACAAATACCACCTCCTTGTCTATATAATTTCAGTTTCTTATCTCAATAATTCTAGAGGTCGGCATAATTTTTAGTCCGTTTTCAGATAAGGAAACTAGGTCCCAGTAATTACTAAGTTAAGTAATTTGCCCCAAATTATGCAACTATCAAGTAGCAGCATATGCATGTTCAGTCACTCAGTCGTGTCCAATCTTTGTGACCCCATGGACTGTAACCCACCAGGCTCCTCTGTCCATGGAAATATCCAGGCAAGAATATTGGACTGGGTTGCCCTTTTCTACTCCAGGGGATCTTTCTGATCCAGGATCAGATCCACACCTCCTACATTGGCAGGTGGGTTCTTTGCCACTGAACTACCTGGGAACCCAACCAAATGGCAGAGAAGGATTCAAAACCAAGCAGTTTGAGGTCAGAGCCCAGCCTGTTAACCACAATGTTCAAGACATAGGACAGTCACTACAAACAGAAATCCACACCTCCAAACTCTTAGGAAGAGTATGCTTGAAATTCTCTGAAGAAAAGATGATACTACATATTAAGGGAATAGAAAGTAGTCAAGTTTTGCTGGAGCATAAAGTAAGAAGGCTTCAAAAGGCAAGACGTGATGCTGAAGAGAAGCTAGGCAACAAAATGAATGATCCATTCCCTGCTACCTATAAACTAGATATTAGTTTCAGAAATAACCAAGCTGCTCTTTTCGTGGTGATAAATGCGGAATGGTATCTATATAACATTTACATTAAAATCTGAGCCAATGTGGCCACTTTGGAACAATTTAGAGTTAAAATCATAAAAAAAGTCCTTGTTTCCAAAATGGATGAATTTGGCATTAGTACCTTTTTTGACTATCTTTGTGTTAAAAATGTATATATATCATTCACACAGTGCTATTAGGATATCATTCAACCTTTTGTGAATTATGTCATGTTGAGCAATATTGCTGTAAGTGATAAAATTGCTTCTACTGAAACACTGTGTCTACATGATATGGTATTTTAGCAAAGACAAGGGCATTTTTCTCTGTTTTGGATTATCTTTACCAAAAGAGTCTCTTTATCCAAAACAAGTAGTAGAACATATTTCAAAATATTTTTTTATTGGTGATGTGCTGATTTCCAGAGCTTGGATGCAGGAATCTATTGTCTTTCTGAGTGAGGATTCTGCAATTCTACTGGTGTCTCCTAATTTTTTTATAGCCACGGTTCCTTTTACCTCTCAGCTCATTACAGAGACAAATACCCACTAGTGACAGGTAACTTTTCATTCTAATGTGCCTGTACTACTGATGTCTGGGCCTCTGCGATATTCTATTTTGCACCTGAAATTAGTTTCTATGTTACAGCTCTGAATGTGTGATAAGAAGAAAGATACAGTAATTTAGATAAACTCCACTAAATGGCTTGACTGAAATAAAGCCAAGAGGAAGGTATAAATGGCTGAAGTGATTAAGACTGTCAAGTTCTCTGGGGGTACAGTTAGAGAATAAAATAGCTGATGGATTATTATTTATCCATGAATGTGAGTTTGGGTGATTTAATTAAAGATGTTCTATTATATTTTTCAAAGCTTATTTGAAGCCGTAAGTCAAAAGCTGCAGTAACAGAGAATGTTGCCTCTGATCAAAAAACTGGATCTCTAGCCATACTGGGGAGCCCTCTGCTTGAGGTTCTTTTATTGTTTACCCTATATGTAAATATTGAAAAATAAAATACTATTGGTGTGACTCTTTAAAGATTTATGAGCCATTGTATGATCAATTTATATCCATATATATGTGTGTATGGTATGTTTATCTATATTCCTATATGCATGTATATATATTTACATATATATGCATATGTATGTATATCCATAGATGTGTGTGTGTGTCTGTATACACATGTGCATATGTGCTTTTTTTATGCTTGTTAACAATGACTCAGAGTGATTTTATTTATTTTATTTTTGTCTATGCTGGGTCTTCGTTGCTACCCAGGTTTTTCTCTAGCTGCGGCAAGTGGGGGCTACTCTGTAGCTTTGGTGTATGGGCTTCTTATTGCAGTGACTTCTCTTGTTGCAGATCACAGGCTCCAGGGTGCATGGGCTTTGGTAATTGTAGCACGTGACTCAGCAGTTGCGGGTTCCCCCAGGATCTACTAGCACTGGCTCAATTAACTGCGACACACAGGATTAGTTACTTCCTGGCATACTGAATCTTCCCAGACCGGGGATCAAACCCATGTCTACTGCATTGGCAGGCAGATTCTTTACCACAGAGCCACCAGGGAAGCCCAAAAGTGATTTTAAAAATAACTTTTCCTACAAATTTGCCATCAGTAGAATTAAAGTACGAAATCTGTACTACAGGAAAAAACTAAACTCAATATAACATGGATTTCCACAATAGGGTGATTTTATATACTCTAATATTCATTCTTTAAGAAAACTTGTCCTGTTTTTAAAACATGGTGGAAATGCCACATGGGTCAGCTATATCTGGACAAATCATATGGCTTAAACGAACAAATAATAGGCATGGATAAGATCCCAAAGGATCAACTACACTTTTTTCACTCTGTTCCTTACTTCTAATTAGGATCATTACATGTGCACTGTTATTAAATCAAGTTAGAGACTAAACATGAACTACAGTTCTATAGATTAAACATGATTACATTTACTCGATATTCCTCAAGTGAAAAATAGGGTCTATTTTCTTTGCCCTTTAATTGGAGCTGACCTGTGATAGCTTTGACTAATTTTATATGGAAGAAGTGATGTTTTGCTAGATCAAAGTGCAGCCTTTAAGGGGACTGGCAGCTTCAGCTTTCATCTCTTGGAGCCCTGGCTGCCATTTAAGAAGTCTGAATTCTATGTTGGGAAGACCACATTTAGAAGCCATGAGTAAACATAGAGAGAGGGGCCCATCTGCGCCACACATCAGTGAAACCACATTGAGCCTTCTAGACCAGCCTGATCCTGATGACATCCATGGAGTAGAAGTGTGAATCTGAGCCTTTCCTAAGGTTCTGGCCCACAGTGTCAGTAAAAAATGTTGCTTTAAGCTACTAAGAATTCAAATATTTTGTCATACAGCAGTAAATGACTAGGTAATCTTTAAAGTAAGATACGACATGTACCTATATTGATTAGTGTTTTTGCATTTTTGGTAACTTTTGTAGTATAGCATCTTCTGCTTCTGTTAGGTCCATGCCATTTCTGTCCTTTATTGAGCCCATCTTTGCATGAAATATTCCCTTGGTATCTCTAATTTTCTTGAAGAGATCTCTAGTGTTTCCCATTCTGTTGTCTTCCTCTATTTTGCATTGATCCCTGAGGAAGGCTTTCTTATCTCTCCTTGCTATTCTTTGGAACTCTGCATTCAAGTGGGAATATCTTTTCTTTCTCCTTTGCTTTTCACTTCTCTTCTTTTCACAGCTATTTGTAAGGCCTCCTCAGACAGTATTTGGCTTTTTTGCATTTCTTTTCCACGGGGATGGTCTTGGTCCCTGTCTCCTGTACAACTGTACAACGTCATGAACCTCCATCTATAGTTCATCAGGCACTCTATCAGATCTAGTCCCTTATATCTATTTCTCACTTCCACTGTATAATCATAAGGGATTTGATTTAGGTCATACCTGAATGGTCTAGTGGTTTTCCCTACTTTCTTCAATTTAAGTCTGAATTTGGCAATAACGAGTTCATGATCTGAACCATAGTCAGCTCCCGGTCTTGTTTTTGACGACTGTATACAGTTTCTCTATCTTTGGCTGCAAAGAATATAATCAATCTAGTTTCAGTGTTGACCATCTGGTGATGTCCATATGTAGAGTCTTCTCTTGTGTTGTTGGAAGAGGGCGTTTGCTATGACCAGTGCATTCTCTTGGCAAAACTCTATTAGCCTTTGCCCTGCTTCATTCCGTACTCCAAGGCCAAATTTGCCTGTTACTCCAGGTGTTTCTTGACTTCCTACTTTTGCATTCCAGTCCCCTATAATGAAAAGGACATCTTTTTTGGGTGTTAGTTGTAAAAGGTCTTGTAGGTCTTCATAGAACCGTTCAACTTCAGCTTCTTCAGCGTTACTGGTTGGGGCATAGGCTTGGTTTACCATGATATTGAATGGTTTGCCTTGGAAATGAACAGAGATCATTCTGTCGTTTTTGAGATTGCATCCAAGTACTGCATTTCGGACTCTTTTGTTGACCATGATAGCTACTCCATTTCTTCTAAGGGATTCCTGCCCACAATAGTAGATATAATGGTCATCTGAATTAAATTCACCCATCCCGGTCCATTTTAGTTCGCTGATTCCTAGAATGTCGACATTCACTCTTGTCATCTCCTATTTGACCACTTCCAATTTGCCTTGATTCATGGCCCTAACATTCCAGGTTCCTATGAAATATTGCTCTTTACAGCATGGTACCTTGCTTCTATCACCAGTCACATCCACAACTGGGTATTGTTTTGCTTTGGCTCCATCCCTTCATTCTTTCTGGAGTTATTATTGCTCTACTGATCTCCAGTAGCATATTGGGCACCTACTGACCTGGGGAGTTCCTCTTTCAGTCTCCTATCATTTTGCCTTTTTAATACTGTTCATGGGGTTCTCAAGGTAAGAATACTGAAGTGGTTTGCCATTCCCTTCTCCAGTGGACCACAAGAATACACAGAAGAACTGTACAAAAAAGATCTTCACCACCCAGATAATCACGATGGTGTGATCACTCAACTAGAGCCAGACATCCTGGAAGGTGAAGTCAAAGGGCCTTAGGAAGCATCACTACGAACAAAGCTAGTGGAGGTGATGGAATTCCAGTTCAGCTATTTCAAATCCTGAAAGATGATGCTGTGAAAGTGCTGCACTCAATATGCCAGCAAATTTGGAAAACTCAGCAGTGGCCACAAGACTGGAAAAGCTCAGTTTTCATTCCAATCCCAAAGAATGCTCAAACTACCACACAATTGCACTCATCTCACACGCTAGTAAAGTAATGCTCAAGATTCTCTAAGCCAGGCTTCAGCAATACGTGAACCATGAACTTCCAGATGCTCAAGCTGGTTTTAGAAAAGGCAAAGCAACCAGAGATCAAATTGCCAACATCCGCTGGTTCATTGAAAAAGCAAGAGAGTTCCAGAAAAACATCTATTTCTGCTTTATTGACTATGCCAAAGCCTTTGACTGTGTGGATCATAATAAACTGTGGAAAATTCTGAAAGAGATGGGAATACCAGACCACCTGACCTGCCTCTTGAGAAACCTGTATGCAGGTCAGGAAGCAACAGTTAGAACTGATCATGGAACAACTGACTGGTTCCAAATAGGAAAAGGAATACGTCAAGGCTGTATACTGGTCACCCTGCTTATTTAACTTATATGCAGAGTACATCATGAGAAACGCTGGGCTGGAAGAAGCACAAGCTGGAATCAAGATTGCTGGGAGAAATATCAATAACCTCAGATATGCAGATGACACCACCCTTATGACAGAAAGTGAAGAGGAACTAAAAAACCTCTTGATGAAAGTGAAAGAGGAGAGTGAAAAAGCTTGCTTGAAGCTCAACATTTAGAAAACTAAGATCATGGCATCTGGTCCCATCACTTCATGGGAAATAGATGGGGAGACAGTGGAAATAGTGACAGACTTTATTTTGGGGGCTCAAAAATCACTGCCGATGGTGATTGCAGCCATGAAATTAAAAGACGCTTATTCCTTGGAAGGAAAGTTATGACCAACCTAGATAGCATATTAAAAAGCAGAGATATTACTTTCTCAACAAAAGTCTGCCTAGTCAAGGCTATGGTTTTTCCAGTGGTCATGTATAGATGTGAGAGTTGAACTGTGAAGAAAGCTGAGCACTGAAGGATTGATGCTTTTGAACTGTGGTGCTGGAGAAGACTCTTGAGAGTCCCTTGGACTGCAAGGAGATCCAACCAGTCCATCCTGACGGAGATAAGTCCTGGGTGTTCATTGGAAGGACTGATGCTGAAGCTGAAACTCCAATACTTTGGCTACCTCATGCAAAGAGTTGACTCATTGGAAAAGACCCTGATGCTGGGAGGGATTGGGGGCAGGAGGAGAAGGGGACGACAGAGGATGAGATGGCTGGATGGCATCACCGACTCGATGGACATGAGTTTGAGTAAACTCCAGGAGTTAGTGATGGACAGGGAGGCCTGGCATGCTGCAATTCATGGGTTCGCAAAGAGTTGGACACGACTGAGTGACTGAACTGAACTGATAGTCTAGTATACATTTTGCAATTTCTCTAATTACACTAATAAAAGAATACCATATGCATTTTCATCTTCAGTGTTGCTTGAATCAAGGAAAAATTGTTTGGCTACTTTTGGACTAAGCAAGTTTGTTAAAACTGATAATAAACTCAATACTATTCAATATTTATTTGGTTTTGCTGCTGATTTATATTAGTGCCACTCAGCATATTCTTTGGTTTTGTGTGCGTGCTGTTTATTTTCTGGGAAAAGCTAATCTGATAGAAGTGTATGATACAACATTGCTTTTGTTTTTGTTAATGAAATTTCAGTTTTATTTTTTAAAGGAATCAGAGATGTTGTTGAAAAGGATGTATTAAACTAATAAAATTCCTCAGATGAATATGGAAGGCACCTATGCTTAATTTTTCCTAAAACTTTCATCTATGTTTTTAAATTAAAATCCCTAAATGCATTCCTTTCTATGCTTTCCCATATTTAACTCTCAAACCTAAAGCCCTCAGTCTATGTTTTGAGACACTGTGCCTTGCATTTCACTTCAGAGTTATCAGATATTCAATAAATTAATAGAATAAATTAACTTGATTCAAGTGGTAGTCTACACTGTAGCAAGTATATATATTTTTTTAAAAAATGACATGACAGTAGTTCTAGCATTAAATATATAAGATAATCACTATCATTGCCCTTTTTATAGTCACTCTAAGGTTTTCTGATTTTATGTAATATCAGAATAGAGGTTTCAAGTGATACAAACAGTCCTTTGTCTTTTCTCACTCTTCTAAGAAAATTTTTTTTAACATTTTGTTTTTAGGGACAGTATGGCATTGCTTCATTATTTCTATATGTTGTACCACATTGTTCTTAATTATAGACAAAATTATTCAAAGTTAAGGAAATTCTCCATGTGGGATCTGTGGAAGAATTCAACTAGACAATATACTGTGTTCTGTAAAGATACATTCTATAAACAGTGGTTTTTTTTTTTTTTTTTTTTTTTAACATTTTCAGCACTGATATTTCAGCCCAGATAATCTGTGTTTACAGGAGGCTGTTTTGTGCATTGTAATATTGTTAGCAGCATCCCTGGCTCTAAACACATGGTGCCAGAAGCACTCTGACCATCAAAAATGTCTCTGGACGTTGCCAAATATCCCTAGGGGAGAAAGGGCAAAATCAGTCTCCAGGGATCGGGAAGCACTGCCTTTCATCAATTACTAAGCTGTGTGTTGTGTGTTAGTTGCTTAGTCGTGTCCGACTCTTTACAACCCCATGGACTGTAGCCCGCCAGGCTCCTCTGTCCATGGAATTCTCCCGGCAATACTAGAGTGGGTAGTCATTTCGTTCTCCAGGGGGTTTTCCTGACCCAGGGATCAAACCCAGGTCTCCTGTACTGCAGGCAGATTCTTTACCAGCTGAGCCACCAGGGTTTCACTAAATTTGCATATGACTGAACATTATAAAGAACTGTATATACTATTTATATGAATTACTATGTAAGAATATATTCATTTTATTTTTATTTAACATTATGATAATTTCATATCATGCCCTCTAGAAACACGCTTGATCTACAGAAGTATCATATTGATCATTTAAGAAATCATTTGCCCCGTTGGAGATTAAATGCACCTTTATCTTAGCTTCTGACCTTTTCCCCTATCGTCTATTTACATCATTTTAAGAAACTAATTTTAACTCAATTTCTGGCTTTATTATATGCGCAAATAAATACTAGTTTAAAGTATTTATAGATAAAATATAAATAAAAATGAATGATAAAAACAAACAAACAAATAAACTGGCCTTTTTCAAGAAAATTTGGGATGCTTTTGCACATGTTAATATTTTATAAGTTTAGTTGCTAAATCCTAATTGGTATCAGCTTTTCAGTTAGAGACTATTCTGGATGATAAATGAGTAAGTCAAACTGTAGCCAATTCATCTGTCTCTATGACAACCCTAAAACCATGTACTAATGCCTCTTACCACACTTAGCTCAACTATTGCATGTTTATCCCTGCCTATAGAAAATAATACTGAAAGCTAGCTTGTTATGCATTTTATTGAAGAATCTGTTTCCTTGAGATTTAAGAAAAGTGGTCCTCCCTTTTCACACTTTTTCCTTATAGATAGTTAACTTTTAGAAACAAGAGTCTCATTTTCTTGACGTCTTTAGGTAGGAGAGCGGTATAGTGGGATGACATTACTTTTGCTATGATAAGCTCTGATCATAATCTCTGGTACTTGTGAAATTTCAGATCTGTAAGAAATAGTCCCTTAACACAGGTGTATAGACCACTGGTTAGATATAAGAAAACAATAAAAACAAGCCCAATACAGCAACCTTTTCCATAAAGTCAAATCTATCAAACTGAAGGGAATACCCTTTAGAAAATATAAGAAAACTACAGATCAATATAACTGATGAACAGAGATGCAAACATTCTCAACAAAACATAAGCAAACTTAATTCGACAACACATTAAAATAATCACACACAATGACTGAATGAGATTTAACCCTGGAGTGCAAAGATTTTGACATATACAAATCAATAAATATTATATACCACATTAATAGAATGATAAATAAAATAATATGATCATCTCAATAGATGCAGAAAAAGCATTTGACAAAATACAACATTCTTTCATGATAAAGGCACTCAATATTGAGTATGGAAGGAACATGTCTCAACACAGTAAAGGCCACAGACAACAAACCCACAGTCAACATCATATTCAATGGTAAAAAGTTAAAAACTTTTCCTCTGAGATCAAAACCAAGACAAAGGTGTTTACTCTCCTCACTCCTTTTCAAAATCCTAGCCAGAGTAATTAGGCAAGAAAAAGAAAAAGAAAACATTCAAATTAGAAATGAAGAAGTATTGAGTAAAACAGTAAAGCAGTCTCACTTTCCAGATGATTATATATATATATATATGATTAAAACTGTTACAACTAGTCAACAAATTTAGTACAGGATACAAAATTAACATTCAAAAATCATTTGCTTTTCTGTACCATAATAACAAATAACATGAAAAAAAGAAATAAAGAGAATGATTCTACTTACCAACAGCACCAAAGTTAATAAAACAATTTGTGCTGTTGTGATAAGCCATTTCAGTCATGTCCAACCCTTTGTGACCCTACAGACCATAGCCTGCAAGGCTTCTCTGTCCATGGGATTCTCCAGGCAAGAATACTGGAGTGGGTTACCATGCCCTTCTCCAGGGGATCTTCCTGACCTAGGGATCGAACCTGGGTCTCTTAGTCTCCTGCATTGGAAGGCAAGCTCTTTACCACTAGTGCCACCTGGGAAGTCCCAATAAATATATTTAATCAAGGAGATAAAAGATCTGTATATTGAAAATCACATGACTTTGATGAAAGAAACTGAGGAAGACATAAACAAATAAAATATTCTGTGCTCATAAATCAGACTAATTAATACTGTTAAAATGTCCATACTACCTAAAGCTGTTTATAGCTGTTTGTTATCTCTTTTCAAAATTGTGTTGGGAAAACTGGGAATCATACACAGAAAAATGAAATTGAATCATTTCTTTTATTACTACCACTCACAAAAATGAACTCAAAATGGATTAAATACTTAAATGTAACATCTGAAATCATAAAATAAATAATGAAAATGTACGAAGAAAGTCCCTTTACGTTGATCTGGGCAGTGACTTTCAGGGAGCTTCCCTGCTAGCTCAGGTGGTAAAGAATGCATCTGAAATGCAGGAGACTCTGGTTAGATTCCTGGGTTGGGAAGATTCCCTGGAGAAGGGACAGGCACCCACTCCAATATTGTTGGGCTTCCCTTATTGCTCAGTCAGTAAAGAATCCTCCTGCAATGAGGGAGACTTGGGTTTGATCCCTGGGTTGGGCCAATCTCCTGGAGGAAGACATGGCAACCCACTCCAGTATTCTTGTCTGGAGAATCCCCATGGACAGAGGAGACTGGTGGGCTACACTCCATGGGGTTGCAAAGAGTTAGACACAACTGAGTGACTAGGCACAGCATATACCAAATACACAGGCAACAAAAGCAAATATTAACAAGTGAACTAGAATAAACTACAAAACTTCTATACAGCAAAAGAAACAATCAACAAAATGAAAAGACAACCTACAAATGAGAGAAAACATTTGCAAATCATCTATTTGTTCAGTTTAGTTCAGTCGCTCAGTCGTGTCCAACTCTTTGCGACCCCATGAACCACAGCATGCCAGACCTCCTTGTCCATCACCGACTCCTGGAGTTCACCCAAACTCATGTCCATTAAGTTGGTGATGCCATCCAACCATTTAATCCTCTGTTGTCCCCTTCTACTCCTGCCCTCAATCTTTCCCAGCATCAGGGTCTTTTCAAATGAGTCAGCTCTTCGCATCAGGTGGCCAAAGTATTGGAGTTTCAGCTTCAACATCAGTCCTTCCAATGAACACCCAGGACTGATCTCTTTTAGGATGTACTGGTTGGATCTCCTTGCTGTCCAAGGGACTCTCAAGAGTCTTCTCCAACACCACAGCTCAAAAGCATCAATTCTTTGGTGCTCAGCTTTCTTACAGTCCAACTCTCATATCTATTTGTTAGGAGGTTAATATTGAAATATCTAAGGGACTTATGCAACTCAAGGACAAAAACCAAAACAGTCCAATCAAAGAATGGGCAAAAATACTGAGTAGACATTTTTTTTTCCTAAAGACTACATAAAAATATCCAACAAGTACATGTAAATTTACTCAACATCACCTGTCATCAAGAAAATGAAAATCAGAACCACACTGAGATATCACCTCACATCTGTTAGAATGTCTATCATCAAGACAAGAGCTAGCATATATTGGTGAGAATATGCAGAAAAGGGAACCCTTGTGCACTGTTGGTGGGAATGAAACTGGTATAGCAGTATGGAAAAGAGTATGAACACTTGTCAAGAATAAAAGGCAAGCAAACTAAAAACATCCAAAAAAGCTAAAAATAGAAAAGTCACAGGATCCGAAGCCCCACTTCTGGATACCCAATTAAAGGAAATAATAGGATCTAAAAGAGTATCTGCACTATTACATTCATTGTAGTTCTATTCATGATAGCTGACATATGGAAATAGTCTAAGTGCCCATCAAGGGATGGATGAATAAAAATGTCATATGCACACATAGACTAGAATATTATTTGGCCACAAAGGAAATCGTGCCATGTGGGACAGCATGAATAAAACTCAAGACCGTTAGGCTTAATGGAATAAGTCAGAGAGAGAAATATAAATACTGTATGACAGTACTTCTATGGAACCTAAAAAAGCCACATTTGTAAAATGACAAACAATAAAGTTAGTGAATGGGGGAAATGGAAAGATGCTGATCAAAGGGTACTAACTTTAGTTATAAGATGGATAAGTTCTGAGGATCTAATGCAAAACATGATGATCATAATTAACAATACTGGATCATTTACTTGAAAGTTGCTGAGAGTAGATCTTAGATGTTCTCACTCCAAAATAGAAATGGTAATTATGTGATATGCTGGCAGTGTCAGCTAATGCTATGGCGGTAATCATCTCACAATATATATCTATTCAATAAACACACTGGACACCTTCAGTGTACACAATGTTATATGCCAATTATATCTCATAAAACTGGAAAATAATATACTACATAAACTGGGAACTAACTTTGCTTATTTATTTATTTAGGGGTTTTAAAATAGTCTTTGGTGAATGTAAGATTGTAAGGTATAGTAGAGGATATGTAAGGTATAGTAGAGGATATGTAAGGTATGGTAGAGGATATTTTGATATACATATGCACACACGTATATAATTTTGCCATATATAGATTTTACATATATATATAAATACATTTTTGATATTTGCACATGGTACCCAAGCTGTTTTCCCAAACACAACCAACCAAAAATATAGAACACTATGCCCAGAAAGTTCAAATCTGGAAAGATTTTATTTAATTTTTTCTTAGAGTTACAATCAACTTAAGGTTGACTTAAATTCCTAAAGTACTTATAAGCATCTGTCTTCCCTAGTGCTGAAGTTTTAATAGTGCCCTAAAGAGAATACTTATTCCCTCCTAATAGAGAGAAGAGAGCAGAGTACTCCGTCTTCCCACATCTCATCGCCACGACATGTTTACTTAAAATATCTCTAAGGGAAGTACCATTCCCTTTCAAGATGCTAAGCTGAGACTTGTGTCCAACCTATTACACATGATCTGAGACTTCCATGGGGCTCATGTAAGACCTCAACATTCATGTGGTCTTTAGCAAGTCATTTGACCCAGCTAGACCTCTATGTTTTCCTACATTTGTTCCTCCAATTTCTTTACTAAAAGCACATAATTGAACATTCAGTCAATTATTGTCCATGGTGACCCAAAAGGACCGAAATGGAGACAAATTTCTGTTCTCATGGGACTTCTAGTAAAACAGAACAGTAAAAATAGTGGAAGAAATAAGACGTACATCATTTGGTGACAAATGCTATGGAGTGCTGGGATGGGGCAGAAATTCACTTTTCTAATACCCTCCTCATGGAAGGCCTCATTGAAAACATTTAAGCAAAGACTTAAAAAAAACATGAGCACACTAGTAATTTGGGGCAGGGGTGTTCCAGGAGAAGGACAAGATAGGTCTAAAATCATAGGGTGAGAATGTGCCTGACATTCAAGCAACAGCTAGGAGAACAGGGCTTCTGGGGCAGAGTAAAGAAAAGGCTGATTGGTGAGTGGTTAGATCAGGGAAGTGAGCAGGGGCCAGGCCAGAAAGGGGTTGGCAGGCTCTTTTAATTTTTATTTCCCTACGATGGATGCCATTGAGGCACAAGCTGACGTGTTTTGAAAAGATCACTCTGCTGCTCCGATAGGAACAGGCTTTGCTGGTGGCTCAGATGGTAAAGGATCTGCCCGCTGTGCAGAAGACCCAGGTTCAAACCCTGAGTTGGGAAGATCCCCTGGAGAAGGGAATGGCCACCCACTCCAGTATTCTTGCCTGGAGAATTCCCTGGACAGAGGAGCCTGGCAGGCTACAGTCCATGGAGTAACAAAGAGTTAGACATGACTGAGTGACTAATATGTTCACTTTATGGAGAGGAAAGGGAGAAGCAAGACTAGGTAGGAGCCTGTGTTTAAATCAACTTGGTGATGGGTTGTAAGGAACAATAAAATCTAGAAAATGAAAGGGTTGAACTACTCATTTATTTAGTGAAAAATCATTTAATAAACATTCATCCGATGCCAGACACTGTTCTAAGAGTTATATATGCAGCGGGGAAGAAGACAAAACAGATCATACCTACATTGATCTGATATCTAATGTAGTCCTTTAAGATGCAGGCCAGTTCTAACATTCCCAGTATAGTTCAGAAATATCCAGAACATTTACTCTTTTCAGTGAGGGGATAAAACGAAGCAAACACATAGTGGCACAGGTTGTGATTAAAACACAGAATGGCTGGTATACGCCGCTGCTAATAATTGCCTCATCTTCCATCAGCATTTCAATGAAAAGCCAGTGAAAAAGGAGGCTGGTGTATCTAAAAAATGTTGATCATCTGCACAGATGTCTGCTCTTTCTGAGTAATTCCTATCCCCACTTTCAGCTTCGCAAAGCATGTCTCTTTATGGACCATGTTATTAATGAAATGGAAAAGAATGCTCAGGAAAGCCTGCTGTTGTCTGAAATTATCTTTACTTCTGTACTGCCACTGGCAATAACTGTCTCCTCTCCAGAATTCCGGAACAGTGAATTCTTTCTTCACCAGATTAAAAGCAAAAAAACAATAAAAACAGAACCACAACCACCGGGGGAAAAATATCTTATCATTATGAAATTATAATTTTGCTGTTGTATTTTGAGTAGGGTTGATGTGAGCAACTCTTAGGCAATTCAGTTTGTTTTTAATAACCCAAGTTATTTTGAAGATTATCAACAGACTATCTGATGATTAAGACAATTCCCCATAATGCTTATTATTCCAAACTCAATATGTCAGTTAGAAATGTGAAAAGCTACAATTCTCCAAGATACCAGTAGTGAATTCTAGCTGCCATATGGATGTCAATTCTATAACAGTACATCATAATAGTCTCAGAAATTGAGAGGATATAAGGGATCTGACTTGATGGTCTATAGTCTTTGTGAAGGGAAAAGTCATTAAGGTTTTTGCAATCTGGAACCAGATCCCTTGCAATCATGGAGGGTAAAAGCAGAGGGGTTCTACACTGTCATTTTAAATAGTTTGGAAACTTAAGGCTAAAATGCTTCTAGTGTAGCATTCTATATGCACATATATAGAGTATAATTTTTTATATAGATTTAAATGTGCATTTACATTGTATATGCATGTTTATACATAAATAGATGCATACATATTCAGCCTATATACATTTTAAATCTATAGCTATATCTATAATTTTTATTTTACTTGTGCTAGATATAACGTTAGTCTTATGGTAACTATTCTTAACCAAAAGTACACATCCGAATCATTTTTGAGATTTGGTATATATTATATATATATATATATGTATTATTTGTATATATAAGAATATATATATATGGCATGAGGCCTAAGCATTTCCAATAAAGAAGTGCCCACAAAATTTCGTTTCTGACAATACGGTAGACTTTGTTACTTGAATGATTCTCCTAATAGAAACAATTTAAAAAGCTAACATATCTTAAAATACATCACTGAGCTGGCAAGGAATAAAGAATTTATGGACGGATTAAAAATCAAAATGAAAGCAGAAATCTTGGGAGGTTCCTAAATGCCAGTAGAAGCTTTCACCCTCTTGGTGTCTCCAAATCTTGATAGCCTTGAGTCTCTGTTTTGACAAAGTTCAGTACACAGGAGATGAAGCCCAATCTCACTCCTTATAGAGAATATATGAGAGAACACCAAACAAAACTTAAACCCTAAGGGATGGCAACTCAGCATAAAAGTTTAATGATAACTAAACACAGATATTGAGAACAAGGAAATATGTCTGCCCTGCCTTTGGCAATGAATATAAAGATAAAAAATCCAAAGGTAAAACAAAAGAAACTTCCTGGAGTTTGCATAATCACAAACTGTAATGGAAGTAATTTCTCAGTTTGTGTTTCAGTTTTTATGCTACTTGTTTGAGCATAAAGCATTGTAAGAATAATTTAACATAGATTCCAGTTTGTTGGGGTCCACTGGTAACCACGGTCAATTTCAAATTTTCACCAAAGAAATGCAACTTCAATAAGTCTTCAAATAATTTCCCCATAAATAAATTTCCTAGGAAAATAAGCCTGAAGTGAAAAATCACACAATAAGGAAGGAAGGCCCTATGAATGAGAACAAACAGAAATAAGAATCAAATTCACAAAGACTTTTGATATCACAATTTAACTAAATTAAAAAGCAAATATTATGTTCCCCCAAAAATGAAATAATGAGCAAGGAGCTAGAGAGCACTGAATCAATAAAGTATACTTAAAATAACAAAATTGATATGTAAAATATGTAATAATTAATTTTAGAAATTGAATAGAATGGGTTAAATTTTAGTGGAGATGTGACTAAATTAAGTTGTATGAGAAGAAATTTAGCTCAGAGAGAAGACATGAAGAGTTTACAAAAGGACAAGGTATATGCAGGATAACATAACAACTTACAACAATTTAAATTTCTGGAAGGAGATAGTAGAATAAATAGAAATAACATTTAAATATGTAATAAAGTTTTCCATAATTATACTGTTGAATGACAGAATACTTCAGACAGAGAAAACACAAAAAGTCTCTAGCAGGAAAATTAGGGTTAGGGTTAGGGTTAGGTTTAGACACTATACATAATACATTATAATAATAAAGGTGAAAACCAAAAACAGAAAAAAAAATTCTTTTTAAAAGTGGCCAAAGATACATCAGTTCAAACTATGGTATTTAAACAGATCACTATTATTTTATCAGCAAAAAATGAAAACTTGAAGACAGAAGAATAGTATTTTCAATGCGATGATAGATCATTCTCAATCTAAGATTCTATATCCAGTAAAAATATCTTTTAAAAAATGACAATGAAATCATGAGAGTTTACTACCAAGCATTTCTCACTGAAGTAAATTTAAATCAAAATAAACCTTTTCAAATTAGAAATCTAAACTATAAGAATGAATGATGAAGAAAAACATTTATGAATATGTGGGTATACTTAAGTAAACATGAAAATATGTATCAATCAAGATTAGGGTAAATTTGTGGGTAAAATAAAACAAAAAAGAAACATTCTGAGTATCATAGAAGTTGGTTTAATCTTTGAGGAGGGAAGGAAAAAAATATTAAATAGCATTCTTCTTCTTCTTTATAGTTACTAGTTTTAAATAACATTTCTCCTTATAAATTCTTCCTCTGATTCTTTTATTTTTTTCCCTTGATTTGCTAAGGAGGTAGAGTTTTAAAATCCTTTTGTTTGTTTTGGATAGATTTTGCACAGGACTGGGGGAGCCAAATCTAACTTACACTCATTTTGATGTTCTGTCATGCCAGCTACCTCAGCTGAAACTGAGACTGAAAAGCCCATCTTCAGACATTATTAGGCCACAGCAATGCTTTAATTCTGAATTTCTCATACATATGTTGTAGATAGCTTTATTATCTATCTTAGCACAAAACAAAGTCAATAATCAGCCATATGGCATATGTACAGTATGAGTTTATATATCCCTAAAAAATTTAAAAATACTTACTTAGTATTTTTAGAAATTAAAATTTTGAAGACTATTGAGCTGTTTCTTTTCCAGGAATATTTTATATTTTATTGGCTCAAATGCTTGAGAAAAATTCCAAAACAGGCTCATCCTTTAAAATGTATGCATAAAATTCTGTTTTCAATGTGCATGTCATATGCTTTCGATGCAAAATTAAATTTGCGTGATAAATATCAGCTGAAGCATCTTTGACCTTTGTTATTCTATGTACATATTGGGAATTTAATATCCATTAAATTAGGGTATTGATACATCTTAATTGCCTCAATGGAATAGAAATCAATCAGTCAGTTCAGTTCAGTTGCTCAGTCGTGTCTGATTCTTTGTGATCCCATGAATCGCAGCATGCCAGGCTTCCCTGTCCATCACCAACTCCCGGAGTTTACTCAAACTCATGCCCATCAAGTCAGTGATGCCATCCAGCCATCTCATCCTCTGTCGTCCCCTTCTCCTCCTGCCCCCAATCCCTCCCAGCATCAGGGTCTTTTCCAATGAGTCAACTCTTTGCATGAGGTGGCCAAAGTACTGGAGTTTCAGCTTCAGCATCAGTCCTTGCAATGAACACCCAGGACTTATCTCCTTCAGGATGGACTGGTTGGATCTCCTTGCAGCCCAAGGGACTCTCAAGAGTCTTCTCCAATACTTCTCCAAAAGCATCAATTCTTCGGCACTCAGCTTTCTTCACAGTCCAACTCTCACATCCACATGACCACTGGAAAAATTATAGCCTTGACTACGTGGGCCTTTGTTGGCAAAGTAATGTCTCTGCTTTTTAATATGCTATCTAGGTTGGTCATAACTTTCCTTCCAAGGAGTAAGCCTCTTTTAATTTCACGGCTGCAATCACCAACTGCAGTGATTTTGGAGCCCCAAAAAATAAACTCAGCCACTGTTTCGACCGTTTCCCCATCTATTTGCCATGAAGTCATGGGACCAGATGCCATGATCTTCGTTTTCTGAATGTTGAGCTTTAAGCCAACTTTTTCACTCTCCTCTTTCACTTTCTGCCATAAGGGTGGTGTCCTCTGCATATCTGAGGTTTTTTTATTTCTCATGGCAATCTTGATTCCAGCTTGTGCTTCTTCCAGTCCAGCATTTACTCATGATGTACTCTGCATAGAAGTTAAATAAGCAGGGTAAAAATATACAGCCTTGACATACTCCTTTTCCTATTTGGAACCCGTCAGTTGTTCCATGTCCAGTTCTAACTGTTGCTTCCTGACCTGCATACAGGTTTCTCAAGAGGCAGGTCAGGTGGTCTGGTATTCCCATCTCTTTCAGAATTTTCCACATTTTATTGTGATTGACACAGTCGAAGGCTTTGGCATAGTCAATAAAGCAGAAATAGATGTTTTCCTGGAACTCTCTTGCTTTTTCAATGATCCAGCGGATGTTGGCAATTTGATCTCTGGTTGCTCTGCCTTTTCTAAATCCAGCTTGAGCATCTGGAAGTTCATGGTTCACGTATTGCTGAAGCCTGGCTTGGAGAATTTTAAGCATTACTTTACTAGCATGTAAAGCATGAGATGAGTGCAATTGTGTGGTAGTTTGAGCATTCTTTGGGATTGGAATGAAAACTGAGCTTTTCCAGTCCTGTGGCCACTGCTGAGTTTTCCAAATTTGCTGGCATATTGAGTGCAGCACTTTCACAACATCATCTTTCAGGATTTGAAATAGCTCAACTGGAATTCCATCACCTCCACTAACTTTATTCATAGTGATACTTCCTAAGGCCCACTTGACTTCACCTTCCAGGATGTCTGGCTCTAGGTGAGTGATCACACCATCGTGATTATCTGGGTTGTGAAGATCTGTTTTGTACAGTTCTTCTGTGTATTCTTGCCACCTCTTCTTAATATTCTGCTTCTGTTAGGTCCATGCCATTTCTGTCCTTTATTGAACCCATCTTTGCATGAAATATTCCCTTAGTATCTCTAATTTTCTTGAAGAGATCTCTAGTCTTTCCCATTCTGTTTTTTTCCTCTATTTCTTTGCATTGATGGCTGAGGAAAGCTTTCTTATCTCTCCTTGCTATTCTTTGGAACTCTGCATTCAGATGGGTATATCTTTCTTTTTCTCCTTTGCTTTTCACTTCTCTTCTTTTCAGAGATATTTATAAGGCCTCCTCAGACAGCCATTTTACTTTTTTGCATTTCTTTTCCATGGGGATGGTCTTGATCCCTGTCTCTTGTACAATGTCATGAACCTCCGTCCATAGTTCATCAGGCACTCTGTCTATCAGATCTAGTCCCTTAAATCTATTTTTCACTTCCACTGTGTAATCATAACGATTTCCCTGGTGGCTCAGAGGGTAAAGGGTCTGCTTACAATGTGGGAGACCTGGGTTCGATCCCTGGGTCGGGAGGATCCTTGATAAGGAAATGGCAACCCACTCCAGTACTCTTGCCTGGAAAATCCTGTGGACAGAGGAGCCTGGTAGTCTACAGTCCATGGGGTCGCAAAGTATCGGACGTGACTGAGTGACTAAACTATGTACTATAAGGTTATGAAATCAAAATACTAAGGAAAACCAATCACACACAGCCATTGAGGTTTTAAGCCACAGCCCATCAATAGAAATCAATACTGCTATTAAAACAAGGCTTTTTAAATTCTCCTTATAGCACTGCCTATAAAATTAAACAGTATTTTGGAGAGTTTTAATCATAAATGAGTGTTGAATTTTGTCAAAGGCTTTCTCTGCATCTATTGAGATAATCATGTGGTTTTTATCTTTCAATTTGTTAATGTGGTGTATTACATTGATTGATTTGCGGATATTAAAGAATCCTTGCATTCCTGGGATAAAGCCCACTTGGTCATGGTGTATGATTTTTTTAATATGTTGTTGGATTCTGTTTGCTAGAATTTTGTTAAGGATTTTTGCATCTATGTTCATCAGTGATATTGGCCTGTAGTTTTCTTTTTTTGTGGCATCTTTGTCTGGTTTTGGAATTAGGGTGATGGTGGCCTCATAGAATGAGTTTGGAAGCTTACCTTCATCTGCAATTTTCTGGAAGAGTTTGAGTAAGATAGGTGTTAGCTCCTCTCTAAATTTTTGGTAGAATTCAGCTGTGAAGCCGTCTGGTCCTGGGCTTTTGTTTGCTGAAGATTTTTGATGACAGTTTCGATTTCCTTGCTTGTGATGGGTCTGTTAAGATCTTCTATTTCTTCCTGGTTCAGTTTTGGAAAGTTATACTTTTCTAAGAATTTGTCCATTTCATCCAAGTTGTCCATTTTATTGGCATAGAGCTGCTGGTAGTAGTCTCTTATGATCCTTTCTATTTCAGTGTTGTCTGTTGTGATCTCTCCATTTTCATTTCTAATTTTGTTAATTTGGTTTTTCTCTCTTTGTTTCTTAATGAGTCTTGCTAATGGTTTGTCAATTTTGTTTATTTTTTCAAAAAACCAGCTTTTAGCTTTGTTGATTTTTGCTATGGTCTCTTTAGTTTCTTTTGCATTTATTTCTGCCCTGATTTTTAAGATTTCTTTCCTTCTGCTAACTCTGGGGTTCTTCATTTCTTCCTTCTCTAATTGCTTTAGGTGTAGAGTTAGGTTATTTATTTGGTTTTTTTCTTGTTTCTTGATGTAAGCCTGTAATGCTATGAACCTTCCCCTTAGCACTGCTTTTACAGTGTCCCATAGGTTTTGGGTTGTTGTGTTTTCATTTTCATTCATTTCTATACATATTTTGATTTCTTTTTTGATTTCTTCTATGATTTGTTGGTTATTCAGAAGCGTGTTATTTAGCCTCCATATGTTTGAAGTTTTAACAATTTTTTTCCTGTAATTGAGATCTAATCTTACTGCACTGTGGTCAGAAAAGATGACTGGAATGATTTCAATTTTTTTGAATTTTCCAAGACCAGATTTATGGCCCAGGATGTGATCTATTCTGGAGAAGGTTCCGTGTGCACTTGAGAAAAAGGTGAAGTTGATTGTTTTGGGGTGAAATGTCCTATAGATATCAATTAGGTCTAGCTGGTCCATTGTGTCATTTAAGGTTTGTGTTTCCTTGTTAATTTTCTGTTTAGTTGATCTATCCATAGTTGTGAGTGGGGTATTAAAGTCTCCCACTATTATTGTGTTACTATTAATTTCCTCTTTCATACTCGTTAGCGTTTGCCGTACATATTGCGGTGCTCCTATGTTGGGTGCATATATATTTATAATTGTTATATCTTCTTATTTGATTGATCCTTTGATTGATCCTCCAAAAAGCAGGAATAGAAGGAACATACCTCAACATAATAAAAGCTATATATGACAAACCCACAGCAAGCATCACCCTCAATGGTGAAAAATTGAAGGCATTTCCCCTGAAATCAGGAACAAGACAAGGGTGCCCACTCTCACCACTACTATTCAACATAGTGTTGGAAGTTCTGGCCACAGCAATCAGAGCAGAAAAAGAAGTAAAAGGAATCCAGATAGGAAAAGAAGAAGTAAAACTCTCACTGTTTGCAGATGACATGATCCTCTATATGGAAAACCCTAAAGACTCTACCAGAAAATTACTAGAGCTAATCAACGAATATAGTAAAGTTGCAGGATATAAAATTAACACACAGAAATCCCTTGCATTCCTATATACTAACAATGAAAAAACAGAAAGAGAAATTAAGGAAACAATACCATTCACCATTGCAACAAAAAGAATAAAATACTTAGGAGTATATCTACCTAAAGAAACAAAGGACCTATACATAGAAAACTATAAAACACTGATGAAAGAAATCAAAGAGGACACAAACAGATGGAGAAACATACCGTGTTCATGGATTGGAAGAATCAATATTGTCAAAATGGCTATTCTACCCAAAGCAGTCTATAGATTCAATGCAATCCCTATCAAGCTACCAACGGTATTTTTCACAGAACTAGACCAAAGAATTTCACAATTTGTATGGAAATACAAAAAACCTCGAATAGCCAAAATAATCTTGAGAAAGAAGAATGGAACTGGAGGAATCAACCTGCCTGACTTCAGACTCTACTACAAAGCCACAGTCATCAAGACAGTATGGTACTGGCACAAAGACAGAAATATAGATCAACGGAACAGAATAGAAAGCCCAGAGATAAATCCACAAACCTATGGACACCTTATCTTTGACAAAGGAGGCAAGGATATACAATGGAAAAAAGACAACCTCTTTAACAAGTGGTGCTGGGAAAACTGGTCAACCACTTGTAAAAGAATGAAACTAGAACACTTTCTAACACCATACACAAAAATAAACTCAAAATGGATTAAAGATCTAAATGTAAGACCAGAAACTATAAAACTCCTAGAGGAGAACATAGGCAAAACACTCTCCGACATAAATCACAGCAAGATCCTCTATGACCCACCTCCCAGAATATTGGAAATAAAAGCAAAACTAAACAAATGGGACCTAATGAAACTTAAAAGCTTTTGCACTACAAAGGAAACTATAAGCAAGGTGAAAAGACAGCCCTCAGATTGGGAGAAAATAATAGCAAATGAAGCAACAGACAAAGGATTAATCTCAAAAATATACAAGCAACTCCTGCAGCTCAATTCCAGAAAAATAAATGACCCAATCAAAAAATGGGCCAAAGAACTAAACAGACATTTCTCCAAAGAAGACATACAGATGGCTAACAAACACATGAAAAGATGCTCAACATCACTCATTATTAGAGAAATGCAAATCAAAACCACAATGAGGTACCATTACACGCCAGTCAGGATGGCTGCTATCCAAAAGTCTACAAGCAATAAATGCTGGAGAGGCTGTGGAGAAAAGGGAACCCTCTTACACTGTTGGTGGGAATGCAAACTAGTACAGCCGCTATGGAAAACAGTGTGGAGATTTCTTAAAAAACTGGAAATAGAACTGCCATATGACCCAGCAATCCCACTTCTGGGCATACACACTGAGGAAACCAGATCTGAAAGAGACACGTGCACCCCAATGTTCATCGCAGCACTGTTTATAATAGCCAGGACATGGAATCAACCTAGATGCCCAACAGCAGATGAATGGATAAGGAAGCTGTGGTACATATACACCATGGAATATTACTCAGCCATTAAAAAGAATTCATTTGAACCAGTCCTAATGAGATGGATGAAGCTGGAGCCCATTATACAGAGTGAAGTAAGCCAGAAAGATAAAGAACATTACAGCATACTAACACATATATATGGAATTTAGAAAGGTGATAACGATAACCCTATATGCAAAACAGAAAAAGAGACACAGAAATACAGAACAGACTTTTGAACTTTGTGGGAGAATGTGAGGGTGGGATATTTCAAAAGAACAGCATGTATACTATCTATGGTGAAACAGATCACCAGCCCAGGTGGGATGCATGAGACAAGTGCTCGGGCCTGGTGCACTGGGAAGACCCAGAGGAATCGGGTGGAGAGGGAGGTGGGAGGGGGGATCGGGATTGGGAATACATGTAAATCCATGGCTGATTCATATCAATGTATGACAAAACCCACTGGAAAAAAAAATAAATAAAATAAAAAAAAAAAAATTAAACAGTATTTTGTATGGCATGCTTGTTGGTATGAAAAACTATTCAAACCTCTTTATAAGCCATTTATTTCATGTCATTACATGTGCAACATCATTTTATTGGGTTGGCTAAGAAGTTTGTTCAGATTAAAACTCAAACGAACTTCTTGGTCAACCCAATAAAATCATTATACTAAATTGTATTTTTAAAGATTACCACTTTTATGTTAATAAGTAAACATCAAAACTAAAACAGGATACTTTTGATTTCCAAATCATTTATGAAATCCAAAGGGCAATATAAATTAATAACTATATTTTACAAACGTGATTGAAATCATATATATTCCATATGGTGCATTTATAAAAGTAAAACATGCAAAGCAAGATGAAATGTGATTTGGAAATGTTAATTATAAAATAAAAATGTATTCTTTCAATTCTACTCCTTAATTCTCTTTTTTTGGATGAAGGCAAATCTATGCCTGGGGAGCTCTTCATGCAGAGTAAACATTTCAAAGGAAGATTCTGTAGATGGCAGACTTCTTAATACCAAAGACAACTACTGCTAACTACCAATATGAAAAAAAGAAAAGAAAACTGCATTTAATAACTAAATCAAGAGTAGGGGTGTGAGAGGTATATATTAATTTTTTTCTTCAAAAAGTCAAAATAAATATGGATATATCTTAAGTGGCAAAACTAATGTAAACAAAAATGTGAGTTTTTTTTTTTCAATCTGATACCTAAAGTTAAAGGAGAAAGAAGTTTCAAAAATCTAAGCATTTTTAAGTAAATATTATAAGAAGCTATAAAAGTCTAAAAAGAGCTTTTATAAGAAAAGACTGTGAGCACCATACTAGTCTTTATTTGTCATTGTTCCATTTGTCAGTGTATTATTCCCCATGAGATTCTCTGCTAAAAATATGCCTTTCTTGTATACTATTTCTCTATTCTGTCTTAATCCTATGTCATCCTTATTTTCTTAGTTTCATTCACTTTCTATGTTTTATTACCCATGTTTTCTGAAAAAAAATACATCATAAAAATTCTTACAGAAATAACACATATATACAACCATGTGTATTATGCAAAATATGAAAGACAAAAATATCCATTTTTAAGATCATAATCAAAATTGGGCATCCTTAGATTTTAAACATTTCTGGTTGTTAGCTGGCAAATGTTTGACAGCTTGATTGCCAGGAAAAATGACCTCGTTTGCAGCATCTGCCCATTTCCATAAGGAAATACTGTCAATGTGGCCATTTTCAAACTACCAGTGTGAAGTCAGCGAACACAGGAGTGGAAAGAGATGCTAGCAACTCATGATATAGCCCAGTAGAGTCAGCTCCAGCATGCCACAGTACTGTTCTGTTATAATGTAGCTGTGGTTCTCATGATTCCCAGGGCACTCCAGTGATAAGTAAAGACTGAGTTAATATGTCTTGAATAAAAATTCATAATTAAACTCTAGTACAATTATAGTGAATTCCCCACTGCTAATCAGAAATTCAAGTGTGCCCATTAGTTCAGTAAGAATGCTCATGATAAGCTTTTTAGTACTATGAGACATTTTTAAATGGCCAATAAAATTTTTATACACAAAAACCAAATACATTACAGTGTTTCCATAGTTCTACTATGTAGTTCTACTTTACATATAGTTTATCCTTAACTGTGTGTATCTGTGCAGCTATTTTGTAACATAAATGTGCTAGAAATTAGCAGTAGTTCCTGTGAGAGATGTTTTGGCAAAAAATGGGTGAATCAGATATAAATAATTATGTATATTTGTATACACACATCATGCATGCTGACTTTTGGCTGTTAAATGCATGTGGTACAAAGTTTTCGTTGCTTAATTAGAATCTGAACAATCATTGCCTAAGTTAAAATTTTCAAGATGATCCCTAGAAACAGATCTATTCAATTTCCCACAGAAGAAACAAATACTGAAATTTTCATCTCTTTTCTTCATTTGTAAGAGTTTTAAAAATAAAAGTATAAAGCATCTATGTTTGCTCTCCTCAAAAGACTTACTTTCATAAATGCAATAACATCTGGTACTAGCAGAAGTGGTTAGAGTTGACATTCTAAGCAACTCTTTCTTTTTACCAGTTATACCGGATGACTTTGAACTGTATAATGGGCAGATGAAGCAATTAGAGCCTTTGTTGCAGTTCATGCAAGAAATGTCTCATTAATTTGTGAAAGAATGCACTGAACATATTACTGGCATGCAGTGAATGAAAACTGCACACATAGACATATTAAGAGATAGTTATTAGTTCCTACAATTTCATGTTTATTTTGTATACAATATGGTGCGTATTTAATAATATCAACAGTGCAGAACACTGACAATACTTTCAAAACAATGTGTTAAATAACAGATGTATGACCTTATCTCACTAGGATTACTTCAAAAATCTAGAGTTTACTCTCTCATTATGCTCCCCAGGAGGCTTTTCAAGATTGGAGTTTTCTCAAAGAAGAGAATCTTGGAGTCTCTAGATTTTCAGTACAAAAGGGTAAAGGAGCATGGTTGCAGAATAAAACATAAAATTTCTTATTGAGTTTGCTGTACTAAATATTAAAAATATTATAAGATAATATGCTACTGTGAAATAATTTTCCATAAAGTTCAAATTGAATAAAGAAGCAGAAATGAATGCTACTTGAGATAGGGGAGAGGAGCCACATGAAGCAAGAGAGCCAGGTGTGGTTTAAACTGAAGGTCTTCCTAAGCATGCTCTCTGATGAAGGCCTACCTTGATATTTAATGCTTTATTATTATTTCTTATTTTTATTAGGTAAATTTTGCCAAAGTTCAACAACCAATAATAAAATATTAAATAAAATAATACTCCAAGTCTAAAATATTATATTTCCATTAAACTGTTAAAAAAGAATAAATTTATTTCCAAATCAAGCACATAGTATATAACATAATTTAATGACAACATTAGTGCATATGTAGCTACATTTTAAAACATAACTCAGTATTAATCACCTCTTTAGTTCAATGAATAGCAAACTAAAGAACTTGGAGTGAAGTGACCTAACTGAAAATTATGAACATGGATCCCAAAGAAGTTTGTTGCTTTTTAAATTGTATAAAACATAATGCTATTGTGGAAAGATATATATTTTGTTGACTGTTTTTAATGTCTGAATGCTTCAAGGTAATAATTAAGGATAAAAGATATAGATCGGAAAAACCACACAACTTGATTTAGAATTTGATGCGTCCCAAAAAACTGGGATAGAATGTGAGTCTTATTCTTTCAAACTCTTACCTGTGGCTTCCCTTCTTTCACATGCATTCATTTAAAAACTCAACTAAGTGAGGGAAAGAATGTAAGGTTAAAAATGTATTATTTATATGCTCTCTCTGATCAGATTGGGCCCCATCACTAAATCTTAATATGTAGTTAGCAGCTAAAATTTATTAAGTGCTTATTATGGTCTATGCTTGTAAAAAGTCATGTATTATCTCATCTACTCTTTTCAAATTTCTGTTTCCATTTTATAAATGAAGGGTTTGAGGAAGAAAAGTGTTAGGTAAATTTTCTAAAGTCATGCAGCTGATGAATTTGGGAGTTGGAATTTGAACTCCTGAAGTTTTATTCCAGACCTCAAGCTCTTTACTAACGTATTATATTTCCAAAAGAAAGGAGAAAGGAAAAGGGGAGAAAAAGCAACTTAATAAGTAGTGATTAGCAAAAGACTGTTATATATCACAGTCTATGAGAACGATAATATATGACAGATTTGAAAAACTATGTTCAAATGGCATTTCCAGTCTCATAGTAAAACAGTCTGTGCAAAGTCAATGGACTATCTCCTGGGATCTGTAAACAACCTATCCAAAAAAGGACAGCAGTAAGGTCATGAATGAGTGAAGTAATAGGTGAGGCAGGACAAAGGAAAGGAAAAGAAGATTGAAAGTAAAGCAACTGATGTTTATTTACTCTATTACCCTTCCTAGCTTAATAACATTGGGTTCATTATGAAGGTAAGATTTGCAAATGTGAATCAATGTCTAAGATTAGTGCTAAAAGTTTAGTAGATTTGAAATTATATGCCACATGTAAACTTTTACTGCAGAAGAAACCATATCAATTCAATATATTCCTTCATGTTAATCCATTTTTCTAATTAGTTCTAGGATTCAAAGAAGTTTTACCAAAGTGTTCTCTTGAGCACAACTGTAACTTCTATTTGATTCAGTACTGGAATTAATTGGAGTGACAGTTTAATATTGACAGAAAATATAACTCTATGCTATATATATATCTCAGCCTTCACATTTAAAAAATAGACATTTAAACATTCTGAACATCAGAACAATCAATGAAGTTACACATACATTTCAAGCACTATGTACTTCCTGCTCTAGAGAATGTTTTGGGTAGTTCAATTGTTTTCCCCCTTTCCTTACAAAAATTTCACTGTGATGTGTATTTTAGAGATGTTTTCATGTAAACTGTCATTTGTAAGACATGTATATTTAATTCTAGTAAGTAACCATTCAAACTTTTCCCACATATCTAGTTGTTTTCCAAGCACATAGTTTTAACTACTTTTACACAAATATAGGGAAAAAAAAGTTGTGACTGCAACAAATTGGATATGTTCCCTTCTGTCCTACCCCAGGGAATTTTTTTCACAGGGAGAATAGAGCAGACTACTATTACTGTAAATTATATTCCTATCACTATCATTTGTAATGTTTCCAGAAAGTATGTAGTTTTAGATCATCATAAGTATGAATTAATTTTGAAGTAAAAAGCATATGTCACTAATAAATAAGCATTACATCATATTATTATTATACATTATGTTTAAATATTTGGGGGAGGCGAATTGTGCTTTCAAAGTATTTGTTGAATTTAGCCAGACTTTATTCTAAATTTTTAAAAAATGAAGATTAGTAAACATTTAAACCTTAAAATACTTTCAGGATATAAAATTCCTTCAAGTTAACCATCTACCTATGATTCATGGTAAAAAATCATTCAGTAATATGAAGCTTCAGTAAAAATTTGAACTATTATACACACACACACACATATAAAATGGGGAAATTATTTTCTTAGACATGTTCATTATAATAAAGAAAACAAAAATGTTTCTGTACCTTAAGATTTAAACTGTTATTATAATGCCACATAGATGTATGCTCAAAATGGGTTCTTTGTTAATAATTTTGATATGTTGCCTTAAGGTTTTATTTTTCTAGACTAACTTTATATGATGAAGAATACACACCTTTATTTCATAATGCATAAGAAAACTGGAAATATTGTATAATGGGAAAGATAATTATAAAATCTTCAAGCAAATTTGTAAGATACTTTAGAGAAGTTGATTGTATTCTCTATTGTCAAAATATGACTTTGAAATTAATGTAGAAAAATCAACCCCTCTCAGCAGGTAACCTAAGGATGAGAATAAAGTCGGAACAGATAAGAAATAAAGGAATATGAAAAAATAAAGGTAAAACTGGTGGGAAGAATTGGTCTGAAAAATGTTCCTAACTATTTGGGCATATTTGAATATTCTGAAAGCATGGTGAAAGGTAGGATTCGAGCCACAAAAATACCCATTCACCCCTACCTTCAAAATTCTGCAAAACTGCAAACATCAGCATTATTTCTAGAGAGCTGCCTGGCTTCATGAAAGTAGTTCTGTCCTCTAGGTTAGAATTCTTGGCTCAGATCAAGGTTCCAAGCCTAAGGTGAGGGTTAGATATTAAACACTAAGGATGCTAAATAGTATAGTAAATAGGAGTATACAATATGACCCTCTTAAAACAGAGAGCCCAAGGGGATGAGCTGCCACCAAATTGCTTGAAGATCTTCAACAGACAGATTTTACTGTCCCCAAGAATGGCCCAATTACTGCCATGAGGTTATAAAAGCTGATTAAACCAAGTATATAAAAAATGTGGCAAGAGATCCACATTTTAGCTCCAGGACCTTCAAGCAGAGCTGTATGGATCTCAAAAAGAGGAAAAGAGGTCCACTACCTATTGAATGTCAGTCACACTAGGAAATGAAATTGGCAAAGGCATCCTGGAATCCCAGAGGTCACTATCAGGCAATGCAAACCCAGAAAGCCTATTCCCACCTTAGGCAAAAGGTAAATGACCTACTGCCCCAAAGTATTAGCAATCCTCTGCCTCTAACTCCAGCAGGTAAGCTAGTTAAATGCAAATAAATCCTTCGTTGTGGCTATTGCTCTTATTGTGTATAGCCTGGATAATAGGGTTGCCAGTTGAACACTCAGGCCCAGCCCTGTCGCAGGAGAGAAGCTGAAGAAAAATCAGCCAGGCGTTCCAATGTATCTCAGGATGGCTGAGTGCCAGGTGCTGGCTGGCCCTGTTAAAAGGGCTTCAGCCAATGTGCTGTGAGGTGTGGATTCTGACCCAGAGCTCACATCCCTCTGTATTTGACAGTGACAATAGCAGCCATGTCTAAACCAGCCACTCCCTCCTTGTACCATGCCTCAGATTTTATTGTAGTCAGAATGGCTCTCCCCATGTAACCAAATCAGACCCATCTAGCTGGCAGGTTTGAATTCTAATGATCTTACTATAATATTAACAAAGTGATTTCTTGATTATAAAGCTGCCATCCATGAAACATCCTACATTTAGGACATCACTGTGCCCAAAAGTGTACACATTGTTAATGGAGTCCCCACGAAGCTAGATCACAGGCACTGAGGTACCCATGATGGAGCTCACAGAGATCTGCTCAACTAGTAGTAAAGACCAGACTATCAGTCCATCCTCAGCCAGGCCTCTAGCATATACATTTAAAATTTAACAGCAGTCAACCACTAATGTCCTTCATGAATCTCCACTGGGAAAGACCACCCACCTCCTTGACTGGCCTTAGTCACTTCTAAGCACAACCACGCATCAGACAATGTCTCTGTATGTAGCCCAAAAGAACGCTGTCGGGGATAACCGCATCTCAGATGTGAGGCTACAACTAAAGAGAATGATGAGAACTGAAGTATCGCCAGTAAACAAAGGATGCTGCAGCCATTAAGCCATGACATTATAGGCACCAGGATGGGTAGCTCTGAGGAAACTCAGGGTAGAAACAGGATGCCAACTGCTGTGATCACCCGCAAAGGTGCACCCGGAGGAAACTCAAGATAAGGAAACGCAGGATGCTGGCCCCAGACAGCTGGAGTGCATATCAAAGGAATACTTTCAGTGAGCCCACACTCTTAGATCTTCCCACAGAGAGAAAAACACTCAATTTCTTAACTTGGGATATCTGGTTTCCTTTTATTAATGCCAATTTTTTGATGTTCCAACTACCTGGTTTTGGTGCAACAAACTCCTATATATTCCGGCTTTATCCTTCCTCTTTGGGACAGTGTTTCAATATCTGAGATGCTATGTCTGGGCTTAAAGTCCTAAGAACGTCTGCCAAATATAACTTTAACCTTTGGGTTGTACGTTTTTTCAGTCAACAATTACAAGGAAGTTAATGTGCCCCAACTGAACTGGACTCTGGGGTTCTGCCCACCCCTTATCTCCTGTCCACGAGGAGGAAAATGAATGACTGGTGACTGCAACCCAGGGACCAAGCGGCAAAACTGCCTCCAGTTGATGAACCCTACAAATTCTGTTTATCTGAAGTACCTACTGCTGGCCTCATGAAACTTGCCTCAACCGAAATGTTTGCAAAATCTTAAGTTCCCTGCCAACTGCCGAGCTGCATTAGCTATTTCATGTTCTGGCAGACCATATTATGTATTCTCAACCACACCAGCCACAATAAGGCATTTTCTGCAACACCCCTAATGAGACCAGCTTAGATCCTCAGGTTAGGGACCTCTTGATGCTATCTATGATCATGGCTCAATGTACTACATGACAGCTTTTGCTTTCCACATGATGTATCCATGACAGACCCTATTTCCCTCATTGTTCTCACCACCACAGGCACCTGTTTTATACCCCCAAATTTTCTCTTTACCTCTTATCCATAAGCCCCTCTCCACTGTACATAACAACCCTGGCACAAGTAGTCCAGATTTACTACATAAATATATATTCATACAAAATTCCAAGACAGAAGCTCAGGTCTTATTAAAAAAAAAAAAAATTATGTTGGATCTGTCACCACTCAGGGCTACACCTCTAGCTCTTCCTAAAGATCAGCCTCTTAAGATCATTCCATCCAAAGCACCAGGAACCTCATTTAAGCTTACCAAACACTGTTCCTTTTAGTTTGAATGGACCAATCAGACCTTATCTGGATAATGCCTAGCTACTCCACCCAAGGATCTTAATAAATGTGTGTCCCAGATCCTGTTGCTCTGTGTGGCCGCTCCAGACATGCTGTATGCCTCCTTCCAGAACCTATGGGTCAACAGCTCAATGTCACTTTCTCTTATGATTTTTTGTGGGAACATAGTTCACAAAAAAATCCAGGACTCTAGTTAACTAATGTCACTCCAACAAAGACCTAGATAGGAGCCTAGGACCTTTCTACTGATACATGAACCTCTCTTGGTTCTTCTCATGGGTGACCTCTTGTCCTTCAAATCTCAATTTACATATTATTTCCTCAGCCCCTTTGACCATCATATTTAAATAAAGACCTTCACATTATTTCTCCTTCATAGAATACTTTTTAATAAAATTACCTTGTTTTGATTCATCATAGTACTTATCACAATTTATTAACTTGCTTACTTCTCTATTATCTGTCCCTTTGAAATATAATGTCCATATTTTGTTTATTACCATGTCTTCAATATTTGGGATCATGATCTGTAAATAGTAGACTCTCAATAAATATCTGACTTAAAAAGAATGAGTGAGTAGATGCTCCATCTTAGAACTATGAAGAACTTCAAAATAGCTTCTATATTATAATTCTACCTTCAGGCATCTTTTGGAATTTATAAGAGAAAAAAGAGTTTAGAAGTAGAGCTCAAGAATTTTAGTCATTTCTGCCAGTGAATTATGCAGCCAAGAAAGGAACTTATATCCATTTGAAATGTGAAATAATAGTCCTCATTTGTCATAGTCTTGGATATTCATATTCATGTATTTGTAACTAAAAGATTTTGCAGAAGGCAATAAATGGTTCACCAGAACTCATCATCATAAAATTATGTATTTAAAGCTTCTAGCATGACTTTGAAGTTATTTTTGATTGAAGGATGCAGATAAAGTCAGAATCCTCCTCCCAAATTGTTAATTTAATTAATGTAGAAGCAAAACAAAAACAACCCAACAATAAAACTAGGTAGCAACTCTTTCAGGGTACTTTCTGCTAGTTGTTTATTGTACAAATCCTTTTCCCTTATGTTCAAAGCCCTTTCTTATCCTCTTCCCTTCTGATCTCCCTACATGATGTATTCTTTTAGCTTCTGCAAAACATAGACTGGTGACCCTAAAAATCTAATAGGAACAGCAACAGTACCTACACATTGGGTGTCTAGCAAGTAACACAGCAGATGGCAAACACAGATGGAAATGTTGCCACTTTCCTGGAATCTGTGAATTCTAAATACTAAGAGACACCTTCTCTTGCCTCCACGCCCTTTACTAATAGCTCCTGTCAGTTGTCCAGCAAAGAGGAAAGAGTGGTTGTATCCATTTTCTTTGTTATTCCTTGTGCAGTTTAAGAGATTCAAATATGATTTTCAGACACTATGCTTTAAGGGACAGACTATTGAAAGATAAACAAAATATCATTTCTGGCATCTAGTTTCTAAGAGATTAAATGTGAACAGTAGTTCTTTCTCATGGCCCCTTCAGATTGACACACAGGTACTGCTATTAATTCAGCTGTCTGCCTTGCTGTCCCAATTGTGGGGTGATTAAGCTGAGAACAACATTCCCTTGGATATTTGCTTTAAGAAGCAGGTAGGGAGGCATCACCAAATCGCTGAAGTATAAAATTAGACAAGCAACAGCCATGATCACATAATAAAACAGCAAAAGGTTGTATTTACAAATCCAGACTTTGCTTTACTCTGTGATGTATTTTCCAGTTTCCCTTAGATGAGAGGGTGGATGGAAGAGTGAGTGAGGGAGTGTATGTGTCACAGTGGGGCAGATAGACAAAGGAGACCAAGAAAAGAAAAATCCCAGCATGTGTAGTACTATCATGCTTAAGGTCTGTTTCCTATCATCTACTCCCTCTCATTTCTAAGAGATCGCCAATTTACAATCAAAGTGTAGTAAAAGGAAAAATAGTGAAAGATTGTGATTAATCCTCTTACTATTTATTTTTTATATATAGTTTTACATTTTTCTATCCTTTCAATTTTAAGTTGTTGAAGTACAGAAACAAAGTTATCAAATTTTGTCTAATATTCAGTTCCTTGTGAATATATATTTCTCAGTGTTAAAAATGAACTTTTTTGCATGATATGCCTGAAGTCTAACATAGCAACAGACACACTTATTAATATGTTTTATTACTTGTATTCATAAAAGTTTCCATGTTGGTCATGCTTTTCCTGCTCTTAAGTTGATCACCTTAACTTTGGAAAGTCTATCAAATTTTATATGTTAGTTTATTCCCACTCTGGGAATCACATTAGCCAGCCAAATATAATATCCAATCTGCAGCAAATAGGAGTTTTCAGCAACCAGTATCTTTCACCATGATTATTATTTCAGTGTTTTATGCATCCTTTACTACTAGATCTTACAAGTACAGCAAAAAGTGACCTGATACAGTGGAAGGGAAAGTGTTTTCAAACAGTATTCACTTAACAGAAAAGGGAATACATATTTTAACATGAAAACAACTGATGTCTTCTCCAAAGATTTGGCTTCGTTTTGACAGGAATGAAACTGTATGAGCCCAAATTTTCAATTCAAATAAAGGACAACTGGGATATGGTTACATTCTTCACTACATTAATAAATTGCTACATGGGTTGGGTTGGAACTCAGGAGATAGGATTTGAAAGTCTCATTCATCATTAGTGTAGAGGGACTAGAATCAACATGAACATGCTACGCTGTCTCACATAACCAAATAGTGATTTGATGGGAGACTTAAAATTACATAAAATCAAACTATAGATTTAACATCAGTCAGTAAGTTCAGTCACTCAGTTATGTCCAACTCTTTGTGACTCCATGGACTAGCACACCAAGCTTCCCTGTCCATCACCAACTTCCAGAGCTTACTCAGACTCATGTCTATCATGTTGGTGATGCCATGCAACCATCTCATCCTCTGTTGTCCCCTCCTACTCCTGCCTTCAATCTTTCCCAGCATCAGGGGCTTTCCCAATGAGTCAGTTCTTCCCATCAGGTGGCCAAAATATTGGAGTTTCAGCTTCAGCATCAGTCTTTCCAATGAATATTAGGACTGATTTCCATTAGGATGGACTGGTTGCATCTCCTTGCAGTCGAAGGGACTCTCAAGAGTCTTCTCCAACACCACAGTTCAAAATCATCAATTCTTTGGTGCTCAGTTTTCTTCACAGTCCAACTCTCACATCCATACATGACTACTGGAAAAACCATAGCTTTAACTAGATGGACCTTTGCTGGTAAAGTAATGTCTCTACTTTTTAATATGCTGTGTAGATTAGTCATAGCTTTTCTTCCAAGGAGCAAATGTGGAGAGGTTTATCCTTCTATCATAAATGACTGGAAGGATTGGAACTTGGATTGCAGTATTTTATTTTTTTCTCACAAATGGCTTATAGACCAGAATTCTGATGGGTGGAGTTATCTATTTCCATGGGAACTATCAAATTGTAACTGTGTAGGTCTTAGGATCTAGCAAGCAGACTGACACATCTATGATATTTAAAGTATCAAGTACTTGAATGGGAGAAAATATTTGCAAATAATATGACTGATTTATATATATAATGTATATATTGGTTAGTAGCCAAAATATATAAATAGCTGTTATAACTCAACATGAACAAAACCAACAACCTGATTAAAAAGAAGATCTGAATAAACACTTTTCCAAAGAAGGTATAAGATGGAAAATAAGCACATGAAATGATGTTAAAAACCATTAATCATTAGACAAATACCAATTAAAACCACAATGAGATATCACTTCACACCTGTCAGAATGACTATCATCAAAAAGAACACCAATAACAAATGTTGACTAGGATACAGAGAAAAGCCCAGCAATTCCACTTCTGGGTATATGTCCAAAAAAACTGAAAACACTAATTCAAAAAGATACATGCACCCCAATATTCACAGCAGCGTAATTTATAATTACCAACATACAGCAATAACCTAAGTGCTCATCAACAGATGAATGAATGCAGAAAATCTGACACATGTGTGTGTCACACACACACACACACACACACACACACAATGGAATACTACTTAGTCATAAAAGAAATGATTTTGCCATTTGCAAAAACATGGATAGACTTAGAGGGTATCTAGTGAAAGTTGCTCAGTCGTGTCCAACTCTTTGCAACACGATAGACTATATAGTCCATGGGATTTTCCAAGATAGAATACTGGAGTGGGTAGCTATTCCCTCAGGGGATCTTCCCAACCCAGAGATTGAACCCAGGTCTCCCACACTGCAAGCAGATTCTAGAGGGTATCAGGCTAAATGAAATAAATCAGACTGAGAAAGACAAGTACTGTATGATATCATGATATCACTTATATGTGGAATGTAAATAATAAAACAAACTAATGAATATAAAAAAAAGAGACTCAAAAATATAAAGAAAAAACTAGAGTGGTGAAGGAAGAGGTGGAGAGGCAAAATGGGGCAAGGGATTAAGAGGTATAAACTACTATGTATAAAATAAATGAGTAACAAGAATAGATTGTACAACACAGAGAATACAGCCAATATTTTATAGCAACTATAAATGGAGTATAACCTCTAAATTGTGAATTATTATGCTGCACACCAGAAATTAATATAATATTGGTAATTAATTACACCTCAGTTTAAAAAAATAATCAAGTATTAAGTACTCTGATTCAGTGCCTCTGTACATTTAATCTTTCTTTTCTTTCATAGCCCAAAGGCAATATGACAGTTCTGTTGCTGCTGTTTAGTTGCTAAGTCATGTCCAACTCTTTTGCATCATTGCCACAGGGATATCTTAATTTACTGATTGATTATATATATGTATACACACACGCACATAAGCCAACAAATACATATATATGATATTTATATTACTAAATGTCAAAAGAAACAACTGGCCGTTTTAGCTGAACTTATCACAGAGCTAATAGTGACAATGGAAATAGGAGAACTTCTCATGAAGGAACCTACACACCAATCATATTTCATTTTGACAACTGGAATCATAAAACTTCAATTTTAAATAATAAATCAAATTGTTGACATTTTACCTAAATCAATAATCTTCTCATTTCAAAGAAAAAATAGATATGCCCTTAAATGAAATTAAACAATTTATTTCTTAAATAGAAGAGCAACAATAAAAAAGAAATGTCGAAATTTCTATATTTTATAATTACCCTCATTTATTATGTCCTTATATTTCTGACCAAGTTTTCTAATTTCATTAGATTCTGATTTTCAAATTTCATTGTAGGAAATGTATTGCTTCCAAGTACTTATTTTTAAAAATTCAATACATTTGAGCCACTTTATGTTTTCTTTGCCAAACTTTCAGACTAATTGAAATGCACTTTAGACATTCTAAAGCTGTAATTCAAGCAAAATGTGATTTGGTCACAGCATATGGCAGTCACATTTACAGTGTTAAGCATTTAAATTTTTATATTTTATGTTTTAAAGGGACAAGTACCTTGAGATATATATTTAACAATTTTTTGCTCATAGTGTTGCTTCTATAATCATGCTTCCTATAAATGAAAAGTATATTGAATTTACCAGAAAAGTTCATTCATAAAATGTACACCACTGACATATTTATGCATCAAATATTTAATGTACCTATCTGACATTCTGATAGACATAGGACGGTGATCTATGCCTAGATTTTAATCTAAAAATTTCTATCCTGCTTCATTATTCTAATTACATAAGTACATGCCTTTTTTGCAAGTTAACATTTGGCCACATAAAGATGTTGGCAACATAACCCTGCCTCAGCCTCTAGCCACTTTTAATCTCATACTCTTGAGGTAACCAAGAGCAGCTCTTCACAAGGTGCCACAGCCTTTAAGGGAAAAATGGTATATTTCATGTTAATTAAAATAATGGTTCACAAAGTTGCATAATTGTTGACGTGACCAATTATCACTATAAAGCAGGTTCTAAACCTAATTTTACACACTCCTGGCAAAACAACTCAATCTATCAGAGTGTTGCTTTTTAAGTTCAAAGGCTCCTCATTAGCTTAGAATCTTGGAAGTTTTAAGCTGAGAGGAGGCCTCTCATCTTGCCTATCCTCTCACCTTTAGGCAAGAAAACACTTAGACTAGCCAATGTAGATTAAACATGAGTTTTTGGTGTTTTTTCCTTAGTTGTTTGTTTTGCTCTAAAGACTCTAGCTAAAAGAGTCCACAATTGATCTTACTATACTCAGAGGTGATTCTACCAATTCAAATCAGACAATCATTCTCAATATAGTTCTCAAATATTTCTATAACATAATGCAATTTGTATTTTTTTTTAACTTTTTCAACATCCAGCAGAGGTAGCAATAAGTATAATAATAGAAAACTTGCATTTCAGTTTGGCTGACACTCACAATATTTAGCAAACTGTGGCATGGACAGTGAACAGCCAAAACAAATACTTGAAGATCAATAAAAAGGAAGGTCTGTAAACAACCTGTATAGCCTTGCTCTTTTTGCACACATCTCTATAGGTGACTCAGGGGTAAGGGGTCCACCTGCCAATGCAGGAGACACAGTTACATTCCCTGGGTTGGGAAGATCCCCTGGAGAAGGAAATGGCAACCCACTCCAGGTGTTCTTGCCTGGGAAATCCCATGGACCGAGAAGCCTGGTGGGACTTTGTTCCATGGGGTTGCAAAAGAATCAGACATGACTTAAGCAACTAAACAATTATAGGAATAGCTACTTCTATGGAACATTTTGACAAAAACTCTACATTAGTAGAAACATTAGAAAGTGGTAGAAATTATACTTGAAACAAGCAAAGAGATTTTTATTGACTTGTAAATCCTGGAATAGTGCTAGTTTCACATACAACTATTAAAGATTTAGGGATCACCCAATGTCTTCGGGACTCAATCTTTCTCACTCTCTTTCCCAGTCTTGCTCACTTCTGTGCTGGATTCATGCTCAGACAACATACTTAAAAAATGGAAGACATCATCACATCTTTTTCACTGTAGACACATCTGACTTGATAGGTTCCAGGAAAATAATGCCCAAATGTTGGTTTTCCTTAGAATAGTATTATGGGTGCTTATTCAAATGTCTTTTCTAAAATCTCCTAGAGATTTGGGGTCAATAGATCTTGGGGGAGACTTGGGAACCTGAAATTTCAACACACATTCCAGGTTCCCTTGATGCAAATGAACTATGTTCTTACTGCTCTAGAAATAGGCTTTGGCTTACGGTATACTTTAGTACTACTCTCACTTTTTAAAAGCAGTATCATTTCTTTAAGTGAAACCTTTGTGGAACACCAACATATTTAAAAGAGAAATCCAAAATCTCATTGTATGATAACCTACAAGTACATTAAAAGGGACATTTATGAACATTAGAACTGAGGTTTGTAGCCACTAGATACCTTAGAAATATCTAAAATGCAAAAACAAGTGAAATAATGTCACAAATCGCCCCAAAGTTGCACGGTGAGCTAGCTGTCAGAAGAGGATCTCAATTGATTCTGTAAACTTCTGATTTGCCCATCTTCTCATGATACATAAATTCCATATATATTTTACTGGATCTTAAGAAAATAGAATATAAGCAAGAAAATATTTTCATTCAATCTACTCATGTTTCTTTCCAAATTATGGGTTACATGGAATTAACAAGCCAAGGCATGGCCCTGTTTTCAATAGAAGGAAAAGAGACAATACAAAAAGAAAGAAAGAGGATAACTGAAGACTATACTTCATTCTATGGAGAAAATGAGCAACATGAGATGTTAAGAAGTTAACTGAAGAAAGGGGGTATTTAAATACATTTAATTTTAGTGTACATGCCTGTCTTCTCAGGTTGATAGGAAGCTCATGGATAACAAAGACCAGAACACATTTAACTGTTTCCTTCACTTCAATTATATAGCCTCTAGGCTATAACATATATGAATAAATGTCTGTCGAATTTTTTCCCATATATAACTGTTTTGCTCATTGTAAGTAGTAAACTGCTAAGAATTTGACATTTTTATAAATGTGCAATATATAACCATTGTTTTTTTTTATCATGCTTTAAAACATTATATCTAAACCATACACTGGCAAAGCATACAAGGTATGATTTTCTTGCCGCCTCTAAGTAAGGAATTCAGTAAGTGTTTCAAGAACACTGTTCACTGGAAGAGTATTTAAGGTCAGAATATCCTGACTTCACAGTTTTCGTTCTATTCACTAAACCAAATCATTTATCAGTAAAGTTAAAGTGAAAGTTGCTCAGTCATGTCCAACTCTTTACGACCCCATGGTCTATACAGTCCATGGAATTCTCCAGGCCAGAATACTGGAGTAGGTAGCCATTTCCTTCTCTGGAAGATCAAGTCAACCTAGGGATTAAATCCAGGTCCCCCTCATTGCAGTCAGATTCCTGGCCAGCTGAGGCACCAGGGAAGCCCATTTCTCAACAAAGTGCTCGTCAAACGTCAAAAGTCAACACAACCACTTCGGGTTCTGATGTACTCTTCCCTCTAAACATAAAGACAAGTGTTTGCCTATGTGGATATACCTGGGCTGAAATCAGTGGAAGTTGTCTGGGGATGCTCATGACCCTCATTGGTAGGATCACTATAGTATCTATCTTACAAACTGGGATATGTTAAGAGTAAAAGAAGGAGTTATGGGGAATTATGTTGTGACAGAAGAGTAAATTAAGAGTCATGCAAAAGAGGAGGTATAGTCATGTCATTCTGAGGAAAAGCAATAGGAAGTTATGCTTTTTAAAAGTCCAAATATTCATTTTAACATACTTATTTTCTTTACTATTCATTTCAGTGATATGAGGCAGGTATTTTTAATCTTCATTTTGAAGCTGAGGATAGTGAGGCCCAAAGCACGTAGGTAACAGTAAGTGAAAGAACCAACATTTGTGCAATGATCTGTTGCACTCTGCACCCCATATTCATTTCTCAATACCAAAAAAGTAATGATAAAATTAGTTTGGTTACTTACTATAAGACACAAAGAATATAAAAAGTTAATGAAGACTATGGGAAGAATATTACTGAAAGCACATATTTTCATTATTAATGTTTCAAAATACAACACAACAAATGTTAGAGGCAGTGGAATGACATTCCTCAATCTTTGGTGATTCCCAAGTTGGATTTTACAACCTCTTTTATAATAGTTTTCACACATTTAAGGTAGGATTGATCTGTGTATCTTCTAAAAGATTCCCCAGAATTGATAACCATTCGCCAAAAACATGTAATAATACAGTCATAGAAATACAGCATTTACATTTGTACCATGTATGTACCATCCTGAAAAATATACCATCCTAAAAAAAAAAAAATTAGATTTGTGTTTGCTTCTTTCAATTGTCTCAAAGAATTTGGATTTCATTCTTAAATAAAAACATTCTCAACAAGTAAACTGTTTTGACAATCTGAACAGTCAAGACATTTGCATGAGGGTTCTCTATAGGAATTTACTGTAGATTAACTGCATGGGTATCAAAGAAGGCAGTGATGTTTAACCAAGAACTAAATGACTTCAGACTATAAAAGAGGAAGTGAAAGGAAAGCATCTTCTTAGTTGTCAAAAAGTCTTTAAGGTCTTGGATTCTGACAATCTGAAAGGTTAATAGCTTGATAATAATAATCAGTTCAGTTCAGTTGCTCAGTCATGTCTGACTCTTTGCGACCCCATCGACTGCAGCACACCAGGCCTCCCTGTCCATCACCAATTCCTGGAGTTTACTCAAACTCATGTCCACTGAGTTGGTGATGCCATCCAACATAATAATAACAACAATAGTGAAAATTAAAACAACGTTATTCATCATTTATGGAGTTCATGCTGGAATAGCACAAAGTACTTTTCATATACTATGTCTCATTCTTACAAAAACTTCCATTCTGCAAATGAGAAAATTGAGACAGAGCAGTTACATAAATTGTTCAAGGTCACATACACAATGGATCTTGCCTTAAATTCAAGTCTGAGTTAATTCTTAACTCATCCCATTCTCCCCATCCCAGATAGTTCCCATTTGTTACATGTTAATGATGAGACTTGACACTTGTTTGTAGAGAATCAATAGCACATTAAAAAAAAAAAAAGCTATGCTCTGAAACACTGAAAGAAGATTCAAAAATCTCAGAATATTCACATCTCTTTTTTTGTTGTTGTTAAATAAAGATGTTTGAGTGTAATCCTCAGTATTTTACCTATGCTGGAAATAAACCCAGAGTGCAAGTATGTCTTCTCCAGCATTTGTTTTTATAGTCCATTTTTGAGCCACGTTTACATACTGTGAGAATGAGTACTTTTCAACTCCTTGTTTGTTGTAGTGAATATGACCTTAAAATCTGAAGGATAATTACATCATAAATCATGAAGACACAGTCTAGTAAGTTGTGGATTTTTTTTAAAAATTACCTTTTAATTGAAGAAAGATTGCTTTACAATGCTGGTGTGACTTTTTGGAGTATGGGAAAATACATAATAGTTTCAGAGGTCTGCATTTTTCTCCATGTTTCTTTCTGCTGGAAAGTGTACTGTCCTCAATGCCTTTAGATCATCTTCCTCTAGGGAGTGCTATTCATTTTCTATCATCTTAAAATAGTCTTTATGTAAGAGTGAAAACAAATACGTTTGACATATACACATGTCCCTCTCACATTTAGTAGCATGAAATGTTTCTAGCATATCTCATCTCCATTTTAAGGAAAGTAAATCAAAACTTTGTAATCCCTTGAGGAAATGCAGTAAGTAATAAAAATACTAATTTTTAGTGGACCTTATTAAAACTAACTCAGAATTACTTCCAAATAATAATAGTTTCCAGTTATTGAGGACTTGACTCTCCACAGACACATCATTTAATTATCTGACACTGTCGGGAAGGAGGTAACATTGCAGTGCCAATTTTATAAGTGGTAAAAATAAGCCAGTGAATTTAATTAACTTGCTGTGTCTATACAGAATTCAAATTTGAACCAACACTATTAAATACATTTACATATAGGTCTTTCAAAGAACAGAAAGTATTTAACTGATGACAATCACTCTTGTTTCATAGATTGAAAGCCTTAAGTAATTAAGTCGGTGAAAATAAAACTCCTGAATTCCTCCATTGTCCTTTTCAGAAACATTCAAATTGTATGGAAAGGACTGCAGTTTTAAACACCAAGTAAGTATAATGCACATTTTCTTACAAAACTACTGCAGGATTAGACAAATTGAATATATATTAGGTTTATAAATTATATGATGAAAGTAAAACTGAGAGGCTACTTAAAGATTGTCACACCACAGACAGCTAAAGATACAGTTATTTTTCTTTTTATGAGCAAAGAAAAAAATTTGATAAAGTTTGATGGCAAGAGAATCTTGGATCAATTGTCCTACCATACAATTTTACTATTAAAAGTACTATGAAGATATTGCCCACAAAATTTATTCCTGAGCACATTGAGAGAGTAAGGACATTCATATACTTCAGGGATTAAATGCATCAGACCAAGGATGCATGAATAATATGTGAATAATTCTGTTGATGGTGAAGGAGATGGTGATTGGTGGTATTCACAACTTTCTTAAATCATGTGCTGACATTAAAAAAGTATATTTTCACTTTTAAGTTTTTCTGCTTGAGACATTGCTCATGAGGGGAAAAGGCTGGACTGATGTTAAAAGAAAACATACACTCAGTTAAAACTGAAAGTATATTCAAAATATAAGCTCCTCTTCAAATTTAAAATAATTTTCTTTCAGATCTCAGAACACAAGAAAAGACAATGGATTCACTGCAGACTATGAATATGCAAGGCCATGAAACTGAGTTGAAACTCAAGAAAATAGTCAAACATTTTAAAAGGTGAAATTAAAACATTATTATTGATTTTGTAGTACTTTCTTGCAATTTTCATAAATTTTTGCTATTGTTCCAGCTATCGTGACATGTTTTTTTCAACAAAATTATTTCATATAATACATGGAAGTACACACCATGTATTTTTTACTGTACATAGTGCTTTGGCCATGAAAGATTAATCTGTCTTCAGGATGTTGATATTCTTGTTGAGGAGACAAGAGTAGCTTCCATCAATAAATAGAGAAAAAAATAAAAGTATATGACAAAATGCTAAAACATATGGTACACAGACTTTATTTAACCTAATACTGAGAGTCAATTCCAAGGCAGGTTGATAAGAACTCTGGGGTCCTCAAGGAGGAGAAAGGGGTCTGGGGCTCTCAAAGCAGAGATAGGGATCTGGGGTTCTCAAGGAGGAGGAAAGGACAAGCTTCCCCTCCCCCCCCGCCCATTCCTTAATCTTAGTTACATAAAGTGTTTTTCTTTAAGCCTGGAACTGATGATTACACAACAAACAACTCAGTTTAAACTCTGTACTAAGGATTATACAACAACAATGTATTCTGCTAGAGGACAGTTTCTCCTTTCTGAAAACCTTCTGACTAATCCGGATATTTTAGAATGTATATTATGGGACTGGGTCTGGTAGGATCTTTCTGTTGTTAAATTCTAATCCTGTTATCCTAAAATGTAAATTGTGGGAGTGGGTCTGGTAAAATTTTCACAAACTTGAGACATTCCTTTGATTTATTGTAATAACTAATTAAAAAATATATAACTCCCTTGCTAATGCTAGCGAGGGGGGCATTCTCATCCCCCTTCTGCTGTCTATGTCAGAACCTTTCTCTGTCCCTTTTTATACTTTAATAAAACTTTGCTACACAAAAGCTCTTGAGTGATCAAGCCTGGTTCCTGGTCCTGAAGCTAAATCTTCTTCAGAGATCACGAATCCAACATCGTTCACTGTAAGTTATCAATACTTGAGAGAACACTATTAAGTGTTAGACTAATTAGAGGGTAATCAAGCCTGGAGAGCCTTTCTTCATGTATCACGAGAGACTACCACTTGCTACCTGAGCCAAGTGGGCCAAGTTATTCTGCAGCTCTAGGTGTTAGTTGCTTATTCTCTTGAAGATATAAAAATAATGCTGATACGATAGATTTTAAGGAGTAAATGAATTGGTATAAATTGAAGTGTGTACTTTGCATGCCTTCAAGATGAAGATGATGATAACAGAGATGACTTAAGTAGCATGTGGTGGAGAGTAGAAAGAATAGGGGAAAAATGGGCAGGGGAGCACTAAGATGATGATGAAATATTTTAAATATTTATTACCAAGAAAGAGAATTGGACTTGGTAAAGTGGAAAACAGAGGGTAACAAAGTCCAACACAGGTGGGTTTAACTTGACTCTCACAATTAATAATCAGCGTGTTTTCAAGCCTTGATGATCCTCTATTTTTTCCATCATGGAATTCAGGGATAGGAACACAAAAATATGAAAAGAAATATGTTGAAAATCATATGAAAAAACATCAAAAATATCTGTTATGTTTAGCAAGGTTGATTTATCTCCATTAGGCACAAGACCTACAAGCATTTAATGGCCCCAAAATGTTTTAATTTTATTTCTCCTAAAATCAGAAGAAAAAATGAACATAATGAACATCACTATATAATAATAACCCAGCCTTGATTATACTTTTTAAAAATACCATTATAATCATAAATGTAACTTTTAGTATTTTTTAATGGAAAAAGTGATCCATGAAGGCTAAACGCCTGGGGTCTACAAAAGTCACAATGTGTTCTGTTGGTCAGTTCTGTTCATCACACATTATACCTTGTAACCTCGTGAGAGACATGGCTTAGTTAATATTTTCATGCAATTAAATATTTAAAGAATAAAAATGAGTAAACATAACTAGCTGTGTACAATCAATATAAAGCTTAGAAAACCATGATCCAAGGATCCCAGGTTCAGAGAGGTTCTGCATTAAAATTACTCAGCTTAAACAGTTATTTCCTACTTTACTCACTTTCCCCTCAAATATATGTGTGCCCACATACATGATAAACACAAGATCTTATGAAATTCCATATGCAGCATTATCTGGTTGCACCTCAAATCTCCCAAGAGGATTTCACTTTTGCTAACCTGTCTACACCATCTTGGTCTCTTCCTCACCTCTGTTCTCAGTACCACATTAGGCCCGGTTAGCATGCACATATCACTCTAGCAACTCCCCACAGACAGTTCTTTGGAGAATTTGCAGCATATTTTGCCTTCATTTTCCAAATGATTGAGTAAAGGGAAGGTTGCTATATGGAAGAAGAAAGCCTGAAAAGCACTGCAAGTAAATGCACAGTAGCCAGTTAAATGTACAGGATCAAAATTCAAGTATTTACTGCCCAATCTCTTCTTTTGAGGACATTGGCTACAATTATTATATGACAATAGTTCCAGTCAGGATTTAAATAGTACTTCTATAATTCTTAACATATATTTTTTTCTAAGTAGAAATTATAAATATTTATGTAAAATAAGACTAAAAAGAAAGAAATAAGGGCTTTAAAAACAAGAAGCAAATTTTGCTTTGTTATATATTTTACTGGAATGATTTAACTAGATTAATACAATTATGCATAAGAAATTGCTAAATTTCTACTTTGCAAGGAAGTTTAACTGGCAAATGCTTCTGAAATTAGGATCCTAGTTTATTAAATGGTTTCTTAAGTCAGTAAAATACTTGGCAAATTGCATATTTACAAGTTGATTTTTCTTCTTTATTTAAAAGATGGTTTTAAAGTCTGCAGTTCTCTGATAAGGAAAGAAAAATCTGCATTCACTCAGTATAACTAAATGCTTTCTAATATATCAATATCTGAAGATCTGTCCTCTGAGAGCATTGTGGCATAATCAATGTCTCTTTGTTTTAGAATCCATGGATAGAACATGACAGCAGAGAGAGTCAGCCAAGACAGACCACTTTAATTCTTATTGATAATATGATCACAGGTGTGTTTTTAATTATCTTGCCACATTGCCTTCCCCATCAACTGTCACTAATAATTTCATACAGCAAGCATGTTGCCCCTTTTGACATTACAGAATACAATTTAGAGTCATTTAGGATGCTTGTAGATTGACAAAAGGCCTCACCTTTTGTGAGAATACAACTAAGATAGTCAATGGACTTAGAATATTAGATGCCAATCATCTTTGTAACATAAAAGTGAGGATAGCATGAGTAAGGTAATCAAGAATATGGAAAATTTTAGCATTAGTCTAATGGCTATGGCTAAAATCACTGTAACCTGGGACAATTTAGGCAAGGGAAGTAACTTGGTATCAAGTGGGAGATAGGGAGAAAAACATGACATTTTGGTCTTTTTCTGCTTTAGAGTACTGAGAGAATCCTCCTCAATAACCAGTACTTTCAACAATACTACCACAAAATAGAGAAGATCCTGGATGCTTTGGACTCAAGGAACTAGTGACTCATTACATAAGTTTAAGGCATTATGGCAAAAGAAGAGTATAATGTTTATTTTTTAATCAGGTTACAACCCTATCTATGAAGATTTGCTTTCTCTTTGGCATGTATAGAAACTACCCACTTTCTCTGAAGTTAAAAAACAACAAAAATAAAACCCTGTTTCATTTTACTATATTTATATTCTATTATTAAAATAACATATTTTAAAATGTTATATTTTGTAAAAGCCCTAGTTCTAGGTCTTCTGTTTTAAACAAATAAATTATGGTCTATATCTTCTATGGTTGACTAATATTTTTACTCTTTTTTAAAACTAATGAAAAGCTACACTTTTATATTAGAATGAAAGAAGAGTACATTATGTGGGATGCCAGGCTGGATGAAGCACGAGCTGGAATCAAGATTGCTGGGAGAAACATCAATAACCTCAGATATGCAGATGACACCACCCTTATGGCAGAAAGCAAAGAGGAACTGAAGAGCCCCTTGATGAAAGTGAAAGAGGAGAGTGAAAAACCTGGCTTAAAGCTCAACATTCAAAAAACGAAGATCATGGCCTCTGGTCCCATCACTTTATGGCAAATAGATGGGGAAACAATGGAAACAGTGACAGACTTTATTTTCTTGGGCTCCAAAATCACTGCAGATGGTGACTGCAGCCATGAAATTAAAAGATGCATGCTCCTTGGAAGAAAAGTTATGACCAACCTAGATAGCATATTAAAAAGCAGAGACATTACTTTGCCAACAAAGGTCCATCTAGTCTAGGCTATGGTTTTTCCAGTATCATGTATGGATGTGAAAGTTGGACTATAAAGAAAGCTGAGCACTGAAGAATTGATGCATTTGAACTTAGTGTTCGAGAAGACCCTTGAGAGTCCCTTGGACTGCAAGGAGATCCAACCAGTCCATCCTGAAGGAGATAGTCCTGGGTGCTCATTGGAAGGACTGATGTTGAAGCTGAAACTCCAATACTTTGGCCTGATGCAAAAAACTGACTCATTTGAAAAGACCCTGATACTGGGAAAGACTGAAGACAGAAGGAGAAGGGGATGACAGAGGATGAGATGGCTGGATGGCATCACCGACTCGATGGACATGAGTTTGAGCAAGTTCTGGGAACAGGTGATGGACAGGGAGGCCTGGAGTGTGGCATTCCATGGGGTCTCAAAGAGTCAGACACGACTCAGTGGCTGAACTGAACTGAAGAAGAATATTTAATCATTAGAAATAATGGATTAAGAAAAGTCTAACTTAAACAGCCAGAACATCAATTACTAAGAAAACAAAAATTTCAGATGTGGCATACTCATGTAATAGAAGGGAAAATAGCTGACTTAGTGGTACATATATATTAACCCGATGAATCTCAACAATTTCATGTTGAACGAAAGAAGCCAGTTTCAAAAGTGTGTACACTGTATGCACATCCTGTATGTATACACACAATTAAATAAAGTTTAAGAACAGATGAAATCAAATCATGGTGATATGATCAACATAGAAGTTATCTCAGGTAAGGGGTGGGACATTTTAGGGAAGGAAGACTAATGACCTGTCTTAACATATGGAATATATATTAATCTGGGTAGTAATTACATGGATGTTTACAAATGTAAAATTTTTCAAGCTGTACACTTTAGATTCATGCATTTTGCTGGATGTGGGTTATATTAATACTTCAATTACTAAAAAGCAGAATAATTAAATTTCTGCTGTGGTTAACATTGGCTAACACTCATTCATCCCTTGTAGGCATTATTTCCTTTAACCCTCAGAACCACTTTATGATAGAGACATGGTATTAATCCCATTTTTTAAAATGTTTATTTGGGCTTTCTCAGTGGCTCAGTGGTAAAGAATTTGCCCACCAATTCAGATGTGGGTTCAACTTCTGGGTCAGGAAGATTACCTACAGAAGAAAATGGCAACACATTCAAGTACTCTTGCCTGGGAAATCCCATGGACACAGGAGTTTGGTGGACTACGGTCCATGGAGCTGCAAGAGTTGGACGTAACTTAGTATTTATTTATTTATTTTAGCTGCTTCAGGTCTTAGTTGTGGCACATGGGGTCTTCTTTGAGTCTCAGGCTTAGCTGCCTCGTGCCATGTAGGATCTTAGTTCCCCGACCAGGGATCAAACCTGTGTCCCCTGCATTGGGAGGCAGATTCTCAACAACTGGACCACCAGAAAGTCTCATTAGTCCCATTTTTAAACACAAAAAGAGGCACAAGAAAATAGGAAGTTTCCCAAGTTTACTTAGCTAGTACATCACAGAACTAAGATCAGAACTCACCCTGGTACCAGAACCTCTAGTCTCAAAGTACACAGTTTTCCCTATCAAAAAACCTGGTTTTAATTTGCTGAGGAGCTTCATGTAAGAAGACAACAGGGTTGTGAAAAGAAAGAAAGCCATTAGAAGCATCAAAGCAATGGAAATGGAAAGCAAAACCCATTAGTCAGTTTGGGGGCTTTAACTAATTTTCAGTTTATGAATTATACATATGGATGTATAATGCTTTTAACTGTAAATATCATATTGTTCCCCAAAGTGCATACTAGATAAGCTTGTTTGCCTACTACAGTTTTTCTAAGATCAATGGATGTTAAAATGTGTCAAACAGCTGTTGTTTTAGGACTTCTCTCTCCACATTAAAAATAATCTGCACTACATTATCAGAACACTTCTACACGTCCTGAAAACAAATATGATGGGTATAAAAAATGAACTGCAATCCATTATCATAGAAATTCTCTCAGCATGATTTACAAAGTAGTAGAATAAATGTTAGAGCCCTAAAAACAGACTTTATATTTCAGGGAACAAAATTTAGTAAAATTCAAAGGAAATAATTTTTGGATAAAAAATGATATACACAAGTGCAGTGAGTTAAATAATTATAAATAAATTACCACCAGCTTTATTTTTACCATTCTTAAATGTTTGACCTTTAGGTTAAATTCATGACAAACCTTGCTTCAGTAAGCACTCCTTGGGATTCATGTACCCAGATTAGCTGAAACTGGCTCTTTCAGTTCATCTTCTTCCTAATTTTGAGCACATAGATTGGAGATGGCTTATTCTCTATCTCACTCTGAAGTCTCATTTTTTTAGTCTACATGTATATAGGGTTCACCCCATTTTCCTCCAACCTCCAACTGCTCTGGCTACTAGGCAGATTATCTAGTTTATTATTTAGCAAATAAAAATGATAAAGAATTTGCTCAATTTTATGCTATAACTCCACAAAATTCCATGACTTCTCTTCTATCATTTCCCTCTTTCTTCCTCTAAAATGATGTCATCCCGGTACAAGATTTATTCCCTCAACTTTACTCTGGACCTATCTGATCTGTGCCCATCAGGTTCTTTTCCAGCAGCATCTATACCTGTCCAAACCCCTCCTATGTTACACACCTTTCTTGTATTAAACTTGCTCTATGGCCTCTGCCCTGTCATTTTGCGTTCCTTTTACAGAAAGTCTTGAATATGTTGTCAACATTTTCTATCTTCACAGCCTCAAGGAAAAATCTATTCTGTCTCCTACAGTCTCTTCTTCAACTCTATGATG